>NC_050072.1:76351280-76668059 GCF_009764565.3 Dermochelys coriacea | reverse complement strand
AATGTGTTGTGTCCCTGGAAGATGCACTGCCTACAGAGTGATTTAGTGGTCAACATTGACCAGTTCCAAAGACTGACATCTTCTATAAATAGAGAGCTGGAGCTCACTCATCCTTGTTTGTTGAGGATATGCTTGTCATGTTCTGACATCACTTGAATATGTAGCGTTTGTATGAGTGGTAGGAATCGTTTACAGACTTAGTAGACTGCACACGTTATTAGGAGGTTTGTGATCTGAGACTCTTGGGAGTCCACATCCTTTGTGCTATATACTCAACTAGATGGGTGCCCCCCCCCCCTTAATAAGGAGGCACCTGTGATTAATGACTTATCCAGTGGGAGGAGAATAAAGGGGACACCCCCCCACACCCCCTTCCTGTGCACACTTGTTCTCTTTCTCCTGCAAGGTCAGAAAAGTTTGTACTCTGTGGGGAAGCTAATGATTCCTTATCAGAGCGTGACAATACTATTGGTGTAGGAGATGCTTGGACCTTCTTTTTTGTTGCTATTATGGTAGATCCCACTCCTGCAGATGGTGCCTATCTTAGCACTCTTGCTCTTTGGAGCCAGGAGATGGGTACTTTGCCCCTTCTGAGCTTCTGATCCTCCTGCAGCAGGTCATGGAGTCTCATCCAGCTTTGATGGTGTCAAGGAAGAGGTCACCGTGCTTGGAAGTGCGCTTCTCAGTACCTCTGCCTGTTGTATTAGGGGCCTGCTGAGCCTGGGGCCTCATTATGCAATCCATAAATAATCTTTGAAGGCCTTGGCAAGTTCTGCTGCAGAAGAATCAGCAAATGCTGCCCTTCAAGGGGATGTGAGTTTGCACAAGGCATTGAGGCACTTTAAGTGGTTATCATTGACTGGGAAAGCCTGGGGGCAGGAGACATCTTACTTGAATCTCAGGCTCTTGGGCACAATAGAGGTGATACAGGGAGACTTCCACCCATCCCTAAAGCTATCCTAACAACTATTTAGAAAGTAAAAAAAAGACTTTACCTTTATTTACAGGTAACATGTTAAGGACCATAGAAAAAGCTATGGACACTGAAGGGTTCTCTTTGACCACGAGGGGTTACAAAGGAACTGGAGAGGGCCTGCACTATCCCTTATGCCCTCAGTTCAGTGCACAAGGAGAAGGTCACAGGCACGGACAAATGGACACTGCTAGCAACACTCTTCTGGTCTCAGACATACAGAGGGCATGTGAACGCACATCGGGACCATCACTTGAAGTGGAACTCATGCTATGCTAAGTGCCACTTCAGCTGAAGTATAGTTTAAATGGTATAGGATTAGACAGTATGAAAATAAAGATGCAACACATTTAAAAAAAAGTATGGCAAGTGTGATCTTTAGAGTTCCATTTTGAGAAGTAGCTATGTTAACTGGCACCACCTTACTCAGCACATTTGCTCACTGTTCATATTAGGACTGTATAGTTTTGATGGCCTCTATCTCTTCAGGGAGAAGTTAGCTAGCATAGTTAAACATTAAACTAATAGCAAAAGGAGAGGGTAAAAAGAGGGAAGCTACACGCATTCAGCAAAACTGATGTTGAGAACAAAGCTAATCAAGGAAGAAAAGGAATTCCTGAATTGCCTATACACCAATGCTCAGAGCCTGGGTAAGACAAACAAAAGGAATTGGAATTGCTCATTTATGAGCACAAATTTCATCTAATAGCTATTACTGAAGCCTGGTGGGCCGATTTGCACTATTGGCGTGTTAAAGAGAACAGTTAACCTATTTAAGAGGGACTGAGGGGGCAAAAGGGGAGTGGGAGTGGCACTCTGTCAAAAATGTCATTACCTGTTTAAGTCACTGATAACTCAGAAGAAAATTATCTTGAATGCTAATAGATCAATGTCCTAACAGAAAACATACAAGGTGGGGGTATTAGTGTCTGCCACAGACCACCAAATCACACTAGGGAACAAGATGACTGCCTCCTTACACACCTATCTATATGGGGAAAAATGTGTGATCACACAAGACTTCAATCTGAGTGACACATGCTGGAGGTCTCACGCTGCCAGTACTAAAACATCCTTGGAATGTCTAAACATCATAGATGACACTTTCCTACTTCAAAAATATTACAATCAACACAGGGTGAATTCTTTATTAGATCTTGTCCTAACAGATTAAGAGGAATTGATCACAGAATTAAAATTAGTGGTAGCTAAGGTACAAGTGATCATGGCATGTGTGATCATATTTATAATGTGCAAACAGAATAAAGTTCAGACCAATAATATATATGCTTGCTGCTTTAATAATCCAGGCCCGTAATAATATTTTTTAAATATATACGTATACACACACACACACACACACACAATGCAGAATTTCACAATTTGAAACAATTATGAGCCAAATCAGCTGGGAGGAAGAATTTAAATCAGAAAAATGTGAACCATAATTGGGATTAATTTAAAAACACCTTACTAGATGTCCCAAAATCAACAATCCCATAATTAAGGAAAGGCTGTGCTGGTTAAAAAGCCAGCCTGGTATAGAGGGGATGTGAAGGCAGCTATAAAAATACATGTATAACAAATGGTAAAAAGTTGATAGTAATGAATGTGAATCAGAAGCTTGGAATTGTAGAAAGTTGATAAAGGAAGCGAAGGGACACAAGAAGGAATCTATGCCCCACAGAGTTAGAGCAATAAGTAGTTTTTAAAATTGGGAGTTTTTTAAAAAAAATTTGGACAGTGGTACTGGTCCATTACTAGATGGAAATGGTAGAATTATCAATAATAATGCAGAAAAGGCAGAAGTGTTAAATAAATATTTCTGTTCTGTGTTTGGAGACAAAAACAGATGATATAGTCTCATCATATGTTAACAACACTCTTTCCATTCTATTGCTTTCTCTGGAGGATGTTAAACAGAAGCTACTTAGACATTTTTAAATCAGCAGGTCCAAATAACTTGCATCCAAGAGTTTTAAAATAGCTTGGTAAGGAGCTTGCTGGACCGTTAATATTGTTTATCAATAAGTCTTGGAACAACTGGGAAGTTTCAGAAGACTGGAAGGCAGCTAATGTGCCAATTTTTAAAAAGGTTAAATGGGATGACCCAGCTAAATATAGGTCTGTCACCCTAAAATTGATCCTGGGTAAGATAATGCAGCAGCTGATACGGGACTTGATTAATAAAGAATTAAAGGAGCATAATGTTCTTAATACAAATCAAGATGAGTTTATGGAAAATAGATCCTGTCAAACTAATTTGGTATCTTTTTTTTAAAATGAGATTTACTTTTATCAGCAAAAATTGTGAAGTGTTGATGTAATATACTTTGACTTGGTGCCACACAACATTTAGATTAAAAAATTAGAACGGCATACATGAAACGGACTAAAAACTGACTAACTGATAGGTCTCAAAATGTAACTGAGCAGGGAATCATCATCAAATGGGTTTGTTTTGAGTGGGGTTTCAAAGGGATTGGTTCTCAGTTCTAGGCTGTTTATCAGCAAAATACATAAAACCATCACTGATGAAGTTTGTGGATGACAAAAATAGGGAGTGATAAGGAAGAGGACAGGTCACTGATTCAGAGTAATCTGGATCGCTTGGTAAACTGGGTGCAAGCAAACCATATTCATTTTAATACAGCTAAAGGTAAATGTATACATCAAAGAACAAAGAATGTAGACATACTTATAGGATGGGGGACTCCAGCCTCGGAAGCAGTGACTGAAAAAGAGTTGGGAGGCCTGGTGGATAATCAGCTAAACATGAACTTCCAATATGATGGTGTGACCAGAAGAGGTAATGCAATCTGGGAATGCATAGAGAGACTTTTCAAGCAGTAGAGGTTATTTTACCTCTATATTTGGCACCAGTGTGACCACTGCTGGAATACTGTGTTCAGTTCTAGTGCCCACAATTGAAGAAGGATTTTGATAAATTAGAGAGCTATGCGAATGATAAAAGGAAAAAAAAATGCCTTATAGTGATAAACTAAACAGATTGAGCTCCTTGAGTCTAACAGAAGGTCAAGGAATGACAGTTATAGTCTTTAAGTACCTGATTGGGGAACAAATATTTAATAGGCTCTTCAATCTAGCAAAGAAAGATACAACATGATCCAATGGCTGGAAGATGAAGCTAAACAAACAGACTGGAAATAAGGCATACATTTTTACTGAGTAATTAACAATTGGAACAATTTACCCAGTGGCTGTGGTGGATTCACGATCACTGACAATTTATAAATCAAGATTGCATGATTTTCTAAAAGATCTGCTCTAGGAATTATTTGGGGAAATTAAGTTCTATGGCCTGTGCTATCCAGGAGGTTAGAATAGATGAGCACAATGGTCCCTTCTGGCTTTGGAATCTATGCTGACAAAAATGTTAATTGTTGCTAGATATTAAATAAACCAGCCCTACTTATTAGGACCCTATCATTAGATGCCAAGATTATGAAAAATGGGTCTCATTCTAGGTTGAGTTCGCAGAGCTGGCAGTGAGACAAATCATATTTAAAATCACAGAAATGTAGTGCTGGAAGAGACCTTGAGAGGTCATAAAGTCCAGCCTCCTGTGCTGAGATAGGGCTAAGTAAACCTAGACCATCTCCGATAGGCGTTTGTCTAAACTGTTCTTAAAACCCCACAATGACTGGGATTCTACAACCTTCCTTGAAAGCCTATTCCAGAGCTTAACTATCTTGATAGTTAGAAAGTTTTTCCTATTATCTAACCTCCCTGGCTACAGATTAAGCCTATTACTTCTTGTCCTACTTTCAGAGGACATGGAGAACAATTAATCACAGTCCACTTTATAACAGCCCTTAACATATCTGGAGACTTATCTCCCCTAAGTCTTCTTTCTTTAAGACAGGTTTCAGAACAGCAGCTGTGTTAGTCTGTATTTACAAAAAGAAAAAGGAGTGAGTATTTGTGGCACCTTAGAGACTGACAAATTTGTTTGAGCATAAGCTTTCGTAAGCTACAGCTCACTTCATCGGATGCATTTGGTGGAAAATACAGAGGGGAGATTTATATACACACACACAGAGAACATGAAACAATGGGTTTTATCATACACACTAAGGAGAGTGATCACTTAAGATGAGCTATTACCAACAGTAGTGGGGGGGGGAGGAGGAGGAAAACCTTTTGTGGTGATAATCAAGGTGGGACATTTCCAGCAGTTAACAAGAATGTCTGAGGAGCAGTGGGGGGGAGAAATAACATGGGGAAATAGTTTTACTACTACAAAGTAAAACTATTTCCCCATGTTATTTCTCCTCCCCACCCCACCCCCCACTGTTCCTCAGACATTCTTGTTAACTACTGGAAATGGCCCACCTTGATTATCACCACAAAAGGGTTTTCCTCCCCCCCCCACTTCCTGTTGGTAATAGCTCATCTTAAGTGATCACTCTCCTTACAGTGTGTATGATAATACCCATTGTTTCATGTTCTCTGTGTGTGTGTGTGTATATATATATAAATCTCCCCACTATATTTTCCACTGAATGCATCCGATGAAGTGAGCTGTAGCTCACGAAAGCTTATGCTCAAGTAAATTTGTTAGTCTCTAAGGTGCCACAAGTCCTCCTTTTTTCTTTAAGACAGTGGTTCTCAGACTTTTGTACTGGTGACCCTGTTCACACAGCAAGCCTCTGAGTGTGACACCCCTTATAAATTAAAAAAACACTTTTTTTTAATATATATTTAACACTATTATAAATGCTGGAGGTGAAGTAGGGTTTGAGATGGAGGCTGACAGCTCACAACCTCCCATATAATAAGCTCATGACCCCCTGAGGCGACTATAAGTACGGAGTTGCCGAATCCATCTTGAAGAAAAAAAACACAAGGAAGGGAATTGTGTACTGATACCTTCTACTGTTAAGTCACTAAGAGAGCTTGCTACACAGAGGGGCAAACCCTTAGGTGGTGTAAACTGACATAGCTCCTATGACTTAAATGGAGCTATAATAATTTATACCAGCTGAGGACTTGCCCCAGTATATTTTTATTTTTTAATGCACCATTCACAATAATTTACTTAGACACTATGGAGAAAGACACTATGATGAAAGACTGTTTATAAACATATTTTGCAACTAATGAAGATAGCCACAACTATTTATCCATATGGACCATCAAAATTAAGTAAAAACAGTAACAATTTAAAAATCTTACAAGAAAACTCGAGAATTATTTATAATTTAGAAGTATTACCTTGAAGTACAACATTTGTTATTGTGTTTTTACTTACCATGCACTAAACTATTTGCAGGTGCAACTAAGGTATCCCACAAACATATATTTCTGTAAAAGAAAAAGATGTGTTGAACTTAATTTAACTGATTTTATTACTAACACAGGTTGAAGAGAAAAGGTACTTACTTTATATATTTGAAATAGTGCAGCCAATATCTGAACATTTCACACAACATTGTTTTATGCTCCAATATATTAGTAAAATTAAAATGAAAGTTCAGATTGACAAACCCAAAATTACTCGCTCATTCAACATTACTTACATTTGTTTACTGTGTTCTATTATAAAGAACTCCACTACCATCCTTCCAAAGCCTTATTCTAGTCCTAAAAAAATGTGACTAACCACCAACTGGGGATTTTTATTCAATTATAGCAGTGGTTCTCAACTTATTTATCATTGTGGGCCGCATATGTGGCCCACGTCTTACCTGGGCTGCAGGGGTCCTGACCCCAGATCCGCACAAGGCCGGCTGGCTGCCTGCCCCGACCCCACGGGGCCAGCTGGCAGCCTCAACCTCAGACCCCAGCCATGCAGGGCTGGCCAGCAACCCTAACCCTGCCATGCTGGGCAGCCCGGACCTCACCGCACCAGGCAGCCAGGAACCTGGACTCCTCCCCCCCAAACTGGCTGCAACTGTGTTCTAATTGGGCCACATGTAGCCCATGGGCCGTTGATTGAGAACTGCTGAATTATAGATATACATATAACATGAGCACATGAATATTGTACAGTCAACTCACTCATCTTTGAACTTGCACAGGATTCACATTAATTTAAATTTCTCTTATGGTTGGACTCACCTACATGCTGGGTTTGAATTCTCTGTCATGTTTAAAAAAATGTTTTAAAAAATTACAGGGTCAAGTTTTGAGCTAGTCGAAGCATGGACAATCTCTCAAATCTATTAAAAGTGGCAGCACTTATGAAAACATAGAGGGATGAAAGTGCTTCTGTTCTATTTGATGCGACCATCACAAGTTGGTAGGTGACCATCTTAACTGCCCAACTCCCAAACTATACAGTAGCAAGAAACATTAAAAAACAGTATTATTTCATTAATACTTAGCCTCCAACTATGATCTTGAATCAAGTTTTTACCTGTTATCAGTAGCCTGTCCAGCTGTGGCTATTAAAGAGGAGGAACTGATGAAAACAAAATCATTGGCTGTTTTGTTATGACACTGCCACGTCTGGAAAATAACAGTACACAGTTAGAAAGTAGTCATGTAACAAAGCTAGCTTTTATACTAGCACGAAAGCTTATTTAAAAGATAAAAAGTACATTAAAGGTTGTTCTTCAATCAACTGAAAGTGAAGGAATTTCAGCGTTCAGACTGTAATACTATACTTAGTCTACCAATGGTCTTACATTCTTGACAAAAAAAAGTGTTTGACACCTCCCGTGGTATTTGCTTTGCAATCAAAGAATCAAATCATTTTAGATCCGATTTTGCATTCTCTCTCTTCAAATTAAGAAATATAGTTATGAATTGAGAACTTATCTGCTAAATTTCAACCAAAACAGAAACAAGACAAGTTTAGCTGAAAAAAATCCTAGTGGATTCTTAACTTTTCAGGTGCTGCCAGGAGACCACCTAGTACAAAGCAAATTTATGCACAGCAAGTTTACATTTTAGCTTACCAGATATGGTTTGGGTGTGCTTCCAGTAAGTGGGCAACACTTCCAGTTTGTCTGATACAAACATATATATCCATCAGCATCAACAATCCCGAACTGAAGAGAAAATTTATATGTATAATTTTTAATACACAACATAATACGTGTATGTATACTTTGCTAGACGTATTTAAGATAGAGAAATTATATACTGCCACCCCTTCAGTCCAGTAGATTTTAAATAGCAACTTTACCTTCCCAGAAACACTTGCATTGTGTGCCTAGTCTAACTCTGAAAAGCAACTGCACCAGAACCAAACCCTGATGCAGCATGCCAACTAACGTGGATTACAGCATTTTCAATGCACATGATATTTCTACTACATGTGTCATTGCTATGGAAAAGGAGCAGCAGCAGCTAAAGCAGAAAAAGGATATTTTTGAATTGATGACTTCTGTTAATAGACATAAGGGCTTGTCTACACTGCCCTGCAGTTTGGAATATGGGGCTGTGAATAGCATCTGAACTCTGCAGGTATAAAGTGAAAGGTTCCTTTTGCATTAATGTAATCCTCTTTGAAAAGAATATGTTAATATAAACCAGGTATCTTAGTTTGAGCCCGCAGCATCCAAATGGGAAAATTACAGTGCAGCATTTCGGTGCACACTGCTATTCACACCTCAGTAGCCTGAAAATGTGGGGCAGTGTAGACAGTGTACTAACTGTCTGTTAGAAGTTTTCTTTCACTATTCTTTGACTTAAGAAGTCTTAGTGAAGCACAGTCCTCAGAACAGTTCTGGATAAATGGTGTTTATACTACAGCTTTTTAAAACAAATGATCAAATATATATTCAAGTCCTATGTACCTGTATCCTGATATACCTTGGTATGTAAAATTTATGTTTAGCTTTACAAATTTAATTTTTAAAAACTGACAACGTTCTCACCAAAACATGTTCAAATTCTGCAATTACAAAGGCGGTTCCAGGGTATTTATTCTGGCTCATACTTCAAGCTGATATGCTGTCTGCCACCCCCACCCCCTTTAAAAAAGTGTTTGAAAAGTAAATAGCAGAAAAGCAAGGCTTTTGAGAGTCATGCTGTCCAAGGAGTCCAGTATTTTAATGCATTATATTTGAATATAGTATTATTTATTGACACAGTGAACCAACAAAGAATAGCTGTGTATACTGTTTTGCAAAAAGTCAGCCACGAAGTGGGTGGAGAGGATTTCTGTATAATACCTTATTTCCTTGGTGATTGAATCTCATTCGTGTTATCCTTGAGTTGCCACCAGAGCGGAAACATGTAATTTGTTGTGAATGGCCCCATTCAAACATTCTCACACTACCATCTTGAGCACCCGTCAAGTCTGAATAAAAGATTATTATTATATATAGAATAATAATATATTTTAATAACGCTTTGTTCTACTATTAGAATAGAAAATCCAAGCTTCATCTAAGGGGAAAAAAGAATCTGATAAATAAAGTTAAAATTTCCTATGGTCTTTTAGCAGTACCATAGTAACGCCTAGAGGTCACTAAGGCCCTGATGAAGTGAGCTGTAGCTCTCAAAAGCTTATGCTCAAATAAATTTGTTAGTCTCTAAGGTGCCACAAGTACTCCTTTTCTTTTTGCGAATACAGACTAACACGGCTGCTACTCTGAAATCTAAGGCCCCAGTCTGTCTGCTCTTTTTTTGTTTTACTGCATATTGTAGGTGAAACAGGAATAAATTCCCAATTTGGTCTATGTAAAATAGCTTTTGAAGGCCCATCCTTCCCCAACTTTTTAAAAAGAGCGCTGGTTTCATTATATAGCAGGTGCACACAGCATGTGTTTTCTAAAATCTTTAATATACTTCTGCTGTTATTATAAATTAGTAATACATATTGTGAAACAAGGATAGTTATGCAAGTATAGTAAAACAACGTCTGTTAATGAACTTACAATAAGGTAGAGTTGGATGGGAAGCCATTCTTCTGACATTATTAATAGCCTTCTTGATCAGCTGTTCAATATAAAAGATAATCAAAGATAGTTAAACTACGCAACTAACTAAAAACCTATTGGATTAAATTAGTTATGGGAAAAGACTGGTTTCCCTTTTTAAATTCCCACTGAAAACAAAGGCAATACCACTTTTAAAAATGTGCGTGAAAGTAAATGGAAACTGAAGTTTTCCCCAAGACTAATGCACATTTTAATTAACAGAATTTTTATAAACCCAGGTATATGTAAGCTTCTTCCTTCTTAGATTTAAAGATCTAAATATAAACCTTCCTTCGACTGCAACCTTACCTCTTTTCTTTCCAATTCCTTTCTGATCCCATTAAATTTATTGGAATATTCTTGAATAATGTAAGGTAAGGAAGAGAGGCAGAAGCATATAAAAAAGAGGTAAAGAAAAAAAATACTAGGAGGGAATATATTTGCTTTTGGTTTCTACTTAGTTGTTTTATAATGATAGGTTGAAAAAGAATTGGATAGTGTAATTTGTGGCCCTCCGCTGGAGAACAAACAATATAGTTAGCTCCCGATTAAAAAAAAAAAAAAAAAAAGATTTTCAAAAAGGCACCTGATGGATTTAGAAGCATAAACCCATTGACTTGTACTCCTAAATAAACTACCATGCTATTTCAGTCCTTTGCCTCTGTGCCAAGTGATGTGCTGATGGGAGATCTTGCAGACTTCTGGGAATCCCTTGCCAGGGATTCTGCCATGAACATGAAGGAAACGTTCACATTATTTCCCTGCCTCTGATGGAGTACACACCTCTCTGCTATCTTCTCTGGGGTTCATAAAATACTTCTGGAAGAGCACATTTTTAGCATTTGGAATGGACCAAATATCAAATTGCCAGGGTTTTTTTAATTTAAAAAAGGTGTCCTGAAAAAGGATACTCAGGATTGCCTCTCTGAACACACAAACTCCTGGTGCACAGGGATTGTCTCATATGGTGGAGATGAATGTTTGTTGGAGCTCAGCATTAAACTATTAGTAAGACATAATTGCTACCCTGTGTGATTGTGGATATCTGAATGTTTTAACTGGATACACTGGCATCAATGTATTTCAGAAAAGCCAAACAGCCAAATGGAAGTCACATTTGATTGTTACTACCTATAGGACAGATGTCAACCAGTGAGTTTGGAGGTGAAAGACTACATGTCTTATCCTTCCTGTAAACCTGAAAGAGGTTATTAAATTAAACTTTCTGTAAAGACTGCATAACGTTGCAGCACTTACTAAAATGTAGATAACTATGATTTTATTGATACAGAATTAGGCTGCATGGCAATTTACAAGATAAAACATTGCCAGTTTATACCAGTTTGGTACATAGTTGTAAATACATGTGTTATCTGGTAATTTTTCAGTTGGCCTATGCATTTTCCCCATAAATCCTAGAATTTCTATGCCCCCCACCCCCAGTTTAATCCATGCACCCAACCCTCACAGCCTGCCATCCTGCAAAGTGAGATGGGCTAGACAGAACTATTTTTAGACCTTACTGATACCACTACACAGACTGAAGGGATCGCTGTAGAATCACACACACAACTTACAAGAAGTCACTTTAAAGTACTGTATAAATTAGTAAGCTATCTTGCCTGTTTCAAACTAAGGTCAGCCTGGAATAAAGAGGGCCTAAATCAAAACCCCAAGATCTACTCTGAACTCCAGATCCAGACGTTAACAGGCTACCTCAAAACCTTGGATCAAAACACTCCTGAATGTAGGTGTTAAAAATCTTGATCCATATCCAAACTTATCCACATTTTAGAATGTTCAGGTTCAGTGTTGAGACGCCACTCAGAGAGAAATTTAAGCTGCAGACTTTTATTTGAACCTGGATGTAGAGTTTTTGTTCAGGTCTCCCATTTCACTCTGAATATATGCTTCTTTCATCATTTGCATAGTCAAGCCATTTAATTATATGTGAATTAAGACACTTTTTTGCCTAGTTAGTACATCTGAAATCAATATAGTACATTAACCATCAGCATTCTGAGGAACTGGATGAGGGAGATGAAGTATGCCCCATTTTCAGGAATGGGAAATTCCAGCTTCTGCCATTATTACATAAGAACTGCACTTTACTCGCTGTGCGAGCGTAATTCAGTAACTACGAAAGGCACACAAACCTTAAAGAACTAGAGATATTAAAATGTTATTCTCTGACAAGTGACTTACCACAGATGCACCTCTCCCAGTCTGTGTACTACCAAGCCAAGGCATGTTGATAGGGGTGCCAGGATTGCTGTGTGTATAAGGTGTAGTACCCTGAACATTTGCCAGGTCATCATGAGCATGTATAACCAAGAAGTCATCAGACCTATAAATGTAACATTAGTAACCAGACTGATGATTAGACAGATTTTTGAAAGAAAGCACTGAATTACTATGGATTAGTTAGTATAACTATAACCAAATTGCAAGAGGTATTCAAATAAAAATGGAATAAATATACCCTCTAGCCTCCACTTCTGTGTCATCATCAACCCAGGTATAGATTTGTGTAGCTAGAATCCCAGAAACATCTAGTTCTTGAATGTCATGGCTGGAAGCTATTGCAATGCAATTCCTGTTTGCCTGAAAAACAGTTACAAAAGAAAATTTAAAAACAACAGTTTCCCAGAATGGACCTTTAATTTTACTGTTGTCCTTTTGCTGGTACAATCATTTGAAGATAAACATCTAGCTAGTCGATTTGCAGGTGCACACATTTGTGCATGCATATTGTACAGGTGTATTCTATTGGGTCTACAACTGTGTAGGAAAAGTTGCAGTGATGGAGCTGAAATCTCTTTGAAAGTTTGTCCCCTTATGCTTGCCAGGCAAAGGTACACATTCATGTGTCTGTATTTATAAATAAGCCCCTTCCTCCTAGGAAACTTGAGTTCCTTCTTACCTGTCTCCTTGGGGGAAGGCTAAATAGGTTACTGTTTAAGTTCTTATACAACAACATATCTATCTGAGTGCTTTGCAGATCTATCTGAGTGAACACAAAAGCGCTCTCACATTCTCTCTTTCACCCCCTTCTCACTATACAGTAGAGCATTGTTCTTCAATTGACAGCCTGTGGCCCAGATCCAGCCCATGAGGTCCGTCCATTTCACCCATCACCGAACATTAGCTGTCTCTTCATGCCTCCTGGGAAGCAGCAGCCAGAGCTGCTCAGGATGCAGCAGAGGTCTCCCCTCTCCCCTCAGAAACGGAGGAGGCTGCAGCCTTTTCTTACTGGGAAAGCGGGAGGAGCAGAAAGAGCCCTACAGCTCAAGGCAACTCCATTCTCCTTCACCCCACCTCTCCTGTGAGCAGAGATGGCTCCTCCCCCTTCCCTCCCTGTAAAACCCAACCTGGGGAGGAGAGTGAAGAACTCCTGGAATTGGCATCCCGCCTTGAAGGGGGAGAGGGACCCCACTGCAGTCCCCCTGGCCTGGTAAAAGAGAGGTAAAGAACCCCAGTAGAAGCAGAAGTGAGGCTGTAGAAACCAGAGTTTATCTGGGGTTGGGCGCTTGGTGGGTTGGGCAGATGGGGACTGGGGGCTGAATTGATGGAAACTGAGACGATGCACTTCAGTTTCTTTTCTCGCTGTTTACTGTCATGCCATGTATTTAATTAGAAACTTTTCATTTACATTTAAACATATTGGAAATAGACTGTTAATACATTTCCACTTGCAGAGGTACACTTTTAATCAGGCACTTAATCAGAAGCTTATGCAACATAAAAGCACATCAATTATTGATTGCTTCATTAGTTTACACACATCATGCAGTCAAGTTTTTTTTTGGTGGGGCAAGGGAGAAGAGAAGATGGTGCAAGCGAGTGTCAAAATGTCAGGCAATAAGAAAGGAAAATTAGATGTTCATTTATTTCTCATGAGTTTAACTTCTAATATTAATTTAAAAGTTTTAACAGAATATTAATAGCATGC
The DNA here is from genome assembly GCF_009764565.3 of Dermochelys coriacea. Lineage (NCBI taxonomy): Eukaryota > Metazoa > Chordata > Testudines > Dermochelyidae > Dermochelys > Dermochelys coriacea. The sequence goes on along the minus strand of NC_050072.1, from coordinate 76,654,237 downwards.
TGTTTTACTAGCATTACAGTGTATTAGTATAGTTATTTGCAAGACTTCATTGAATAGTGTCTACTGGCATGCTTAAGCTTTTATTTTGTAATAAATACAATCTAGCACACCACTCTTGAAAGGTTGTGATCCCTGGCCAGTGGCTGGTTCACTGGAGAGCGAACACCTTGAGAGCCCTTTGGCCTGCCAAAATTTGGACATTGTGTTATTTAACCCACCAGAAAAGTAGTTGAATACCACTGCAGAAGAGAGTTAGGTGGTTAGACCAAAAGAAGACCATCCTTCCCCCATCTTTTCCCCACTATAACTCCTCCCTTCCTCTTGCCTGATGGGGGATGTTGCTGCTGAGGGTGAATGGAAAAGTAAAGCACCCATTTCTTCCTCTCTCCAACTGCTGCTCCTCTGTGCTGGCAACCAGGAGCAGCAAAGAGGGCAGTTTAGAAAGGGAGTTCTCTGGGCGAATGAGGAGCAACAGGAGCAACTACATGACTCTTGGGCTGAATTTGTTGGGGTGGGTTGTTTACTGAGCCTAGAAGCCTGCCAGGCACAGCTGACAGCTTCCTAACAAGGCTCTAGCCTGCTATCCTTTGATCATTAATCCCTTTTTGATTCCTTTGTTGGGAGGCAGGATTAGTTTAGGGAGAAAAGAGGTTTAAAAAGACAGCTTATAAATGACCAGAGGAAGTAGCAAACAGGAGCAGCAAACTGGGAAATTTTGTGGGGAAACTCGGAGAGGGAGCATGAGAGCCAGCTACACCTAACAAACGTTCTCTAAACTTAGGTCAATAACACCCCTGTCAACACGCGCACACACACAAATTAGAGGAATCGGCCAAAAGAAATCTGATGAGGTTCAACAAGGACAAGTGCTGAGTCCTGCACTTAGGAAGGAAGAATCCCATGCACCGCTACAGACTAGGGACCGAGTGGCTAGGCAGCAGTTCTTCAGAAAAGGACCTAGGGGTTACGGTGAACGAGAAGCTGCATATGAGTCAGCAGTGTGCCCTTGTTGCCAAGAAGGCTAACAGGCATTTTGGACTGTAAGAGTAGGAGCATTGCCAGCAGATCGAGGGACGTGATCATTCCCCTCTATTCGGCATTGGGGAGGCCTCATCTGGAGTACTGTGTCCAGTTTTTCACAGTTTTTCACTCCAATTTTTCCACAGTCTTCTTGTAAAGAGTCCAGAGGAGGGCAACAAAAATGAATAGGGGGCTAGAGCACATGACTTATGAGGAGAGGCTGAGGGAACTGGAATTGTTTAGTCTGCAGAAGAGAAGAATGAGGGAGGATTTGATAGCTGCTTTCAACTACCTGAAAGGGGGTTCCAAAGAGGATGGATCTAGACTGTTCACAGTGGTGGCAGAGGACAGAACAAGGAGCAATGGTCTCAAGTTGCAGTGGGGGAGGTTTAGGTTGGATATTAGGAAAAACTTTTTCACTATGAGGATGGTGAAGCACTGGAATGCGTTACCTAGGGAGGTGGTGGAATCTCCTTCCTTAGGGGGTTTTAAGGTCAGGCTTGACAAAGCCCTGGCTGGGATGATTTAGTTGGGATTAAATACTGCTTTGAGCAGGGAGGTTGGACTAGATGACCTCCTGAGGTCCCTTCCAACCCTGATATTCTATTATTCTATGATCACTGCAAGAGTAGAAATAATGCAGGCATTATTTCCAGCAGCAGAGTGTGGGCAATCCAGTTTATTGCACTGAATGAAGCGTGTAAGATTATCTGTCTTGTAGCCTGGTGACATATCTGTGCATTTGATGCAAGCAACTCATGGCCCTCAGAGACCAAGTATGGGCTCCTGAAATTAGAGTGGCTGAACTGAAGGAGCTAAGGGAGAGCGTTACACAGATGAGATTTTCAGAGACATGGTAGAGCAGTCCCATCCTAAGGAAAGGGATAGATAATAAAACAGAAAATATCATAATGCCACTATATAAATGCATAGTAGACCCACACCTTGAATACTGCATGCAGTTCTGGTTGCCCTGTCTCAAAAAAGATACGTTAGTATTGCAAAAAAGTACAGAGAAGGGCAACAAAAATGATTAAGGGTATGGAAAAAGCTTCCATATGAAGAGAAGTTAGAAAGACAGACTGTTTGGCTTGGAAAAGAGATGACTGAGGGGTGAGTATACAACATCATGAATAGTGTGGAGAAAGGGAATAATAAAGTGTTATTTACATCTTCACACAACACATTAACCAAGGGTCACTGAATGAAATTAATAGGGAGCAAGTTTAACACAACCAAAAGTAAGTACTTCACAGAGTCACCTGTGGAACTCATTGCCAGAGGATGTTGGGGAAGCCAAAAGTATAAATGGCCAATCCCAGGTGCTTCAGAGGGAATGAACAGCACAGATAATCATGAAGTGACAATCCCGTCGCCCATTCCCAGCTTCTGGCAAACAGAGGCTAGCGACACCAAATTGCCCTGTTCTGTTACTTCCCTCTGAAGCATCTGGCACCAGCTATGGTCGGAAGACAGGATACTGAGCTAAATGGACCATTGGTCCGACCCAGTATGGCCATTCTTATGTTCTGTTCCGTAAGACATGAAGAACAGGAGTGGGAGCACTGAGTGCAGCAAGGAAGGGAAATGCTGCAAGTTTAACCTCTCGTGACAGGGGAGGAGGACAGAGGAAGGAACATTGGGACAGTTCAAGCCATATTCAGACTGCTGGCAAGTGTGATATATTCTTACACAGTAAGAGTACTATCTATAAGAATAGTCTGAAGCATAATGCAATGAAATATGTCCAGTCTATTTTAACATGCAAAATTAGCATTTCTTTATACTCACTTTATTGACTGCAAAAGCAGTAATGATGTCAGATTCCTTATGAATAATTCTTGCTTTACCTCCTGGATATCCCAGATCTGCTTCTATCTGTATTTAGGAAATAAAATCCATATTTCTGTAAGTACAAGCCTTTGTTCAACTTTTAATTCATATTGCAAACAAAGGCGAAATACTAGACTGTATCTGATTATTACATAAATGTCTCAATATCAAACATAATATGGTATGTGCTAAGTAGGATCCTTAATTGAGTCTACTCGGAAAACTAAAAAGGTTAGAAGTATTAATAGGTTTGGCTTCTTTTTTATTCTATCAAGCTTGCCATATTGGGGGATTCTACAAGTTCTCATCTCAAACACACTTCTGTACCCCATTATCTTCCTTGAAATGCTAGACGGGGATGTGGACTGCACACGTACCTGAGGATGTTGATAGAAAAAACCCATCAGGCACTTCATTATGTTTACACTTGATTTTTTTTATTAAGGAAGGATCACAAGAGATCCATAAGGGACTTGTGAATATTTGATGCAACTTACTTCTTTGTATTTCAGCACTGAAGTAGATGAGATCAGCCAAGGGACGTGCAGATAAATAATTTGAAATTCCTGTCTTATTTTGCCCACCTGCCATCCATTCAATGATACAAATCTTCTGGGCTGTCTTGCACTTTTTCACATTTCAAAAATACACAAATTGAAGCAGCTGATAGAAAAGATTTAGCTTTGGAATGAGGATTTTTATATCTAAGGTAGTGTTTGACTCTTTTGACTGATCTGCATTCAATTCTAAAGCAGAAATCACTTTACAAAGTATTTTAGCTATTTGTCAGGGTAGTATAAGATTCCAAAGAGGAACCTGCGACGGCACTGATAAAATTGAGAAACTGCCATGGGAACAAAACCACTACCACTATAATGAGATCATGAAGTGCTACAAGACATCAATGAGGACACAGAAATTAGGACCTGTACTGCAAATTTGAATTTGCTAAGTGCTCCAAAATATAACAAGTGCAAGGTTCCAGAACTGCTGTTTTCTGGCTTCTATATCTCAGTTTATCGAATCTGAAGTCTTTGCCAGTCTTAAAGGCCCAGAAGCCTCATTCAGCATTGGGACTCCATTGTACTGGTCCCTGTTTAAACAAATGCAGAGATGTGGTCACTAGTACCATGTGGTATCCAGCTCCTTGGAACAGAATATGTAGAAGCTTCCCTGCTCCTTTGACTCTCATAAATCCTAAGCTTTCAAGAGAGTATTTTATCATTTTAATTAGCTGGTTCCCCCCCCCCCGAGTCTGCTTTTCTTTGCTTCTCCTCTACTTCAACTGTTACTGTAAGTGTGACACAGGCCTCCTCAGGCCCTTCGTTACCAGCACTCCCAGCTATCTTCGAGACACCACCGATTTCCTGAGGAAACTACAGTCCATTGGTGATCTTCCTAAAAACACCATCCTAGCCACTATGGATGTAGAAGCCCTCTACACCAACATTCCACACAAAGATGGACTACAAGCCGTCAGGAACAGTATCCCCGATACTGTCACGGCTAACCTGGTGGCAGAACTTTGTGACTTTGTCCTGACCCATAACTATTTCACATGTGGTGACAATGTATACCTTCAAATCAGCGGCACTGCGATGGGTACCCGCATGGCCCCACAGTATGCCAACATTTTTATGGCTGACTTAGAACAACGCTTCCTCAGCTCTCGTTCCCTAATGCCCCTACTCTACTTGCGCTACATTGATGACATCTTCATCATCTGGACCCATGGAAAAGAAGCTCTTGAGGAATTCCACCATGATTTCAACAATTTCCATCCCACCATCAACCTCAGCCTGGACCAGTCCACACAAGAGATCCACTTCCTGGACACTACGGTGCTAATAAGCGATGGTCACATAAACACCACCCTATATCGGAAACCTACTGACCGCTATTCCTACCTACATGCCTCTAGCTTTCATCCAGATCATACCACTCGATCCATTGTCTACAGCCAAGCGCTACGATATAACCGCATTTGCTCCAACCCCTCAGACAGAGACAAACACCTACAAGATCTCTATCATGCATTCCTACAACTACAGTACCCACCTGCTGAAGTGAAGAAACAGATTGACAGAGCCAGAAGAGTACCCAGAAGTCACCTACTACAGGACAGGCCCAACAAAGAAAACAACAGAACGCCACTAGCCATCACCTTCAGCCCCCAACTAAAACCCCTCCAACGCATCATCAAGGATCTACAACCTATCCTGAAGGACGAGCCATCGCTCTCTCAGATCTTGGGAGACAGACCAGTCCTTGCTTACAGACAGCCCCCCAATCTGAAGCAAATACTCACCAGCAACCACACACCACACAACAGAACCAATAACCCAGGAACCTATCCTTGCAACAAAGCCCGTTGCCAACTCTGTCCACATATCTATTCAGGGGATACCATCATAGGGCCTAATCACATCAGCCACACCATCAGAGGCTCGTTCACCTGTGCATCTACCAATGTGATATATGCCATCATGTGCCAGCAATGCCCCTCTGCCATGTACATTGGCCAAACTGGACAGTCTCTACGTAAAAGAATGAATGGACACAAATCAGACGTCAAGAATTATAACATTCAAAAACCAGTTGGAGAACACTTCAATCTCTCTGGTCACTCGATCACAGACCTAAGAGTGGCTATACTTCAACAAAAAAGCTTCAAAAACAGACTCCAACGAGAGACTGCTGAATTGGAATTAATTTGCAAACTGGATACAATTAACTTAGGCTTGAATAGAGACTGGGAATGGATGAGTCATTACACAAAGTAAAACTATTTCCCCATGGTATTTCTCCCTCCCACCCCACCCCCCACTGTTCCTCTGATATTCTTGTTAACTGCTGGAATTAGCCTACCTGCTTGTCACCATGAAAGGTTTTCCTCCTTCCCCCCCCTGCTGCTGGTGATGGCTCATCTTAAGTGATCACTCTCCTTACAGTGTGTATGATAAACCCATTGTTTCATGTTCTCTGTGTGTGTGTGTATATAAATCTCTCCTCTGCTTTTTCCACCAAATGCATCCGATGAAGTGAGCTGTAGCTCACGAAAGCTTATGCTCTAATAAATTTGTTAGTCTCTAAGGTGCCACAAGTACTCCTTTTCTTTTTGCGAATACAGACTAACACGGCTGCTACTCTGAAACCAGTTAACAGATACTAAGTTTAGGATTTTTATATACACTGCAGTAAAAACAGTCTGCATTTTCCTTTCCTACTGTTTACTAAGAAGATACTTGCATTGCTTATGTTACACCTGTAGTTATATTTTAAATATTTGGTACAGTATATGTTTGGAAGACATAAGATGCCACCTTGAGTTTGGTCATTTTGCAGGTCACCTTTTAAATAAAGTTAAAACAGCCTTGAAGGTATGAAAAAAAAATTATTCAATTCTTACTGAAATACACAAAACAGAGTTATCTTAATTAGAAAAAATTCGCATGAAAGGTTTATTCTTGATGTGCTCCCAATCATGAATTTAAAAGCACGATAAAAAGGCTGGTTCAGTGACCTAGTGGTAATACACTGCACTACTATAGTGCAGGGGAGATTAGAATCTAAAACCCATTTGCTGATCCATGCAGAAGTTAGCTAATATTTTGTCAGAAAGTGTTCTTCATGCTGTTACCAGGGTGCATTCCACTGGCTCATTTGGGTGATAAATAGCACACTTTCCATAGATCCATATATTTTTAAGATGAGGTGGAACCATTATGATAATCTAATCTAATGTGACCTTCTGCATAACATAGGCCACAGAATGAAGCCCAAAATTTCTGGTTGAGTGACAATATAGCCTTTAAATACAGTTACCCAATTTTAATTTAAGGAACATGCTGCCACAGCAGGAACCCAATGCTACAAAAGACACCAGAGATTCCACCAGAAGGCCTATAATCCTGATAAGGAAAGAGTGATCCTAAGGAACATGCAATGCTGCTTTCAAGGTTGAAACAATGCACTTCAATGTCTTGAAGTGACCAGGTCTTCCTTGATTCCTGAATCTTAGGCATGCTATGTTATGGTAAGTAAATTAGGAGAAGAATTGTGTGAGGTTGAGTAGCTTTTAGTGAAATGCAGCTCACCTGTGAAAATATATAAAAATGACTAAAACAGGCCTTTTTAATGGCTGGAAACAAAAAGTTTTATTGCTAATAAACTGGAATTAAGCACGAGTTTAATGGAATTCTTATCTGCGTCAACAATCAAAAAATTCATAATCGACAATCCACAAATCCACATTGTGAAGTATTGTAGTGATTAAGTGCAAAAATTGTGCTAAGTTACTGTCTCTTGAGGGACTGAGGCACAAAATAGCATATTCTGCTTTTATGGGACATATACTAATGCAATACTTACCTTTCTCACATGGTTGTTCAGTCAACTGTTTTTAAAGTGCTTACAAACAATTTTAAGTGTCATGAATGTGCAAATATTAGCACAGAATTAATATTTAGCAAATTATTAATCCATATTCTAATTCTATGCCTTGCATAATGACAGGTTTCAGAGTAGCAGCCGTGTTAGTCTGTATTCGCAAAAAGAAAAGGAGTACTTGTGGCAATAAATTTGTTAGTCTCTAAGGTGCCACAAGTACTCCTTTTCTATATACTAATTCTGTTATGCATTCTAACAGAAGTTTCAATGCAGCTGTAAGGACACGGAGAATTTATTTTAGAATCAGTCTTGACTTGCAGAACTACATCCTATACAATATTACTGATGTAACTGCCAGACTTCTTGCAAAGTTAAGCTCACCACACTGCACAGTTGTAAACAGGCTAACAAAGATGAATATCAGTTTAATGATTGTAGACAGTAGGTGTTTCCGAGTGAAAGAATAAGTCTAATTTCATTTGAAAATTATCATTGTGTACCTTATTGAAGATGGGGTCCTCCAACATTGTATTTTTGATGGTTTCACTGTGGTCCTCTAATGACTTCACCAAAAAAGAACAATCACATGAAAAAGAGTAAAGATGAGATGTAACATGCAAAGGTACTGAGGAAATCCTTACTCCTATGTTAATCTTTCCAACACACAACAAAATTAAAAAAAAACACTCCACACTGAATTGCAAATACTTGCATAAAAATATTTTGTTCAGCATTTACAGTCTAATTCTCAAATTTTCTTCCTAATCTACATGTTTGCTGAAAAAATGACTTTTAAGGTTATATTCTATAGTGTATCACAGTGTTTCATCTACTTTAGTAGTCAACTTCTGTGTAAAACTTGGAACTTACCAATATGACACATTGATGGTGAATGTACTAGCAATGACAGCAGGAAATCCCACAGTAATCAAAGTAAAGTCATTTTAAAGTAAGGGCATAGCTAGCAGTTCTAAACTACTGATATTGCTTCACGAGCACTTAAGGCACATATCAAGTGCAACATAACAGAGCTGCATTAATTAAATTAAAGAATTTTTGTCACACATTAGATATCTGTCCCTCCTCCATCTCCCTCTATTCCTACACTGCCATTATCCTCCTCACAGCTGAGGAGGACAAGTTATGACTTCCTCAGGAATGTGACAAAACTGCACCCTGTATTAGTCATAGTGGATAACTCAAAATGTTACAACAGACTTTCAATTTCAGCTCATCAGGAAGAAACAAGCTTGTAGTCAAAGTCCAGATCTACCATGCTGCCTCAAAACTATTTTATGCCCTAAGAATACTTAAATACTGCTAACATCCTGTACATAAATGACTACTTTCTTTCACATAAACACACATACGTGTTATTTAAACTTTATCTTTTATAGAGTACTGAAGAATGCAATCACTCCACATTTAGTGAAAATTCATGTACACTAGAATTCCTGTTCACCTGACAACTATCTTGATTGTCCTACAGATGTTCCATTGCTCTGATCAAATCCTCCTGTCTGATTCTCTGAGACAGCAGTATCTCTCCAAACACTAGTCATTTCTGGTACCATTGCCTCATGTCAATAACTGACATGAAGTATACACTCCAGAGATTCAGCTCAAATGGAGCCATAATCAAGCAGAAGCAGCATATAAAATCTGAGGATTAAGTGGAGGCAATCTAGAAAAACAAAACCACCTTTCAGCAACATGAGATTAGTTTTTAAAGCTCTGCTGTTTTTAATTCTCGGAAAGAGAATGAAAAGGGAAATGGGGAAAGGTAATAGAAAGAGTGACAGGAAAAGAAAAAAATGTGAAGAGGAACAAAAGCAGCACATTAAAAAAGCTGCACTGAATTACTGAGAAGCGTAACAAATGGTAACTTTTAAAAAAGATTAATACCCTCTCCTCTGGTTAACGTACAGATGGTTTTAAAATACCATTAATTCTGGGGGCAGCTCTTTCTAAACTAATACAAACATTTCCTATAGTACAGTGCTGTTCTGAGTTGTAGTTTAAGCTATGATTACATGTGATTTTTCTCTGTTAGACCATTGCCATGTTCAATTAAAATCTCAAATAATCCTACGGTCATTTACCATTTACTCTTGGCAGGGCTGCCTTATGGAGTTCCATAAGAGGGGATAAATGATACATTTATGGGGTAGGGGCTAGACAGCAGATAGTGAGTGCTATCACCAATAAAACAGTACAGTAAATAATGATAAGCAAGGAGCAATGGAGCACCCAAGGAAAAGAAGAGGAAGAGCTACAACTTTTAGAAGTGCGTTTTAAGAGCATGTGGCCTAGAAAGCCAGGGTGTGGATAGAGAACCTTATTCAAGTAGTATCACTTGCACTGTAAATAGGAGCTGAGTTTATTTTGATGTTTTTCAAAACTGTAAGGTAAGGAGGTAGGATTCAGTGGACAATCATGGGATGCACAAGATAAAATGATAGGGACAGACTCAATTTTGAAGGTTATGACTAATTAGGTTGCAAAACGGAATCGTGTGTGTGTGTGTGTGTTTTATTTATTTATTTACAAACTGTCAGCCTTTGAGGTAACTTTTATTACCATCTTAGGCCAAAATTTCCAACAATGCAAGGCTTTTCATACAATTCAAAAGGTGGCCATTTACTTTTTGTTTTGAGTGGAACTGTGGGACTTATATCAAGGTAACACCCAAAATGCAGCAAAATTTTTCACGAGATTTGGTATCTAAGGACAGCCCCCAAACACCAAGCCTGTTCTCCACAAATTTGTGCTCTAGAAAGCAAGTAAGCCAGCTTTCATATGTTTTACATTAAATCCAGGCTCTTACTTAACATAATTTTATGTATTTTGTGTACTATACGGACCTCATTTAGGCATCTTTTTTTTGTAAATATATTTCTGATGAAGGTTTCCTGGACTTCCTCTTGTTTAACTAGGTACTGCCAAAGCCTCTTCGTAGACCGTGCAACATGACTGTTAGATCTATAGATAAAATTAAAACAAGCATGTTATTTATGCTGGTAATAACAAGAGATTCAAATTATTATTAGCATACAACGCATACCAAATAAAATGCTGTAAAAGGAAATGTTCAGGTTGTGACGAATTGAAAATGTGGAAATCCAGAATTGAGTCAGCCACAGCTATCATTTCCTGTGTCAATTAGCGAAGTACAAATAATTATATATTTAACAATTAACAGAGTGCCCAAGATTGCAGTATAAATGGCCCAGTATTTTATAATATACAATATACTTTTCTGAGACCTCTGAAAACACCTAGCCACAGTTAGACTCCAACTTCAAATTTACAGCTTACATTTCTAAGTTTCCTTAATGCTTTGCTGAGTTCCTTGCCCTGATAGGGGGAGAAAATTTAAGTTATTAACCAATATGCTAGGAGCAGATAAGCATAGATAATACCGACAAATACTGAAAGTGAAAACATAGCTGTACGGGGATAATGTAGCATAGGAATTACTCCTTATCATAGCAGTGGCTTAGAATAATTTTGTTTTCCCCAAGAAACTAAACTATGTTTAAGGTAAACGGTAAAGAAAAAAAACAAAAATACCCTCCAAATTTTATTCCCTCCAATTTTTTTTTTTTTTTAAATTACTATTTAGCCTTAAGAACATCAAGGCGTATCAGAAATTGGTTTTCCTGTTTGTACTTGAGAATCATCTAGAAGACTGACAAACTCAAATGCAAAAGTAACATCAAAGCAAACAAACCTGAGCTCACCCCTCGCTTGAAAGGGAGGACTTCTTGTATCTTTCACAAAGCCCTTTTCTCCCAATAGTTTGTCAAGATTTTGAGTTAAACAGGTTTTAAAGAAACGGAACAGTAGTGAACCTCCGACGAATATGCTGTAAGTACCCCAACAACTGTGGAAATCTTTGGAAAGGTGGCTAGGTTCAAAACCATGAAGGAGTCAAGAGCGCAGCCATTTACTGGACACTCAAGGGTTGGGGGAGGGAGGGAATAGAGATGTGTGTACAGTATATCATTCAAAATATTTTTTTTAAAATGAAGTAAACGAGACAACTAAGATTACTGTTGTTAGGAACTACCAATTTACAATGGAAAAGAAGTGCACTTAACTGCTGGCTGTGGAGCTCATGCAGATGCCATTAGGAGAAAAGGAACATATGGTTTACATAAATGTGTGGTGTTGATATCCAATTTAAAAAACTGAGTTACAAATTACTTGCTGATACCACACTGTTTTTGGTTGCATGATGCAATATTATGAGCCTACAGTCAATGCAGGGAAGAAAGTTACTGTTGCTTTTGTTATAACTAGGAAAGAGAGAGAGGGAACTTCTTTTATGACAGTGTTCTTTTAGACCTTGCCCTGGTCTCCTTAACACCACAATGCTTCCTCAGAAGGTAGATCAAAGACTGTCACACTTTTTTTTTTTTTTTAAATTAACAAATGGTCAGCTATTGAAATGAATAAGGATCCTTACTCTGATTGTGGCCAAATATAGGTTTCCCCCTGCTTAAACAGTAAATTGATTTTTGGCATTGGGCTTTGAGAACTTCAAAAATGTGATTGCTTTCTCCACATATGACTGACTATCTTCATTGCTTAAGGCCAAAGTTTCAGAAGTCTACACACACATGCTAAATTGCACACATTTGAGCATACAGTTATAACTGAGAGAAAGTATGGAACATGCACACATGCCAGGCATGCATCTACCTGGACATACGCACTAAATCTGTGCTACTTGCATCTACAAGCAAACATTTCTGAAATTATGGCCTTTCACTTCCTTACTAAGGAAAACTTTAATTAAAATGTTCAGAAGATGTATATTAACACTTTTTTAAAAGTCACATGCTCACTTGAAAGGAGTGTTTGTAGGTTCAAGCAAAGCTTTGTGGCGAAGGAGCGCAGGACCTGCCAATAATACATCCTCAGAAATATGAGCAGAAATTAAATTATGAGGTGGGCCACCATGTATCTCAAGTCGCCGGAGAAGAACTTGCTCCCAGCGCTGAAATGTCTTCAGAATGGCATGGCACAGCGGGGAGCTAACTGGAAGCTCTACAAGGACAAACCAAACAAAATAAACTATTTTATGTCTGCTATAATCTTGATGAGAATCACTTCACTGTCAAGTGTTTCAAATACTTTAATCTAACGTACATCTGTTTATTATACACATGCACACTTTTTAAAAAAAAATAATTTATGAACAAGTGGTCTGGGTGTAGAGCATTGTATTGCTTTTGCTGGCAGAAGAGTTAGATATGGGAGGAGGGCCCTAGCATCTAGGCCAGTGTATGTATAGTACCAGAGATTTGCTTTGACCTACAAAAGGTAAGAACATGGTTCATTAACTAACTTGGGGTAGTGAAAAACATTTATATACAGCTATTGACAACTTTCTCAAATGATTAAGAGCTAAACAAAACTGCTAGAAATTGGAACCAAAATATATAGGTGCTAATACTTTGTGGAAAAAACCTCAGTATTTAAAGTGTACCAATGTTACTATAGTAATAATGTCAGGATAAATAAATTCAAAACTACTGAACAAGTTATTTACAACACACTGCTGAATGCAGAAGAAACTAAAAGGCTGATCAGTGTTTATTATGCAATTAAGTTACTGAATTCATTGTCGAATTATTAAATATGGAAAGACATCTCCATTACTGCACCATTACCTGAAAGATCATGCCCAGCCAAGGGGTAGAAATTCTTCAACCTATGAAGCACCAACTGAACCATAGCCAATCGCATCAGTGACCAACTAACAACAAGAAAATACTCATGAGTCATTGATTGACCTCTGTCAACTTTAAGGAAGTTTCACTTTAAAATAAAATTTTAACATCTCTACTATAGGAATATTTTCAGCTTTTATTAACCAAAATATTATAAAGGGTTAATAAACCATGAATGTATTTAAAACCTTAAGGATACCTTGGATGCCAAAACAAATGAATGCATCCAATGAAGTGAGCTGTAGCTCACGAAAGCTTATGCTCAAATAAATTTGTTAGTCTCTAAGGTGCCACAAGTACTCCTTTTCTTTTTGCTGATACAGACTAACACGGCTGCTACTCTGAAAACAACTTTTATACATAATAAAAAAGACATCATTAAAATATTATATCCATGCGTTATTTATAACAAAACAAAGAAGATAATGCATTCCTAGGAAATGTATGCATTTCTTGAATGGCTGCCATATCATCACTCACACTTCTGCAGTAAGTTTCCAGAAATGCACTGTCAACAGTGTCAGAAAAAAATATGAGAATCTAAGCGATTCATACCTGTACGAATTTGAATTAGAGTGCTCCTGACGGTGTAAATCTGATGTAAAATCATCATCCTCATCATCACTTCCCTGACTCTCCTCTGAATCATATTCTACTCTATTTTGTGAGGTTGGAAGAAAAGGCTAAAAAAAAGCATAGAAAAAATATTTTAGTTCAGCAAAACTATATCTGCCAAAACTATTTCAAACTGTTTCAAATTACTATTAAAATGTATGGTAATATTGAAAAAAGACAGTTACCTTTTCCGTAACTGGTGTTCTTCAACATGTATTGCTCATGTCTATTCCACAATAGGTGTGCGTGCTCGCCACATGCACCAGTGCCGGAAGTTCTTCCCCTAGCAATACCTGTAGAGGAGAGTCGGCCTGGCGCGGTATAAGGGGAGCCGCACCTCTCCCCACCCTCAGTTCCTTCTTGCTAAAAAACTCCGACAGAGGGAAGGAGGGTGGGATGTGGAATAGAAATGAGCAACACATCTCGAAGAACACCAGTTAACGGAAAAGATAACTGTCTTTTCTTCTTTGAGGGATTGCTCATGTGTATTCAACAATAGGTGACTCCAAGCTATATCTGTTGGAGGTGGGTAGGAGTTCACAAGTTTCCAGGATAGAGCACAGCCCTGCAGAACCCAGCGTCATCCCTGGTTTGGGGGATGATTGCATAGTGCGAAGTGAATCTGGGAACCGAAGACCACGTGGCAGCCCTACAAATGTCCTGGATGGGGAAATGGGCCACAAAGGTAGCCAACCAAGCCTGCACCCCAGTAAAGTGTGCCCTCACAATGGGTGGCAGGGGGACACCCACCAGCTCATAACAGAAACGGATGCACAAAGTGATCTGATTGGAAAGCCGCTGAGTGGAAATCGGCTCGCCCCTCATGCACTCAGCCGAGGTGACAAACAGTTGCAAGGACTTTCTGAATGGCTTGGTCTGCTCGAGGTAGAAAACCAGAGCCCACTGCACATCGAGCGTGTGGAGACAGCACTCCCTCAGTGGACGCACGAGGCTTGGGGCAGAGGACCGGTGGAAAAATGTCCTGACCCATGTGGTAGGCGGAGACCACCTTCGGGAGGAACACTGAGTGTGGGCAGAGCTGGACCTTGTCTTTATGAAAGATTGTTTATGGCGGCTCGGAGGTCAGGGCCCTGAGCGCCGAGACTCGCCTGGCCAATGTGATTGCAACCAGGAAGGCCACCTTCCACGAGAGGTGAACCCAGGAGTATGTGGCCAGTGGTTCAAATGGGGGACCCATTTGACAAGCCAACACCAGGTTTAGGTCCCACTGCGGGGGTCTAGAATATGGAAAAAATGGTCCAAACCCTTAAGGAACCGGCCAGTCATAGCATGGGAAAATACCGTGTGACCTTGCACTGGCAGATGGAAGGCCGACGTGGCTGCCAGGTGCACCTTGACTGGCAAGGGTGCCAGGCCCTGGGCACTCAGGTGGAGGAGGTAATCAAGGAGAAGCTGGATTGAGGCAGTCACCTGGTCCACCTCCCACCTAGAAAACCGGGACCACTTCGCCAAATAAGCGGGGTGAATTGAGGGCTGCCTACTTTCGAGAACAACGCGCTGAACCTGCCATGAGCATGTCCTTTCCTCTCTACCTAACCACCGAGCAGCCATGCCGCGAGGTGAAGAGCTGCCAGAATGGGGTGGAGGAGGCGGCCCTGGTCCTGAGAGAGCAGGTTGGGCGGAGCGGTAACAGCCATGGCGAAGCTACCACTAGGCCTGTGAGGGTCCCATACCAATGCTGCCTGGGCCACGACGGGGCAATCCGGAGGACCCAGGCCTTGTCCGTCTTTATCTTCTCCAGGACCCTGCTGATTAGAGGGAACGGGGGAAAGACGTAGAAAAGTTGGCCTGACCAGGACCGGAGAAAGGCGTCAGAGATAGTGTCCCTCTCCAGGCCCCCCCAGAGCAGAACCGGAGGCATCACCGGTTCTGCTGAGTCACGAACAGATCCACCTGGGGAGTTCCCCACCTTTGGAAGAGCCGGAGGGCCACTTCCAGGTGGAGGGACCACTCACGTTGCGAGGAAAAGTCCCTGCTCAAGCGATGTCCTCTTGTTCCGGGTGGCTGGTAGGTGGAAGGCCTTCAGGTGGATGCTGTGGGCTATACAGAAGTCCCACAGCCCAAGTACTTCATGGCAGAGGATCAGGCCCCGCCTTGCCGGTTGATATAGAACATAGAGGCCGTTTTGTCTGTGAGGACCCAGACTACCTTGCCCTTCAGGTGCAAGTGGAAGGCCATATATGCCAGCCACACCACCCTGAGCTCCTTGATGTTCATACGTAAGGTCAGGTCTTGAGCCAACCACAGGCCTTTGGTCTGAAAATTCCCCACGTGCCCGCCAACCCAGGTCCGATACATCGGACACCAGCTCCAACAATGGGGCCCTGTCCCTGAACAGGACCCCTTGGAGCATGTTGTTTGGGGCGGACCATCACCGTAGGGAGATGATCACAGAGTCTGGCACTATGAGGACCTTGTCCATCCTATCCGTGGCCTGGGAGAACTTCGAGGGCAACCAGAGCTGGAGGGGCCTTATCCTGAATCTGGCGTAATAGACCACATATGTGCACGCCAACATGTGACCCAAGAGTTGTAGGCAAACCCTTGCTGCTGTCACCGGGAACCTTGTGACCGAGTCGATGAGACCTTTTAGGGTCTCAAATCTGTCTGGTGGAAGAGAGGCCCTGGCCGACACTGCGTCCAGGAGCGCCCCGATAAACTCTATGCGTTGGACCGGGACTAACGTGGACTTGGTGTTGTTTACCAACAGGCCCAAGGCAGTGCATGTGGACAGGAGGAGCGCCATATGATCCCTAACTTGCGACCGGGAGATGACCTTAATAACCTACATGCATTTTGTAAACACCCTGGGAGCAGTGGACAGACCAAATGGGAGGACTGTGAATTGGTAATGATTCCGTCCCACCATGGAATGGAGGAAGCACCTGTGCCCCTCGAATATGTGGATATGGAAGTAAGCGTCCTATAGATTGAGGGCAGCGTACCACTCCCTGGGATCCAGAGATGGGATGATGGAGGCTAGGGAGACCATGCGGAACTTGCGCTTCACAATGTACTGGTTCAGACCTCAGAGGTCCAGGATGGGCCTGAGCCCCCCTTTGGCCTTCGGGATAAGGAAATAACAGGAGTAATACCCCTTGCCCATAAACTCCTTGGGCACTGCCTCTGTCGCTCCTAGACCTAGAAGCCGCCCCACCTCCTGCTCGAGCAGAGCTTCTTGCGAGGGCTCCCCCATGGAGGACGGGGGGTGGTTGGGCAGGAAGGAAGTAAACTGGAGGGTGTAACCCTGGGAGATGGTGTTGAGGACCCATTGGTCTGAAGTTAGCTGTGACCATTCCGGGAAGAAAGTACGCCATCGGTTGAAGAAGGGAAGTTTTATTGGGGGTGGATCCCTGATGAGGACTGGTGGGGTGCCCCTAGGCGTCCCGTCAAAAACTCCTTTTCCCTGTCTGCTTGCCCTTGGAGGACCCAGGCTGGGGGGTAGGCTGGTGTTTGACACAGGGCATTTGAAATCTTAGCCACTCCTTCATGGAGAGGCAAGGCCACCCTACCCGGTGCCGATGAGGACAACACATTAAACAGGGAGTCTAAGGGCTCCTCCATCTCCTCTGCCTGGAGGAGGAGGCTTGCTGCCACCCTCTTAAAGAGTTTTTGGTGGGCCCTGTAGTCCTCCTGCAGGATGGAGGGGGGCGGGGCCTCAATCGCCTCCTCCGGGCAGGGCAAAGAGGCCAGTGCAGTGTTCTGGGTGTGGGCCAGCACCGGAGGGTCTGCCACCCAGTCGGACTCTGGGCACAGTGTTGAGGATGCACAACCCACCGCTTCCCTTTCTCGAGGGTCTGGAGAGGGAGGCTGATGGTGCTCCGAAGCTCCGCCCACCGAGCAAGCTCGCGCTGGAGGCCACAGTGCCCACTGGTACCACTGGGCCAGCCACGACATTCAGTGCCACTGCATCTGCTGTGGTACCGACGGGGCCGGCTGTTTGGGTTGGCTGGTCTGGCCCATTGAAGGATGGCTACGAATGGAGACCGGGCTGGCGTAAGATCTGCTACTGTCTCTGGACCGGGAGAAGCGGCAGTGCCAGGATCTACAACGGCCCCGGGACCGCGATCTCGATGTGGAGGACCAGTACTGGCGGTAACAGCTGCTCCATAAACAGCCTTGACGGGCAGACCTGCGACGGTGAAATGCTGGCAATCGACGCCTGGGGCTGCAATGTCTTGGCAGAGACTTGGAGCAGGAGTCCGAGAGAGAACGGTGTTTACGACCGTGCCGTGATCGACTGCGGTACCCTCTCCAAGACGTGGACCGATGGTGACGCCCACTGCAGTCCCACCGATATTTGCTCCTTGAGGACGAGCGGTGCCGCAAGTCCCGGCCGGACAGAACCCAGCCAGACAGTCTGGTTGGTGTAGAGGGTGATCCACCTGGAGTCTGCCCCGAGTGATTGATGGGTGGTGATTGGTGTTGGGACCGCTACCGGGCCCGAGGCGACTGCGGAGATCCCAGCGACGGCTTCCTCTGGAGCGTGGGGCCATCAGTGGCACTCTGGGCACTGGCATGGACATAACGTCCTGGGCTGCCTGGAAGGCTTCAGGTGTGGACAGCATCCGGAGAGGCCTGTTCCGAAGGGGTCTGACTACTCCGCTCAACGCGAGTCGGAGGCCTGGGGCTCGGTGGGAATCGAGGACTGCCCGGACATGGGTCTAGCCTCTGTCCCAGACTTCCCTCGGTGCTGCTGCAAAGAGGGAGTCTTCCTGGCCCTCTTGGCGTGCCCCGTGGACAGGGAGCAGTGCCAACTGGTCGATGGCACCAGAGGGTCGCCACATACCGATGCCGTGGTGTTGGGTACTGGTTTGGAGCAGCGTGCCAGGGTCGGGGTCAGCGCCGACTCCATCAGGATGGCCCGGAGCCTAACGTCCCTTTCTCTTTTGGTCCGAGGCTTAAATGACTTGCAAATCTTGCACCTTTCGCTAATATGGGTTTCTCCCAAGCAGCACGAACAGTCTGCATACGGGGTCACTTCTTGGCACAGAATGCCTACAAGAGCCGCACGACTTAAACCCCGGGGCGCAGGGCATGCCCCGGCCCAGGCTCACTGACTAACTAAACTGACTAAAGGTACTAACACTGAACGAATCAACAGCTCTGGGGACGAGCTACAGCAAAGCTGGAGCAGAGCAATTCTGATGCACCTTCACTGGTGGCAAGAAGGAACTGAGGTATTGGGAGTGCGCAGATCCCCTTATACTGCACCAGGCAGGCGCCACTCCAGGGGTCGCGGGGAGTGCCCCCCACTCAGGTACTGCTAGGGGAAAAACTTCCGGCACCGGTGCATATGGTGAGCATGCACACCTATTGTGGAATAGACATGAGCAATCACTTGAAGAATAAGTTATTCATGAATTATAATAATTTCAACCCTGATGAAGAAAACCAGCTTTTTATTTTTAAAACCTCATATTTCAGCACAATTGGCTTCAAAACTAGTCAAGTTACTCTATTTACATAATACTTTACATTTTCAAAAGAGGAATTATTTTCCACTACTTGTGTTTCAGTAACACCTAAAAGCTCCAATCAGAACCAGGACCCCGTGCTAGTATTGGACAAAGACAAGAAGAGAATTTTCGCCCCAAAGATCTTGCAATCTGATTTAGCACTAGACATGACAAGCAAGGATAACGAACAATAGGAGAGAAGGGGTCTGGCAGAGGTGGCAGGATGGAGGGTAGATGAGGTGAGCAACAACAAGATTACATAGTTACTTAAACCAGATTAAGTACACTCACAACTTGATGGTTTTAGATCAATTGAAAGTGTTTTAATAGAAGTATGAACTATTCCCAGCCATCTTGTGACATAGGTATCATTAGCTGGCTGATTTTCTGCAGGCATAATACAGGTGAGTTCTGAGGAGAGATTTGCAGAAAGGGTAGCTGCCTTACAATTATTCCAGGATGGGTATTACATTTAGAGATAGCACCAGGGAAGAAGATACAGAGAGGTTTCTGGAATAAGGTCATACATCATGGAATGGGTGGATGTAGAAAAAGACAAGGGCAAGTAAGTAAGGGCAGTCAGAGTTATGAAGGGTCTGGAAGATGGTGACAAGAAGATTTAACTCTATGAGACTGAGATGGAAAAGTAGTGGAGTCATTCAGAGAGTGGTTGAAGTGGTCAGGTCACAAGCTAAGAGGTTGACTGAGGCCAGCGATACTCAGACGGCTGAGTTTGGTTCAGGAGCCAAATTATCTATCAACATTACCCAAAAGAGCCACAGGAGTGTGAATTCATTGTTTCATTTACTCTCTCTATATACATATATAGTCAGCATAGGGCTCAGCCCCAGCTGCGGGCGAAGTGGGGCTCAGGGGTGGGGGGTCAGACCCAGCTGTGGGTGGCACAAGGCGGGGGAGAGACCCTGGCGTGGGCAGTGCGGAGCTCAGGGGCTCAGCCCCAGATGCAGGCAGCAGGGGGTGGGTCAGCCCCAGCCCCAGCCCCGGGAGGCATGGGGAGGGCGGCTGGAGTGAGCCCAGCAAGGGGCGTGCACAGCTCGGGCGAGCCCCTAACTGTCCTGTTTTTACTTTTAAAAAATACGTCTCCACTGGAGCCTGAGAAACACGTCTTTCTGTAACCTCTTCTCTTTCCACCTGCCCTCAGATGGCAGCTTCCATTACTGTGCCTGACCTGATGTAGGTTCTCCGGAGCAGCTGATGCTGCCCTGCTGTGATTAACGCATGTTAAAAAAATTAACACGTTAATTGTGCTGTGTGTTAATCGCACGCATTAACGGCAGTTAATTGACAGCCTATATATATATATATAAATATATATTTATATTTAACATTTTACACACACACACACACACACACACACACACACACACACACACACACACACACACACACAGAGAGCAAAAAAAATCTGCCAGATCAGGATTAGAACTCAAGACTTCCTAACTTCCTACTCCACCTCAGTTTCCCAGGCAATGCTGCCTTTCAGACATACATTTCCTTGATTAGGAGGGTTTGACAGGAATTTTTACAATTTTCCATCTGAAGAGAAAATAAGGGTTCTTATATCTCCATTAAATTCAAGCCCCATTGGTTGGTGTGGTTTCACAACACATTCTTACTATAAAAGTCTTCCCGAGTAGCTCATGTAAGCATAATGTATCTATTGAAGTGACATCAATTTTGGCAATTATTTTTTGAATTGTACACTGCAGAGTTCACATCAGGCAGTTTCTCATGTCTATTAAGCATACAAGCCTCTTTGCTTAATATCTCATCTCAAACAGAAGTTAAACCTCTAACTTTTTTGTTTGTTTGTTTGTTTGTTTCCGGGCGGGGGGGGGAGGGGAGTGCATCTGCAATCTCAATGAGCAACATTTTAGAACAATCTCTTCATGCTCCATGAAGTCAAATCAATTCAAGGTAACCATTTTGCAAACAAGGTTTATCCAAAAAGCTATAGCCAACATTGTTTTAAGAATGTTTGGGATATTATGAATAAGAGAAAGATAAAACTTGTATCATGATGTAAACAAATTTAAAATGAGGACAGGCTAATTTCTGCTTAAAGTATTGCTAATGCAAGAAGGAGCAAAATGAGTTTTGTAATCATAAAAGTTACCTTTGCTATGAAATAGTCCCAGATACTAAGCTCAGGAGGGATAAACTTTTCCCTGTAAGATGGAGATTCTTGCTCTACCAAAGATGATGAAGGAGACTGTGAACTTTCTTTTGGAGAGATTTTTGATGAAAGCACAAAACTTTTTTGTTGCTTCTTACCATTGTCTACAGAAGAAACTAAAAAGACAAAAAAAATATGAAAAGGAGAAATGAATATTCATTGTAAAAGGGTAACACACACCTCTGTTATACGTTTCCAAGATTTTTTTTTACCATCTCTTTAAAAAGTATTTCCTTTTACTGTATTAATACTCAAACAGTATTTGAAACAAACCTCCAAAGTTTTCATATAGTATTCTGTGTTAAAGGGGAAAACCACTAGTCTTCAAACTTAAAAAATCTCCAGTCAATCACATCCTTCAACAAATAAGTTACTATTTATTAGGTTAATATCTTTAATTTCATGGTCAGAGATCATCAAAATGTACACATGCAAGATGACAGTGGTATAGCTTCAGAATTCTTCTGATACAAGTATTTAGCAATGCAACTTTAATGTTGTATTAAACACTTGGGGGGGGGGGGAAGAGCGATGTTCACAGTTGCAGAACTAATGAGCACCAGTCAGCAAAGGCAATACTATTCATTAATGTCATTAGTTAACTGCAAACATGTAGGCTAAACAGACACTAGCTGACGAAATGCAGCTTATTTTTTATAGGCTACTGGTTTTAGCCTCAATAGATGTTTGGAAGAGGGAGGGTGCTAACAGCAAAAGATCTCTCAAAACTCACAATGGTGCCCCAAATAATTAGGTAGTTTAAAAATAAATGTCCAATAGGTAAGATTCTGGAGCTGAAGCAAGACAAATTTAGTGCTCTAAATACAGCTGCGGCAGGAGGTTTGAAAGATCACCCACTGCAGTTACAACAGGAGATGAGAAGCTATGGCCATATTCTGACAGGTCTGACCATGCTTTCTGTGCAACAAAGCAAAGAGGAAACCATCAGAAGAACAGAGAACCCAGATAAAAGAAAAAGATTCCTCACCTTCTTATAACTGTTTATTGAGATGTGTTGCATATACTTCTTATACTAGGTGCGTGTGTGCGTGCATGTCTCATGTACCATGCCAGAGAGTTTTCCATAGCAGTACCCTAGCGGCAGCTACGCCTGCTCTCTGATATTACACATGCTTTGAACAGAAGGTATAATGGCAGAGCCACCCTGCTCACCTTTCAGTTCCTTTGAACTGGACTCAGGAAACAGAGTGATGCACTGGGGCAGGAGGGTGGGTTGTGTAATGGACATATGCAACATATCTCCAAGACAAATAGTTATAAAAAGGTGAATAACCATTTTCTCTTCAACTGGTTGCACATATCCATTACTCTGGTTGACTTCTAAGCAGTTTGCAATGGAGGTGGGGAGCTAGGTGTGATGGTGCACCCCTTAAGGCTTTATGGAAATATACTTATGAATGTATATATGACATAACTAGAATGTGTTTTATGCTACACATGCCATGTAACATATCTCTAAAGGTTATGATCTATTGAATCTATTAATCCTATCTGTATACATGTATCATTTTTGTATTTTAAGTTATGAATATTGGCTGCATACTTGTTTGATTTTGAGTAGGTTTTAGTGAAGACTATTCTCAGTAAGTGCCCAATCAAGAAGCCCTTAAGCCAACAATGAACTTGGAGATGCCAATCCAAATCTGAGCTTTCCCAGGAATGTGGCTTGGCTAGTAAGGAATTCAGTCATGCATGGACGTGCGACTTGCCCAGGTGACTCCAAAATTCCATTTTGTAGCTGGACTTTGCATAGGAGAGAGGAGGGGGTCTCCACCCACAAGAAAAAGTCTATTTAAACCTCTGGGAGACCCCTCCATTTTGTCTTCAGCTAGCTAAAGAGAGAGCCTCTCCACCCCCAAAGAAAGAAACTGGAACAAAGGACAGTAACTACAGGGGAGCTGGTGGTGGTGAGCGATTACTGGACCCAGACTAGAAGTCTCCTAGAAGTCTAGTCTGTAAAAGGAAGCTTACTGGGTGAGGATTTTATCTGTATTCAGTTTTATTACTGTACTAGGCTTAGACTTGCGTGTTTTATTTTATTTTGTAATTCACTTTGTTCTGTCTATTACAACTTGGAACCACTTAAATCCTACTTTCTGTATTTAATAAAGCCACTTTTTACTTATTAATTAACCCAGAGTATGCATTAATACCTTGGGGGTGGGGGCAGCTGTGCATCTCTCTCCATCAGTGTTATACAGGGTGAACAATTTATGAGTTTACCCTGTATAAGCTTTATACAGGATAAAACGGATTTATCTGAGGTTTGGATCCCATTGGGAGTTGGGCATCTTAGTGTAAAGGACAGGAAAACTTTCTAAGCTGCTTTCAATTAAGCCTACAGCTGTTAGGGGACATGATTCATACTTGGGCCTAGGTTTGCAGCAGGCTAACGGGTCTGGCTCAAACCAGGTAGGGCTCTGAAGTCCTAAGCTGACAGGACAAGAAAGCAGGAGCAGAAATAGTCTTGGCACATCAAGTGGCAAAGGGGTTTCTGTGATCCCGTCACACTAGTATTCTCACCAGAAGAGGGACAGCAGAACTGCTTTCCCCATATTTGCAACCTCTCTCAATGTGGTAGTAATCACATAATGTCTAGCAAAGGCATGGACTGAAGACCACATGACCACTCTACAGATGTCCACAACAGGAATATTTCCCACAAATGCCATAGAGGCTGAGCATGCTCCAGCTGAATGTGAAGACAGCTTTTCTGGTGTGTCAATGCCCTTGATCTTGTAGCACATGACAATACAGCTGGTGATGCACAGGACAGTTATTCCTGAAGATGTCTTTCATTCATTCCACAAAGGAGACCGACACCTGAATAGGGACTCAAAAAGGTTTTGCTCCTTCCAGATAAAGAAAGCCGGCTCAGTGAACATCCAGAGTGCGTGGCTTTGAAAAGAAAACTGGTAAATATATTTTGATTGGCTGAGGTGGAAATAAGATATTACTTTTGCTCAGGGTTTGGCCTATGCTGTATCTTATCCTTTTAAAAAAAAAAGCGTATCGAGGATCTGTCAGAGCATGTAGCTTCTTTACTCTTCTTGCTGAAGTGATGGCTATTTGAAAAGCCAACTCTGCTGAGAGGTGTGACAACAAACAGGTGCCTAACAGTTCAAAAAGAGGACCCATAAGGGCTGAAAACACTAAATTTAAAATCCCATGTGGAATAGGGTCTCTGATGGGTGAAAACAACCTAAGGAACCTGGTAGTCAGAGTGTTAGAGAATACATGAGGGTGAAATGTTGAAATTGTGGCCAGGTTCACTTTAATAGAGCTGACTGCCAGACTAAGTGTAACAAATAATCAAATATATTTTGTAGACTGTGTCGGAGACACCCAGACATACACTTCCACTTACTAAGTTAAGTAGCCCTTGTGGATGGGTTTTCTACTATTATGTAGGACATTCTGGACTGCCACAAAACAGAGTGCCCTCCTGGGTTTATTCACTAAGGAACCAGGCTGTGAGGTGTAGTGACTGAAGGTTCGGATGCAATACCTGCCTGTGACTCTGTGATATAAAGGTCTTTGACAAAAAGCATAGTTAAGATTTCCTTGATGGACAATGTGAGCAGGTCTGATAACCAAGGCTACATTACCCAGCTTACGAGTGTTATTCTGTCTCATTCTGGCTTCAGCTTGAAAATGACCTGGAAATCAGCAGCACTGGAGGGTAAGCAAAGAGCAAGTCCTTGTCCCAGAGAAGAGAAATGTATCTGATATGAACCCGAAGCTGTGACCTATCCTTGAACAGAGGAGGGGCATTCCCGGTTCTGACTGGTTGCAATTAAGTAGTCCTATTTGAAATATTTACTTTAGTACAGTCATGTTGAGAGACCATTTGTGATCCAAGGGAATGACCTGTTCAGGGAGTCTACTAATCCATTCTGAACCCACAGTAGGTGTGATGCTAAGAGTCCGGGAATTTCTGTATGCAGAAGTTCCAGAGCCTGACTGCCTCCTGGCACAGGCTGTTCAATTTGGCACTCCCTGATTGTTGAAGTGTAACACCACCATGGTGGTGGTGTCGGTAAGTATTTGGATATCCCTGCCCTGTATATATATGAAGTAGAAAATGGTGGCATGCTCTGGCAATGCCCCTAACTCTGAAATGTTTACGTGCAGCCTTGCCTCCATAGTGGACCACAAACCCCGAGTATGCAGGTCTCCCAGATGCACTCCCTATCCCATGGTTAAAACATCTGTTATCAAAGTCATACGGGGAAGAGACTGGGAGAACAAGGCACCCCTACAGACATTGTCTTGGTTCATCCACCAATCCAGGGATGATAGGACCTTGTCTGAGATGCATTCTAGTATGTCCAGGGGATATATCCGAGGGCGATACATTGACTTGAGCCTCTGTAATCCTCTGATATGTAGCCAGTCATGGTGATGGAAGGGGGTCATATACATGTACTTAACATATGCCCCAGGAGCCTGAGGCAATTCTTCGCTGAGGTCAAGCCCTTAGATGACACACAAGGGTCTCGTAAAGCTACAATACTTGGTATTGGCAGAAGAGACTTCGCTAGGATAGAATCCAGGACTGCCCCGATAGATTTTATTCTCTGCAGGGGTGAGGGGATAGATTTCTCTTTGTTCACTTCCAGGGCTTAGAGCATGAAAACAGAGTGTTTGATGGATACTTCTATCTACCTGTTGACGGGAGCAATCCCAGACCAGCCAATAATCCAGGTACAGACATCTGTGATGGAGGTAGGCTGCTACCACTGCCATGCCATCTGGTAAAAACCCTTGGTGTGGAAGACGGGCTGAAGGATATGAACTGAAAGTGGTCTCCTACTCCCATGAACCTTTGAAATTTCCTCTGGTCATGGTGGATTGCCACATGGAAATATGCAACCATGGAATTGAGGGTACTATACCAATCTTCTGGATCTAGCAAAGAGATAATAGAAAAGGAAACCATATAGTATTATAGCTTGTTTAAATTCTGAAGAGCCATGGTATTGCTCTGGGTATTAGGAGGCAGCGGGAGTAGAATCCTGTCCCCGTACTGAGAAAGCACTTCTACGGCTCTCAAGAAATGTAGATTCTGCACTTCCCACCCTATTACAGACTTGTGAGATGGTTCCCTGATAAGGGATAGGGAGGGAAGACAGGAACTATAGGATACATCCTGATACCCCTGTGAATAAGACAACCTGTTTCCAAAAAGGGGAAGATTTTCACTAAGATCTGGTATGCTGACCAGAGGAGTCCAAAAGGCTGCTTTGAGGTGTGTGGCTTCTTAGCAGAAGCACTCCAGGTGGATGGCTGGGGCCTTCTCCTTTGCTGTTTATGCTTTTGCCTGTACCCATCAGTCTCTCTAGGGATGTAGCCCTACTGCCTTGGTAGAAACCGAAGTTGAAACTTGATTATCCTGGGGGCTAGCATATACAGACCTAGGAATTTCAACACTGCCCTAGAGTCTTAATGCATTAGTGCTTTTATTCCAGGAGAGCAAGGTACAGCCTTCGAAGGCGAGGTCTTCAATGGTCTGTTGTACCCGACCAGGAATTCCTGGGGACTGGAGCCTTGACAAACACCACATAGTTACTGCCATTGCCCAAACTTCAGCAGTTGAGTTCATCACATCCAGGCAGGCCTGCAAAGGGGCTAGTGCTACCAGACAACCTTCCACTAAGAGAGACTGTAAATCACCCTTGGAAACATCTGGTAACTTGTCGAGGATTTTGATATGGCATTCCAATTGGAACAAACAATGGGCCAAGAGAACCTGATAATTCTCCATAGAAGCTTTAAGTCCACAGCTGACTAAACATTTTTTCTAAAAGAAATCCAAATTTGTGTCCTTTTCTTGGTGTCACTTTTGCTCTACCTTTGCAGTGTAGTTCATTGTCACCGCTGCCAGGAAGCTTGGTGTGCAGTGTTGATAAAAACCATTCATAGCCTTGTGATGGAACTTGGTACTTGTATTCCATGCATTTTGCCACCAGTACAAGGAGATGATGGGATTTGTCATAAAGCTTTACTAGGTTGCATGACTGCCTCATTATTGGAAGAGCAACTTTCCCTGTTGTAGCAGAGTGTAAAATGTCTGAGTTTGTGGGACTTCTCCTCCTCAAGCTCTATCTGAGTTCCCAGAGACAGTGTCCTCCTTTTCAGAAGCTCCTGATAGGACTAAAAATCATCAGGAACTGGAGAAGATGCTACTGGCGCCAGGGTCTCATCCAGTGATGAGGATGAGGTGTTCAGAGAAAGCAGGTTTGAACCTTCTTGAAGCTGGTCGTGAACTGCCACTGTAGAAGGTCTTTCCAAAGCAGGCAATGGGTGGTCCAATCCTCAGTACTCCAGGAGCTCTGTAGGAACACTGAGTGGCCTGTCTGTACTGCGTGAAGGAACTTTCCCCCTCAGCAATATGTTTACATAATGTAGTGGCTGCCCGGTAACAACTCTTTGGTACTTCCCCTATCAAGGACCAATTTCTGTAGTGCAGTGGAGATGAGGACCTAGACACTGAAAGCATCCCCCCATGGTAGCCAGTAGGGTCAATGATGGGGCTGGTATGTAATCGGAGACCAACTGTGCCTAGACTAGGCACTCAAATCCTTTGATCCACTTATCAAGATGACTTCTATGACAGTGGGAACAATGCCTCGGAATGCAATGAATTTCTGAAGTGGGAACCCACTTTAGATTCTGAGGAAGAGTATAAATACACTGAAGGCCAGGGGGAAGCAGTACCAGGAGATGTTGCAGGAGATCGAGAATGTGATCTATGACAGGCCTGTGGTATGGGACTGCAATATCAGTGGCTTCTGAGCTATTGTTACTGTGCACTGAGAGAGAACTGTTACCATTGGTGTCTGAGCCAAGATCAAGATTGCTGGGAGTGTTATCAGACCTGAAATCGCAGGTGCCAAGCCAGCTCCCAACATGGAAACCAGTGCAGACACCACATGCAACAGGTTTGTACGGGTACTGTCAGTCTGAATAATTGGTGAGGGTGATCCTGAGAGGCTTAACAGCTCTTTTGCAGCTACATATGCCTCCAGAGAGGTCACTATTGAAATAGGCTTTTGCTCCGCTTAAGTGGACAGCTCCAGCATCAGCACCAAAAAAGTAGTTGGCCTCAATTGTCTCAATTGTCCTCATAGGAACCCGAGTCAAAGGTTCTGGCCTGACTGAGTCACTAGGATGGAGCACTGTGGAGTGGCAGGCCTAAGGGTGCACTCTGTCTTCAGTACCAGAGTGGCTAGCCTCTGCAGTTGAGGAGTTACACACGCAGGACTATGACAAAATGGAAGTCATCTCCCTCTTTGGCTTTGGAGGCAGAGAGCGCTCTAAGCACTTGTGCCTCTTTGAGGAATGTCCTGGCAAGGTTATCACCTCTTGTCTCTTTCCCCAGTTAAGGCCAAGGGAGCACTCCCTACAGTCAACTGAGGCAGCAGCAACGCCAGGTGAGGAGCGGCCTCTATGAGGATGAACCGGAGGTGTTTTTCTCTCTGCTTTCTAGTTCTAGTTTTGAAGCTCTGGCAAGTTGTACACTCGTCTCTTATGTGACCTTATCACAAGCATTTAAAATAGAAAGAGTGAGGGATGTTCATGGACATGAACTTTTGACACCTGGAGCAGGACTTGAAGCCAGGGGCCATGGCATAGGCGCTCTCAGTACCGGGGCAAAGCCCAGCGTCCACTAACAATCAGATTAAACTATATAGGAGAAAAGACAACAAGAAAGAAAGGAGGCCTAAAGGACCCAAAATGAGTATCACAATCTAACAACTATAAATGGCAAGTTCACAATGGAATGAGCAAACAGCAAGTTCTGGCCACCAACGGTAAGAAGGAACTGAAGAATGGGGAGAGCCCTCCATCCTTTGTACACCTGGCTCGAGGCACAAGGGACATGTATGGCCGCCTGTATGGGAACCACGAGAGAAAACTCTGGCACCAGTGCATGAGACATACATACACCTAGTACAAAGGACATATGCAATCACTTGAAGAAAAATGTTTATAATTACGAGCAGAGCTCATTTAACGACAAGGGAATTTTCTACTATGCATTTTCATTTAATTTTATTCTACATTTTCAAATGTTCATAACTTTGGTTAATCAAAACTAGATTTTTTGAAGCCAATCAAAAGACACTAAGCTCTCAAAGGAGTACTGTCTGTTCCAAGTTTCAAGCTTAAGCTATTTTTTTGCTACAGTCCTCTCTTAACAGTGGTTTAGGGGTGGTTTTTTTGTTTTGTTTTTGTTTTTTTTTTAATGGGAACAATTTTGAACTCTTACAAAATTCAAAGTGGCTGAAGAGATTTCACTCCCACTTCCAGAAAAGGAAATTCACCTTCCAATGATCATGTGAAAACAGGAATGGATTGTTTCTATTGTGACATGCTTTACAAACGAAACTGTAATGTATGCTTAACTCAGCATCTGCTACAAGCAGAAGACTAGACTTCATGTTGAACCTAAGATAGCTACTTTTGAACTGTGCATATTCTGTCACCACATAGCCACACTGTTCTCTTGTAGCAAAGTAGAAACACATTTCCCCTTACGGATACTATTTAGAATTCACTTACCTGAATTAATGATGCAAATATATATGCTGTAATACAATGTTTCATATTTTGTTGTTTAAAGATTATCAGCCAACTCAAATAGCATGCACGTGCATCATTAAATATGTAATTTTAGCTTCGGCACAAAAAATGAAACTTACTCCAATGTTTAAATGAAGCAGAAAAAGAAAACTGTTCTGAGATACAGAAATAAACATAAATTTGTAAGTTTTTTTTTTAAAAAGTGTATTTCAAAAATCAATTGCTATATTATCAGTTGCTATTTCTGATAACCTGTGGTGGTATTTTCCTCTATCATTTTCTAGCATTTTGCCAGCTAGCCCTTGGTAACTCGTCTGATACTTTAGAGAGTTGAATTTAGAATCATTTTTAACTAATATAGGTGGCTTGACACATACACCACGTGTGACCTATTTTTGCACATTCTCAAACAATATTTGATAATCCATATGTCTTAGGCTATGAATGTCTGTCTCTCGCCCAGACAGAAGTTGGTCCAATAAAAGATATTACCTCATCCACCTTCTCTCTCTTGATTACATATCATTTAGGATCTTAAATCATTAGCTACGTTTAATAGTAAAGTCAAATTTAAATGTGTATAGTTAGCTACAAGACAAAGTATATCAATTTAAAAGAAATTTGAGATTGTGATTTTGAACTTAATCTTAATATACTCAGAATCTGAGAAAATGCATCTTCATTCCCAATAAATTAAAATTTACAACACTGATATAAATTAGCAAATGGAACTTTTTAGGAGTAAAAAAAAATTACAATTTTTTTTAAAAGCAGGCAAATTTAAAATAGGAAGCAGATTTAAAAAAACAAACAGTCTGTGAATCCAGATGTCCTACTTTAGATGACAGTATAGATGTTACAGTAAAATGTGACGACAACGGAGTACCATGCATTGGTACAGGGATGGTTTCCAGTTTGGCAACATGCTGCCCAGTGTAAAATCAATGGTACCTCAAAATACTTTTGTCTGGCTGAACACCAACCTTCGAAAATAGCTACTACTATTTCTGGAAAAACAAAGGATTTTGCTCTTACCTTTTAAATTTACCACTCAGACAGCTGAAATTTGGACCTCTGTTCGTCCTTTTTCTGATTCAAGAAGTCCCATTCCTTATCTTCCACTAAGCAACTCCCTGTAGTACTTCCCTTTCTTGCTAGAGTCTCCTTTTTAGCCAGAGACTCCATTCCCTCAAAACAATCAAGAAGACTATAAAATTGAACAGCATTACCTGATTGGGACCCTTAGACTGGTTCTCTTTTGCAAAAAGTGAATTTACAAATTAAAACCAAAATTCTCCTTTCCTCAGCAGCTCCCACAGAGTCCCTCTCCACCCCACCCCCATCGGGAATCTGGGCTATGCCTGGCAACATGCAGCACAAACAAGAGTGGGAATAATTTACATGGGAATTTAGATGACATTGTCTGGAATGTGTTGTCTTCTGGATAGCAAAATGATATGACAACTCATCCAAGACATGGAGAAGGACAGAAAAAGGTACGACTTTCAGAAGGCACCCTCTTGCCCCCACCACATGCAGTCCTTCTGCCAAGTATATTTACATGAAGGTAGTACGTAGCCACCTGAGTATGACAGAAGATGTTTTTCCCCACCCAAAAGCAGAAAGAGGAAGTCAGACTGCGAAAACTCCTGGTTTCTGTGCCCATAGCACATAATGTCCAAGAAGTGCTTGAGGGACTTAGAAGAGGAAAAATGAATGGACTGAACCTTATTAAATCTCAAGTTCACCTCAAGAAGGAAACTGGGAACCATACTCCGTGTTCATCTTATTAAGCATATCAGTTTTACTAACACCATGCAGACAATCAACATGGGTTTGCTCTAATGGTCAATCCTTGAGCAGTCTATCTCAAGCCCAGCCTTGTGGTACTACAGGTCATTCATGCACTACTCTCCAAGTTCTGGTAACTGACTTCAGTTATTGGCAGGCACTCCTTCCTATTTAGTCCCTATTCTTCTCTCTCCATTCTTCCACTTTCCTCCCACCCAACTCCACCAATATGGTTGGTCTCAACAAAATGAAAGTTGTTAAAAAATTCCAGTATCTGAAGTGGTCTGGGAGCTCTAAATATTAGGATCTTAAACACCCTAGACTTGCCTTGCAAGCTACAACACGGAAAGGGGTGCGGTGGGGGGGGGGGGGGCGAACCACAAGGTTCAATTAAAATAATTTATCAGAAATTCAGATAGTGTTTCATGACCATGGTTTTGGTATTCCTGGTGCGCATGCGTACTTGCTTCAGACATGCATTAGATCTGAAGGGATGGCAAATCTGGCATTACAGTGTGGATTCCTCACAGGGTTGCATCAGCTTGATGAAGAACCTGGTTCTCTGAAGTCTTGTGGTTGTGGAGGAAAAGACAGCCACAACAAAGGACAATGACGTTTTTCATTTTCCTCATAGATGGGTAGCAAAGGAGGTACTCACATTCCTTTCCAACGACCTTAACTTTCCAAAGTTTCTTGAAAAAGTTTTCTGAGAACAATGATGAATTCAAGTTTTGTGGTTCAGTGATAAGCTAATGGAATCGTTTTAATGTTAAAAATATTTTCTGGTTTTGAAGTGTTTGTTCATTTTCTAGTATGTCACATAACATTTGAGAACTGATGGAAAAAGTAAACCCTGATGAATAATAGTGAAGTGGCTCCATTTAATCTACAAGACAAGATGGACAGGTATCTGGGATCACAGATCTGTCTTTAAAAGTTTTTAAAAATGCTCAATAAAGAAAATTATCAACCAAGCATTTTCAAGCTACTCAGGTTTTCACTAGCACTCAGTGTTCAATCCAAATTGTATCATGCTTACCGCAAACAGCAACATTTTCATTACCATTCCTTAGTTTGTGGAGACAAGCAATTTAAAGAACATTTTACTTGTAATCTGAAGTCCAAAATGACTATTTGAATGAATGTTAAAAATCATTCCTACGAAAGACTTGATTTGAGAAAATTCTTGTTTTTCATTTACAGTAATACTCAAAAGCAACTGAGCACATGAAATGAAGTATGGATTTCTAACAGTTATAAAACAAAAGCGAGTATCAAAATTGTTCTACAGAACTCTTATTATGGAGAAATTCTTACTTCTCTATGTAAGTTGCACAGAATTCAATCAGAAAATTGAATCAGAAATTATTCAGGAAACTAGACTGAAACTCTCCAAATGGTCCTGGAAATGTATCGTATCTTTTCACCTACCGTTTTATCATGATGGATAACAGAAAGACTAATACTTTATATACATAAAGTAACAATTCCCAGGGGAGAGAAACATTTTACAAGGCTGCCAAAATATGTAAGCTTAAATTAAGTGTATCTCAAAAATAATATTTGAAAAATATGTTGCATCTTTACTTAATAGAATTAAGGAGTCTATTTCCTTGCAAGAAGTGATATTCAAAACACCTAAAGCAGTGCGAGGATGCTGCTTTATGTGCTTGGGGTGTAAACTATTCCAAGGGAATCTGAATTTTGAACTGTTAGTCTTGGCAAATGAACAAAAGAAACTTTAAAATTTGTTTTAAAATGTAACTGACATTAAAACTACACATTTATTTCTGTCACTAGCTCTGAGATTTTAAGCAACACTTAAAAAACTTTCTCTACATCAGCTTAAGTATGTTCCATAAAGATACATGTTTTGGGCATGGAAGATACTGAACTCAACTTATGGGGAGCTCAGTATCCACACTCACACAAATGCCCAAAGTCAGACAAACATCTGAACAAATATCAAAGAAAAATGCATACTCCACATTTCTCAGAGGAACAGAAGTCTTTTTGGACGTCTGATTTCTTTATGAACTCTGGACGACACAGAGGAACCAAGATGAAGCTTAGTTTGATGCTGAGCGATGCTCATGTGGATACAATCTAACCTTAAAGAACAAGTTCTCCCATTACCACAACTCTCCCCATGAGATAAGAAAGTATCTTCTGACATCCTTAATTTGTGGAAACGAAAATGTTGACAGGATCCTGAAAAAACACACTTCCAGAAAAGTAACCCAGGTGTTTATCAGGTATTTCATTTTTGAACTAGTATGCCATTATGAAATATTTATATGCATACCCGAAAAGTTTTTTTTTTTAATACTAGAAACATTAATTTCAATCTGTGAGTGAAAGCTTAACATAAAATGTAAAAGAGAAATGAGGAGGAAAAAAAGATAGGCATGATTATTGGGCAATATATTTGAAAGTTACCAAACAGTCCAGAAGGAAAGCTGAATGGGAGTCAGTGGTGACCGGATAAAGTGGGATGACTAATGTGTCACTGGATGCTGGAAAGATCAGATGATGGAGATAGCTAGTATTCCCAACTCAGACGATGCTTCCCCCTATACCTCCCCTTTTGGCTCCCCCAACTTTAGCAGGACTTTGTGCTTGATTTCTTTGTTTTCTTCTTCCCCTACACATTATTATTATTATTGTTATTTAAGCATGTAGTATTTCAGTCATCTGCAAAGGATTTTTAAAAATTGGACTTGTGCCATTTTTTTGGTATCACTATGTATGATTTTTTTCAGAAAAATGTCCAGATTTTTTGTTTTTGCCTCATGACTTCTGTAATATCATAACTGTACTAGTTTTCCAAATCACTAGAAAAGAGCCTTCCAGAGTAAAAAAAAAAAAAAGCTCTGAACTTCTAAGGTAAAAACCAAGCAGTAAAAACCCCTAACTTTATCACCTTTCCGAACATCTTCATATGTCAAAGAAAAACAAAATTAGAAGAATAAGCCAATTTTCATTTCCTTTAAGTCAACTTTAAAGGAATGAACAAAAAAACATAACAGTTGTAGTAACTTAAAATATATATATTTATAAATACCCTAATAATTAGATTCTTTTTGTAAACTTCCGAGTAAAGCCTCCTAACAAGCTATGTATGTCAAGTTGTATGTCCCCATTTTAGAAAAGCTGAAACTGTCAAACAAGCCCAATGTCTTAGACAGTGCTGCAGAGAAACAATGGTCAGATCCAGGATTAGAACGCCAAATCCTGATCCCAAAACTTCTGAGCCTAACTATTCTAATAAATGTATGTCTTATGAAATGCATACAAATGCAAATTAGATTTAATCAAAGACTTAAATTTCTAGATTTCCACTGGTTCCAAGGTCTGTGACAGCTAGAACTACACAAAAGTGGATATTAATTTTGCAGTAATAACTCACTAAAATATGTATATTTACATTTATATAAAGCTCTCTCTATCAAGGCATTTACATGAATATCATGTTTAAAATTATCCTAAACTCTGTATCGATAAACTAATAATTTGCGCTAAAGAAAAATGTATTTTAAAAAAAGAAATCTATCGATTTCAGGACAATTTAGAATTCATGTATTTACAATATTCATTATTTGTTTGCTATTCTAAAGGATTCTCTCTAGTTACTAAAAATATTTTAAGTATACAAAAAGTGAGAAAATATCACTTTTGGTGTCTTGGATGAACACTTAGAAATCCACAGTCATCATTGCCCATATATCCATTTGATGCAAACAAGCAGCCTCCATAAACTAGGATTTGAAACACTTCTGATGATGCCAAACCATGGTTTGAGCAATGTTATTTTTATATTTAAAATTGGTTTAAATTAAAGCATAGCAAAAATGCTCCAAATATGTCAATTTTTTTGACGTGTAATCCAATTGCAGATGAAACAAAAAAAAAAATGCTGATCAATTTTTAAATTCAGACTCATGGCTTGCGATCAGAAATTTTTCTTCACTGGTTTTATTTCTATATATACAAACTGGTTTTACAGACCTAAATACTAAAGCTAATATCTTGCCTGAATGTTTGGTAGGACTATGAGTACTGATGGCAGCAAGGGATTTGGAAAACCCCACGCATTCCATAGAGAACACTACTACCTGGTGTGGGCTAGGCATAGAGAAGTGCCTACCTGCCAAAGAGAGAAAACATACACTGTACTTGCAGTAAAGGAACATAGATAAGGCTACTGTGTCAGGAGAGAATCAAAAGCGGAGCTC
Organism: Dermochelys coriacea; assembly: GCF_009764565.3. Lineage (NCBI taxonomy): Eukaryota > Metazoa > Chordata > Testudines > Dermochelyidae > Dermochelys > Dermochelys coriacea. Next base: position 76,618,326 of record NC_050072.1, on the reverse strand, counting down.
TGCAAGAACCATTTTTAATATTCTATTTTCTACACTCTGGCATAACTGAAAAAGAAGCAATATAAAAGATTAACCCTAAATCTGTTTTTATAGGATTAAAAATTCACAGAAGTGCATGTCTATCATCATTCACTCCCCTCTCGTATTCTATTCTATAGAACAACAGCTCCACTAAGCGTTAGAGCAATTTACTGTATTGTCTTTTTAAACATTGCTTTGAATATGAACTAAAGTAAGGTACATAATAAATTTCTACTCAACACAAAACTATTTTGTGTGGTAATTAACAACTTTTTTTCAGAAATATTTAAAAAACCCTAAAGGACAGGTAAATAAAAAAAAGTGCAAGCTAACCAGTTTTTGTTGTCTGTTGCATCTGTCCTCTGCTAGGAATATGAGCTCCTCCACCAAAGACAGCAGACCACATTTTGTCATTAAAGGGATGGGCCATAATTCTATACAATTCACTGCTGGAATGCGTTGCTAGACCATGAATGAAGAGACTAAGGTAGACTGCTGTTAGAATCTCACAAAGTAAAACTGTGAGTCCTGGCTGGGCTTCCTCGCCAGCAGAATTCAAAAGACGTATCAGAGCTGTTATTCCTAAAATATAAAAATAATAGGAGGTAAATGCTATCTAGTTTATAATCAAAGATGCATGATATAATCAAATGTATGAATCCGTTTACTTATTGGAGGACAAAATGTAGACATTAAAGAATAATTAAAGTTATATTAAAAGACTCCAGAAGGAAATAAAATGTACTTAGCTTTTGCATTTTACACCGTTTTACAGGTTAGTGTATTAAACATGTCATTAGTCAGCAGTCCAATGATCTACTCAAACATAAGCAAAAAGCTACGTAAAAAGAACTTTACAACTTTCAAGTCAAGCACTCAAAATTACAATTACTAGATACCTGGCCATTGAGCTGGAGATGTATTGGGAGTTACAGTTTCATCTAAGCTTGTTCTTAGATGTCGCTGGGTAAGCAGCAGTGTCTGGTATACTGTTCCAGTAAACTGGTTTGCTTGTAATGAACTGTGGAAAAGAAACAGCAAGCTATGTTTATATAAACACTGCAATTCTGTTTACAATTGGCTAATACACCGTACTCACAATATGACAGAGCTACACAGACAGTTTTTAGGTGCACTGTTTATATATCAAACTGTTAGCATAGTGAGCTAATGTCCTGGCTGTGCTCCAAAGTCTGCTTTTTATAGTTCTTTACCTGTAGCTGTGGCCACCACAAAGGCACTGGTAGATGCAGGCAGAGAGTGATGCTGCTAAGGTATGCATTACATGTATCTGGAAGACACAGTATTTACAGTACAGATTACACTACAAATTGAACATTTGTATAGGTTACTCTCATTCATTAAAATACTTCAAGAGGCCAAAACCACCGTGATTGCGACAAAAATTGTATGCCTAGTCCTGAATGGAAGTCTCTGATACTGTGTTTATGTCACCTTCTCTGCCAAACAAGAAAGTGACCAATACTTGATTTATATCTGGCAGCAAATTTTAATATAATGCATTTAAACAGAAACAAGTGATATATTTCTAACAGATCAGAAAGCAAATTTAGCTATTCAATTACAGCTGAATTTTGCTAATTCACAATACTGACTGGAGGGACCTACAGTGAAGTAGAGAGAAAGTCCAATCCTGAAAACACAAGTTTTGAAGGAAACGGGGCTACACAGATGAGCAAGTTATACATACACTGAGGTGTTTGTAGAATTGATTTCTAAATAAAAAAAGCAAGAACATTGCATTGCCAAATGCCTATTAGCCAAGAGTAGTTTGAGTTTCTAGTATTTATGGAACTTCATAACGTAGATTCCACTAAAATCATGCATATAAACACATAAGTTTTAAGAACGAACCAGATTGGAAAGCATATTACAATTAAGCATATTGCACAAACAACTAGAAAGAATTACAATCAAGCTTGTTAGTATGCTGCCTCTTGACAGTTGCCTCAGATTGGAGCTCTTGAATAAAGAACTGCAGTGACATGTAGTTTTTTTGGACTGATCTTTGCTGCAGTTCTAAGCCACATACACACAGTTTATTATAAATTGCATTGAACAGGCTCATTGTTGTCCTAGCACACACACATTTTATATTCTGTCTCAAAAGTAAATTACTGACAGGGATAGGGGAAGAAAAAAAAAAGGCATTTTGTTTTAATTTATTGTTTGATAATAGCATCAGTTAATTAAGTTACACAAATACTATCCTTCATATAAACATCTTGTTCATTATCCCATACGATAATAATTTTAAGATATGAGGCTGAGATTTTCCAAAGGTGCCCAGAAGATTTATGTGCCTAGTTCCCATTGAAAGTAAATGGGAGTTGGTGCCTAACACTCGTAAGCTTCTTAGATAATCACTGCCCAATACCCTGGAAAGTATTAAATTTAGTTTTTACTCAAAAGCAACTAAGGAGAGAATCTTGCAAAGAAAAAGAAAATGTTTTTTGGGAAATATTTTATCATTGCATAAAGATGCACTGCTTCATGTCATAGATGTTTTATAATTTTTAAGCAGTAATTACAGAGCTTTTTTATTTTTTTATTTTTATTAATTGTCAAATTATCAGTTTTATTTAGCAGGGAAGCAAGGAAGAAAGTTAATATAAAATAAGATTTTATACTGAAGTATCAGGAACTCTTGATTCATTCAAAACACTACAAAAATGCAAGAAAAAAAGTTAACTGTTGTTCTTCGAGATGTGTTGCTCATCTCCAGTCCATTCTAGGTGTGCGTACCCATGTGCACAGTTGGAGATTTTTGCCTTAGCGGTATTTGTAGGGTCAACTGTGACGCCCCTTGAGTGCCGCACCTATGTGCTCGTATATAGGCACTGCAGACCCTATGCCCTCTCAGTTCCTTCTTGCCAGCAACTCTGACAGGAGGAGTAGGAGGGCGGGTAATGAAATGGACATGAGCAACACATCTCGAAGAACAGTTACGAAATGTAGGTAAACCAGTTTTTTCTTCTAGTGCTTGCTCATGTAGATTCCATTCTAGGTGACTTACAAGCAGTATCAATAGAGGTGGACTCGGAGTTCACAGTCTAGTGGCTTGCAGTACTGCTCTCCCGAAGCCAGCATCGTCCCAGGCCTGTTGGGCAAGTGCGTAATGGGACATGAATGTGCAGCTGGATGATCAGTTGGCCACCCTACAAATGTCCTGGATAGGCATGTGGGCTAGGAAAGCTGCCAAAGAGGCTTGCGCCCTGGTTGAGTGGCTGGTGACAAATTGCCGGAGATGGCACCTGTGCCCGATCGTAGCAGCAGTGAATGCAGGCAGTGATCCAAGAAAAAATTATTTGAGCAGACATGGATGATTTTTCATCCTGTAGGCCAACACGATGAACAATTGTGTCGACCTGTGGAATGGCTTGGTCCTTTCAATGTAGAAGGCTTGCGCCCTCCTGACATCTTGGGAATGCAACCTATGCTCCTCCTCCGACTTATGCAGTTTTGGAAAAAAGACAGATTAGTAAATGTCCTGGCCTGTATGAAACTGTGAGACCACCTTCGGCAGGAAAGCCGGGTGAAGCCACAGCTGGACCGTCTTTGTAAAAGACTGTATAGAGATAAGCGTCCTAATCTCAGAGACCCAGTGGGCAGATGTTATTGCAACCAAGAACGCGACCTTCCACAAAAGGACAGCAGAGAACAGGAAGCCAGTGGCTAGAAGGGGGGCCCTAGGAGTTGCGACAGAACAAGATTCAAGTCCCACAGAGGGATGGGTTCCCTGACATGTGGGGAGAGGTGTTTGAGGAACCTGGCAGTCATGTCCTGGGTGAAAATCTATCTACCCTGGAGGAGCGGATGGAAGGCAGAGATAGCAGCCAAGTGGACCTTGATAGATGAAATGAACTGGCCTTGGGAGCTTGAGTTGCAAAAGATAGTCCAGGATTAACTGCAGCGAGACCTTTAGGGCTGAATGCCTTTATCAGAGATCCAACAAGTGAACCACTTCAATTTGGACAGGTATGTCGCTCTAGTGGAGGACTTTCTGCTGCCCAACGGGACCTGCTGGACACCAGCCGAGCATTCCTGCTCCTCTGCATTTAACCATGCAGCAGCCAAGCCACCAGGTGCAGTGCTGCTAGGTTCAGATGCAGAAGACTACGGTGGTTTTATGACAGCAGATCCAGCCTGAGCGGTAGCGGTAACGGAGCAGCCACTGAGAGGTCCAGCAGCATACTGAACCAGTGCTGGCACAGCCAAGCTGGCACTATGAGGATCACCTTTGCCCTGTCCTGCTTGATCTTCATGAGGACCCTGTAAATTAACAGCACTGGGGGGGAAGGTGTACAACACAGCAGGGTGTAACTTGAGGATATTACTTGGAGCACCCAACAGTCCGAGGTCAGCCAAGACCAGGCTGACCAGAAGGGGCAGAGGCAGTTGAGGAAAGAGTGAGGGTAGATCCTGTGAGATAACTGGGATGTCATCCTCAAGTGCACCCTCAAAATGATGGCTTCTGGCCTCCTTGGTTTCTGGAAAGGCCAGGCTGAGCAGATGAACGGGAAGACGACACGTGTCACACTTAGACCCCTTGTCTCTATCCTTGTTCCAGTAGGTGCCCAGCCGGGGAGTTCCCCAGGACCTAGACTGCGGAGGTGGAGGAAGCCGAAGGCAGAATGGCTTCCTGGCCTGCTAAGGAGTATGGAGGCCCAAGGAGCAGAGGGTGGCATGGGAATCTTTAAGGCCATGGAGCGTCAAGTCCGTGTGCTCAGAGAAAAGCCCCATCCACACAAACGGGAGGTCTTGGATAGTGGCCTGCATCTCCTGGGATAACCCGGAGGACTGCAACCAGGAGCTATGCCTCATGGCCACTGAGTCAGTTGCATCCCAGGCCATCTGAAGGGCTCCCCTTGCCACAGCTGTGCCTTCATCCACCAAAGCAGCAAACTCCTGGGCCCAGTCCTGCGGGAGGGCCTCCTTGAATTTGCTAAGGAAGTCCCACAAATTAAAACTGTACCTGCCTAACAAGGCCTGGTAGTCAGACACTCAAAATTTCAGGCTGTCGAATAAATCTGTCTGCCAAATAAGTCCAGTCTCTTGGCATCTTTGTTTTTCAGTGTGCCACTGATTGGCCATGCTTCTCCCTTTCATTAACAGTGGACACGACCAGTGATGCCACTGGTGGGTGTGTGTACAAATATTTGAACCCTTTTGCAGGGATGTAGTACTTTTTACGCCTTTTTAGAAGTAGGCGGAATCAAAGAGGGGGTTTGCCACAGTGATTTGGCAATCTTAAGGACCCCTGGGTGGACAGGCAGCGTGACCCGGGCTGGGGTGGAGGAGGATATAATGTTGAAGAGGTCATCAGACTCCTCCACAACCTCCTCAACTTGTAAGTTCAAGTTGGTAGCCACCCTCTTAAGGAGGGCCTGGTTCTCCAGGAATTTGTCGGGGGAGGGGCTCCCTATTTGGGAGGGACCTGCCACCACTTTATCTGAAGAAGATGACGAAGGAGGGGCGGGTTCTCCTTCCTTCTCCCGGGATGGCTTCTTAGGAGCTGGAGTCCAATGCATTGCCCCCATGTCAGATTTGGTACCAACCCCAGTGCTGGTGGTGCCAGGGATGGTTTGTCCAAGGCTACCAGGGAGGACTGGTGGGAATACGGGACCGGCATTACGGGAATGCCCCACAGGTTCCAGTATGGACACTGAGCAGGCCATCATCCCTGCTGCTATGCCATTGCTGCAGGCATCATGCCAGCTTCGTGGGTCAGTGGCAAATCATCCCTCTTTGGCGAGGGGCTGAACTCCTGGTCTGAGTTCGACCATTGCCCTCCTGGCGACCAGGGCGGAGCCTTCGAGGTCTGAGTCTGCCAACTGACTCTGGTCAGCGACCAGCGAGATGAGGGTGAGGATTGGTGCCTGCCCAATAAGTGGTATGGGGTGGGGGGATTTGGAGAGATGGAGACCAGTCCCATGACTGGGAGCGATCCCGCCCCAGTGGGGACCAACATCTGGGAGACTGTCTAGGTGAGGGTGACTTGTGCTGTGGCTATCTTTGACAGGAAGCTTGCCGGTACCAGTAGTACCGGGACCGGGGCCTTGACTCCAGTGTCCCATGTGTCATAGGGGAGAGCGTAACATGGGGGACCTGGGTCTTCTAGCTAGAGATGGGAAGGCAGTGCCAGGAAGGTCCTAGGCCACGAAGATGGGGGTCTACGCCTGTGGTCCAGGGACTGAGGGTACTCCACTGCCCTATGGGGCCGTCCCATGACCGGCTTGCCCTTAGCCGTTAGGGACTTAGCTGAATCTGGCACCTGGCCAGACTGTTTGTTCTTTAGCTGCCCAGGCTACATCAGGCAACGAGGGCCCTAGGAGAATCTGGGATCCCCTACTGCTCCTGGGAGTCGGAGAGAGATCGCTGGCCGGGCTGAGGAGTCAGACCTCAGTGGTATCCCCATGAAGCCCCGGGGCAGGCACATGGCCTGACATGGGTCCTTTGCCTGAGGCCCCTTTCTCTTCCAGTGCCGAGGGGCTTTTCTTCTTTTGCCGTTTCTTCGTCACTGGTGAGGGGGATTGGTGCCAGGAGGAGCCTGGTGCTAGCCTTGCGCTCTGCACTGATGTCGAGGTGCTCAGTGTGGGATCCGAGCGGGATGGCTCTGATGCAGGACGAAGTGCAGCCTCCATGAGGAGGGCCCTCAGGCGAATATCCCGCTCCTTTTGGGTTCAAAGGCAAAAGTTCTTACAGATTCTGCACTTCTCCTTTCTATGGGACTCCCCCAAGCACTTCAGAGACGTGTCATGGAGGACACTAATAGGCATCAGCCTGTTGCATGATGAGCATGGTTTGCAGCTGGGGGAACGGGGCATGCCCTGCTCCACGGTGAAGTCCCAGGGGGGAGTCTAACTACCAAACTACCCAATACTTAACTTAAAGGCTAACTAACTAAGTACAAAGACAACAGACAGTGGGCTGTTGAAGAACTGCTAAAGCTCTTGCGATTGCAAGACAAGGTCCTCTGACTACCCTTCACGGGTGTTAAGAAGAAACTGAGAGGGCGTAGAGTCGACGGTGCCCATATACCAGAGCGCAGGTGCAGTACTCAAGGGGGCACCGAAGCCGACCCTATGGATTCCGCTAAGGCAAAAATCTCCGAAGACTCTGCACGTTGGCTCGCACACACCTAGAATGGAATCTACATGAGCAAGTACTCGAAGACTTGCATATTGTACAACTCTTTCAAAAATTCGTACTCCTCTGCAGACATCACATGAGGGCCAAATCCTGAGAGGTGCTGATCTACCTTAGCTCCCATTTAAGTACGTCACAGTAGCTGCCCACTATCAATAAAATAAAATATTTTACTTGCAGTGATCTAGTAATTTTTAATCCAAAAGGTACAGAGAATAAGCAACTTATCTATGCACTGCATTCATTTTAGTTATAGACATAAAATGTTTCCAAGCTGTCAAAGAATCTGTTAGTTAGCTTTAAGCAAACTGTACAAATATGCAAAATGTACAAGCTTACCTTATTATAATAAAATACTTACCTTATTATTCTGGATATCTGGGTGAGGTGGTGAATCAAGGTTTATTACTGCATGTAATATATCATGAGTCAGGTTGCTGAGATTCAGTAATGGACTGGCCACCACTGTTTTGGCACTGGCTGTGCAGGCAAATAGGAGAGGTATAGAGTTCTGTTCTGGCAGAGGACTAGGAAGCGTTTGTTTTGACTGTTCCTTTAAAAAAAAAATTATAGTTGAGCAGCTCTAATTTCTTAGAAGAACTAGGTTAACACTGTCTAGTTAAAAACTTTAAATCCAATTGATAGGATAAATTATTTCAAAAGAGTAAATTATATTTGCATGAATTCCTACATAATTTATGTTAAAAATTACTGGGATAACAGGTAAGAGCACAGTTATTCATTTTTAATTTTAAAACATGGAAGAGAAAAAAGTTTAACATTGCACATGTTTTTAGACCATTAATATCTGACAATAGTATTTAACATGCCCTGTGAAACAGGATGAAAGCACATACCTGCTGAGATTCTTGTAAAAGTAAAATCAGTTCCATCCTCACAGATGCCAACCCTCCACCATGAGATCCATGAAGTATACAGTAACTAAGAAACATCCTCAGGAGTGACTGGTATTTTAGAAGCCATTGTCTCCTTTTCTGAAAGCTCTCTCTCTGCAGCATGGCTTTTGGTTGGTCAGATAATTCATCAGTGTTTTCACTTAATGCAATTTCATCAACAGTCATGCTAATCCCAGGTTGTACCTCCTCTACTTCAGCACTGTAGTCACAGGTTTTTTGAAGAGCTACAGCTTCTCTTTCAAGCCAATGGTAAAGCTGGTACCGCAGCTTCCCACCATCTACCTCATAACCAGTGGACAGCGTACGAAGCTCTACTGTGAGAATCTTCAAGCATGCTCTAAACTTTAACTGTGCTGAGATCACATCTTCTGATGGATTTAAAAAATAATTTTCATCAACTGCACTGAAAAACTCTGAGTAGTTAGAACTAGTTTCATCTAGCTTTTCACTTATCTTCTGCAAAGGTTTCAGCTCTTTCATTACAAGAGAAGAATCTTCACTTTCTTCATCTTTGTCACTTTCCCACTTTAGTTCCAACGGTTCATCTTGAAATACTAGACTTGGTTGACTCCAATCAAAAAAAAGAGCAGAGCTTGACTGTTTGTCTGATGAACAATCTGAAGAGGATCCCAAACCATTTAGTACTGGTTGTGCCAAATCAACAATGGAACCTTTATTTTCCTTAGTCTCTAACCTTATTGGTGAAGGTGGTGAGAAGTCTTTACTGGTGTCCATTAAACTAGAATTTGTACAAAAAGGCTTTGACTTCTTGACCACTTTGGGCATTTTTGACAACACTTCTAGAGCCAACATGGGACAGCCAGCTTTTAAATGTGCATGTGCTGTAGTGAAAAACAATCTTCTTTCACTTAAATTTATTTGGTCTGCCAGTCCATTTTCTATAGTTAGGCAAATGCGTGTTGACGTTTCAGAAGAGCCAAAATGACGTCTCAGCAGGAGAGGATGTGTCCTTAGATAATTATAGAAGTTGAACACTGAAGGGTCACAACTTGGGGAGTCACCATTTTCATCTGTAAAGAAATGAGAAAAATCACAACACAGAAGAATAATTCATATTGAATGTTAATCTTTACCTTCTGCCAGCTCATAAACTAATTAGAAATCTATATGACCAATTAATATAGGACAGCTATGTAATTTTAAGTTTGCTGTTTCTCCCTTTTCACCATCACTTCAATTTTCAGCAGTAAAGAGCAATAACTGGTTTTAGACAAAGTAGAGCAACACATATTCATTGCCAGATCTGACTGCTATTGAAGTGAATGGTAGAGCTGTGTTCGTTTGAATGAGAGCAGAATTGGGCCTACAGTTTGGAGGGAATATTAATCATTTTTTCATGCAGTGAGATCAGTTCAGCTACAGTAATTTAGAATTCTGAATCCTAGACTTTTGTACCGTCTATAAAAGCATACAGCATCCTCCACTGCCCACTTGTCAGATGGAGGTGTGTAATTTTTGTACTGAGAGTACAAACAATTTAAACTGTAGTCTTTAGTTTCCAGTATGTCTTACCAAAGATCATGTTAACATCTAAAATGAAAAAAGAGTAGATGTGGTTTTTCATCCATCCTGTCCCTCACAAGACAGACAACTCCCAAAAGCACATCTTAAAACAAGTTGTTAAACAGTTTTATGACAACTATAGTAACAAAGCAGCAATTACATCGATAATGTTTACATTTTTATATTTATATCTATATATAAACATATGTATAAAATATAAAAGTACAAATATATATAAATTATACAAAATTTTTATTTATACACATACACACTTATTAATAGCAGTATTATACTAGAAGAAATTAAATTCGCATTGGTATATCACTTCTGTGTTTAGTCCAATGCTAAAGTAGTTTCAGAGACAAGTGACCATTTTACTCTGTTAGTTTATGAGTTATGAGTCATCCGATCTAAATATGAATGCAATACCACTGGAAAATTGGAAACATAACATGTGCAAGGCATCCCATAGCTTAGAACATAGTTGATGCTGGCAAGTGAAGCCTCACGGTCTTGAATAGCAGAAGCCATGACATGACCCAACCACAGATCTGTCAGACTACAACATTACGAAATACATTCAACTAGACATTTAGACCTGCCCTCCTAGAGACAGCTGAATGTACTGAGAGTCAAACAAAAAACGCCAAAAGAACTTCTGAAATCCAGACCAAGTAGAAAACACATGCTCTTTTAACACTACGGAGAAGGACCTAAGAAGAAGGATATTGGCAAACAATAGAATAACTGCCTCATTAAGGTGGAATTACATCAGCAATTTAGGAAGGAACTAAGAAACCACTTTGTAAAACTTAGTATACAGTTTTATCAGCCATTACAACCTGAAATACTTTGTGAAATGAAATTAGAATAGTGTTTTTATCAATTAGTTCAAAAGGTGCTTTCAACAACATCATCAGGATCAAGACATTGTCCTGTGACCATTAGGATGTTGGTGCATTTGAAATTCCTTAGACTAAAGCCTTGTGACTTGGGCTGTAATCTAACCTTGAGCTAGTTCACACTCGACTTAAAAGACCACAAATTTAACAAGTATGAAGTTAGTTTCAACAGATTTAAACCAATGAATGCTATAACACAGTGTACATGGGGCACTCAGAGGAGTCCATATGAATCCACCACACCAGACAATTTTCCAATTTGTGTGTCCTTGTGGTAGACACTTCCTGAGAAGACAAGACTATCCACACAATGTAAGAATCATCATCATGTCTCTGGAGCTCTACTCTGCAGCAATCAGGAAAATGGTTCCTGGGTCACAAAGATGTGGTCAAGTAAGTTAGATTATATTTTCATTTTACAACTGCTGTTACAAAAAATAGCTCAAGAACAAGACTTTGGTGCGTCTTTAAAATTTAAGAGTGATTTGTCACAGGACTAATTCCAGTTACACTGATTCAAGCTGACATGTTCACGATATTAAATGGTATTGTGAATAAATTCATTCCTTTCCCATTCATGCACATCATTATGGTTACAGTATATAGTTGTCAACAATACATAAACATTTTTACAAACATTTAAACTGCAAAGGCCTTTTTTCTGTCCCACTTATTAAGGTAAACAATAAAATAGGCATCGAGTGGTCTTTCTGGCTTTACAGGAGTCGACTAAAGTCAAAACAGACTTTAAACTGTAGACTAAATTTAACTGCAGAAATACTAGCAACTAATTTCATAGCTAACATATTTAAACTCTTACCTTCTTCATTTCCAGCAGGTTGCTTAATTAGAGTATCAAGAGCCCTGCTATAATCTTCCAAAATCCAAAAAGCCATACTTCGTAGAAAAGCGTCACAATGCATGTTTGATGAGCTCTCCTTACCAGGAAAGGCACTTCCCAAAATTCTCTTCTGCAGTATGGATTTATACATGCTAGATACCTCAAACTCTGACTCATAAAGCCTTGATATTACAAGAGCCAGCTGAATGTCACCCAATTTTTCAAGGCAGACCTAATTAAAAAAAAACCAAATACATTTTTTAAAGAGACTAAATATTCATTTCTCCTAAGGTTAAAAGGCCACCACCAAGAATACTTGATTTTATGACAGGACAAAAACATGAAACGAGCCTGCTGAAATACGGTTTCACTGAACGTGTCAATTTTGCTCAATTCTGCAAACAATCCGACAGCAATTGCAAATACATGATGAAAGCAAGGTATCACCCAGTGGATGGGTTTATGGAGGTTTTAGAGTTCCTGCATATAATTTACCCTCCATACATTCACTCCATACTATCTTCCAGCATGATGCATCTGGCTGGACAAACTATGCTTGACACGATATTGTCAAAACAGCATTTGCAGAATTTTGACATGCATTGTACCTTTGATTCACAGGAGAGTTCAGCTACCCAGTGAGACGTACACACAACACTTCATCAAGTTGTCCATGCTGTCCAATAAACTATACTAGACAAACCCTTATGCCCTCATTTTCCACCAACCTCCCTTCTAACTATTCAGCCAGATGGTTTTTTCCCTTGTGAAGGGATCTCTATGCTCTGGAGCCAGACTACAGCAGCACGCAAGGACCCTCCCAGATCCAACCTCCTGGGTTTCCTTATGATAAATCACTGAAAGCCTAAAAGCAACAGTTATTTGACAGACTATCTACCAGTACTATCACTGAAAATTCAATTGTAGCTTTAACTTAGTATTGGTGAGAAATGATAAACAAAACACATTTTTAAATCCACGTGCAAAGTTCAGGAATAGTTGTGCATCAAAGCCTTATTAATGACATGAAAAAGTAAAAATCAAAAAAACAATTTTACACTGTGTAAGAAGCTTTTCAATAATGATCCAAAAGGTGCAGTAATCATAAGATACAGATAGAGAATTTCCAACAGTTGTGTCACACTAGATGATAAAATTTCAGATGCACTGTAAACCTATTTAAGAAGATACCTGTAAACGTAGGAGACAAAATTATTAGAAATGACTAAAATCATCATAAAATCAGGACTATTTAAACAAATAGAACAATCTACTATTTTATTACCTCAACTGCATCCTTCAAGTGACCAGCCAACAAGAAAAATGCTGCAGAATGTTCAAAGCGCTGTTTTCCTAATAAAGAAAAAGCATTCTTTAATGCTGCTTTACGCCATCTATCTTCAGTAAAATTGTTTCCAAAGAACTGTGTCATCTTAGTTTCTTTTTGGGACCTGCAGATTTAACAAGATAGACGAGAAAAAACTTGTTTAGTATTGTTTAACATGGAAAAGTTCATTTGTCCCAAGACCATTCTTAAAAAATAAAATATATTAGATCAGAACCTACATTAAAAGAACATCAAGGTTGCAAAGTTGAGCACTCAAAAGTTAGGAAGTGACGGAATTAAGGATGCTATGTGACTTCAATGCAGCTCCCTTGTGCATAAGCATTATGGTACAGTCTTTATTTATGTGATCACATACTATTTTTCCCTCGGGACCCGTAGCCTCATTCAGTACACTCACAGAATAGTGCTCTGGAATGACTCAGGGTTGTGTAGTAGTGGATGAGGCTGCTATGAATTTAAGAGACTAAACTTTAGCCATTCACTTTTGGAAATCTTGACTAATATCTAATCTAACAACATGTAAATTAGTCACTGCACATGTACAGTTCAGTTTTGGAATTTGTATCACACTTCCTAAGGCCCCGAATGTACAATTTTTAAAATATATTCTGAATTAAAATTTATATCCTGTACCTATTTTAAGATTAATCAAAATAATCTCAAACATTTTTAAATACCACAATGTGTGAATTATGAATAATCCCGCTGAAATTGAATTATAGTAATGAAAAAACATGAACCAGGCAGTCTTTTTAAACATACAGAGATTTAAAGACTGAAGAGCATCTAAACATTTTTGGCTAAAATACTTGTGTGGCAAGACCCAGTAAAAAACAAAAATGAACAGACACTTCAGAAAACACATTATGATTACTGTAGTATATGTACATACCAGTAAAAGGAATTTTTGGAACTTTTTTATTGCTTTTGAATAAAAGAGGAGACAAATTATTTTTTATCAAGCGGACTGGACAATATGAAATTGTACTTAAGAGCAAATATTTACAAATCTTAGAATTTATAAAGAACTGCTTTCTTGTATGTTTCCTACCTGTATAATCCCCAAATCACAGCCTTCTTTTTCATTGCAAGGTAAAAAATAGCTGCATCAAGTGGATCGTTGTTTCGTTGAAAAGCTGCTTTGGCTACCTGTGAATACATGGGGGTTTTTGTTAAATTTGTGACAAATTTAAAAGTTATCCGAAAGCACTATCCCTAAATTGATTTAGTTGTTAAACAGTTTCATTTTAAGTAGTTCTGGTATACATGGCGGAGATCAATTAGGAATACTTTTTGCTTAAGATTAACAAAAAACAATTCCTCATCAAATCAAAGTTACACTGACTTCAGGTTTTTATGATAAAAGTCAGTTATGTAAATAAGTAAAAATATTTGTTTACTTAGTCTACATTAACTCTTTTGCACTGAACATTTGGGCAGAAACTCTGATAGCTATGAGAAACAGTTCTAAGTCATCAGGAAAGGAAAAGCATAATAGACTCATTTAAATCATAATGTTTTAACTCATTTTAAATCAACAAACCAGCAAGCAGGATACCTCGATTTAAATCTATTTTAATTGCGTTTTGCATTTGCACTTTTGTCATTTTCTAGTGAAAGGTGTTTCTTATTGGTTGGTAACATTTAAAACGTTATTTTGCAACTATATAGAGTCTTTACGCTAAAGTTGGTGCTTCCTTTTGCTAATCAGAATACATCTCTCTCTCTTTCACACACACAAGCAACTACATAATTTAACATACACTTATTCAAATTCTTAATTTTTGGATTTTGTATTTCAGAAAAATGGTGAATGATCCATTACTTCTTTATCAGATGGTGATTATTTTTTACCGAAACTTTATTTACATGAAAATGGAAATTAAATTAAAATGCACAAAACCAGGATTTTAACAGTTTTTTATTAAATAAATAAGTGTGCTGGATACGTCAAAAAAAGTTTACCAAAACATGTTTTGCACGTTTCATTAACTGATTTATTAAGCAAAGGAAATATCTGTAGTTAGCGAATTGAACTGATTTCTAATACTATATCCTTCAAGATTTTAAAACCAGTAGATCTCAACCTCTCATACCCGGTTTTTATGCACAGATTAGAAGAGGAAAACAAGCTTTAAGTGCTCAGCCAGTGACTTCCACCAGTTCAGTGATCTGACTTTCTTTAAAACTTGGTAGCAAAAAAGTATTAAATATTATTTCTTGTCTTTAATTTACATTTTTTTTTTATAAAAAGTAAGTTCAGGTCTTAACAGCTTGTCAATTTCTAATTTAAATGTAAACTGGGTGTTTTTTTTAAAAAAAGTAAACCTGCATAATTTAAAAAAGCCAATTTAAATAAAGCCCCCCTTTAAAAAAAAAAAAAAAAAAATCACCAATTTTTGTCCACCCCAAGGACAAGTAAATCATAGTGGGCCAAATTTCCAATACACCTGTCAAAGAAGTCCCACAAAATATGCTTGTACAAATGCAGATTTGTGAAGGTCCATTTTAAAAGCTCTCAAAGTTTGGTTCATGTTGTATAGCAGAGGTTTGCATCTCCTAAACTTCTCCTGTTACTATATTATTTGGTCTTCATAGATTTTAATGGAATCTCCTCAATATTAGTTGTTACCAGATTGTCCTATATCAAGCAGGCTACACTGAGTCACTAGATAGCATCATTCAAAAGATGGGAGGGGACATACATGCAAAGAGCTTCCCACTGATAGCAGACTTGCCTTCCCATCTCATTAGTATTTTTCACCTGCAGTCCTGAGGAAGCAGAGACTGTAGAAAAATATCTGCACCACTTTGGTGCCCTGAACATACTATCTATCGATGTTAAACTCACAAAAAACCCAAGAATATAATTATGCCCAGGCATGCAAGTGAAAGAAAAAACATGTTTCCTAAAAAACTGAACATACAAGTAGATTTATTTACACTCCATTTATTAAAATAATAAATAATGTGTAAGTTGAGCATTCCTATCTCATTAATACATATTCTCATGGCAGATATAAAGAAACTTAACAGTGCCTTTTTTTGAGTGCTGGATTTGCCACAATGAGAAATCACTTCCATACTGTGCTCCATCTCCTAACAGTCACTGTGTGTGCCAAAGTCAAGCAAGGCTCTTGTGCTAAAAATTACTTGACTGGTTGACTGCAAATACTGAATGTTCAATAATAAGACTTTGCACAGTTTAACAGGACATTTATACTCCCTCACAGTGCAGAATTAATTAAAACCAAATATTTCTACAATATGAAGATGAGCCTAAAAGTCACAGAATCATAGAAATGTAGTGCTGGAAGAGACCTTGAGAAGTCATCAAGTCCAACCCTCAGCACTAAGACAGGATCAAGTAAACAGACATCTTTAACAAGTGTTTGCCCAACCTGTTCTTAAAAACCTCCAAAGATAGGGATTCCACTACCTCCCTTGAAAGCCTATTGGAGAGTTTAACTGCCCTTAGAGCGAGAAAGTTTTTCTAATATCTAATCTAAACCTCCCTTGCTGCAGATTAAGCCCATTACTTCTTGTCCTCGTTTATAACTTCTTGTCAAGTTTAGAACTTGAACTACCTCCTTCACAAAATGCAGTGAAAGTCAACACTTAAAATCAGTCAAGTGACAAGAAATGAAGCCAATCCCTGCATGCTCTCTCTATGGTAAAAAAAATTCATGTCTTTCAGGAAGCACTGAAAATTCTTCTCCATTCCACGCTGTTTAATTCTTGACCCTTAGGCCCTCTAATCATAGCACCTCTGTAACTGAACAAGAGTTAACAGGACGCTAGTGTACTCCAACCATTTTCATATAAGGAAACTGGGTAGGATAATTATTTAGGATATATGAATAACTGATAACATGCTGTAAGCTAATTTGTTTTCAGTGAACTATATTTACCTTTTCTATGCATCTGCGCAAACTATGGATATTCCGAACCCACCATCCTACACCCATAGCTCTGAGTTCTGACCAGGTAAGATCCCCTTTCTGCACAGCAGGGAGCATGTTCAGTAGTTCTTCTTCTGCTACCGAATGAAATGCCCAGGCAAAGTGACGAGTAGACAAGCCTATACAATAATCCACAAAGGAAAAAAAAAGTGCTCATTCAGTGACAACAAAACCTGAAAAACAAACTGCAAGTTCAGAAGGTTTTGTCTTTGATTTTTAACTGTGAAAGTACAAGACCATAAACTTGGTAGGCATTAAAACAACTGCAGGTCTTGCATTCCTAGGTTACACATATGTGAAAGTTCATTACTGTCTTACAAATGGACAACCTGTTTATTATTCACTTATAAACTGGCCATTTCTAGTTCACGGACAATAGATGCAGTGAACAAAATATAAATAACTACTAAACACAAATATCTGCAGAGAAATGCCCTTAAAGATAGCTAATGGCAATGTCATACCTATGTGAAATTTTGCATATTTAATTAAGTGAAATTTACCAAAAATTTCAGAAAGTTTAGCTTAATTTTGATTAAATGCTAAATTCCAAGGAAAACTAACAATATTGACATGTTCAGTGAAAACCTTCCCCCCTTTACTTTTTTTTTTTTTAAAATCATGCCAAGTTTTAATTTCTAAATTGTAAACATTCTGTGGTTTTATTTCTCCTGGAAAAATCAGCTTCTCAGCACTTCATCAACTTCAAATATAAGCCAAATTTGGAAACGGCTTTCAGGAAACAAGCTTTTGAAATCTTTTGGCATGAAGTATTTAAAAAAACAAAAAGGAAACATGGAAAATTCGTTCCTAACGGAGCATTTTTATAGATAAAAAGGGCTGTAGCTACAATATGTTCATAGTTGGTTTTTAAAGAAGTTTTATGCAGTATCAAGCAAATATTTCCGTCAAAGCATTTCGCTTGAGGAAATGTCTAAATACCCTTTCACTTTCATGAAATACACTTGTCATTTTTATTTTAAGACAGAACTACACCAAACATACCCATCAGTGAAATTTAGTATGACATAGTACAGGGGCTCTTAATCTTTTTCTTTCTGAGGCCCCCCCAAACATGCTATAAAAACTCCACGGCCCACCTGTGCCACAATAACTGGTTTTCTGCATATAAAAGCCAAGGCTGGTGTTAAGAGGCAGCAAGCAGGGCAATTGCCCAGGACCCCATGCCACAGGGCTTACAGTGAAGCCAAGTTACTCAGGGCTCCAGACTTCAGCCCCATGCAGTGGGACTTCAGTTTCTGCAGTAGGCCCCAGTAAGTCTAACACTGGTCCTGCTTGGCAAATGCCCTTAAACCTGTTTGCGGCCCCCCAGGGTGTCCCAGACCCCTGGTTGAGAACCACAGACATAGTATTCCTTTAAGTTTTATGTTCTGGTGCGGTTTGAACAAAGTGAGTTTGAATTCAGAGTTATGATCATATTCTGTGTCTGTACAGTCAATTTAGCATGCACTTTCTAAAACTACCTTGCTGCATTTCAACATTCAGAATAATCTACTGTGTAAGTTTACTTCTGATTTTGCTTATTTTCTTTAACTATCATCAGGACCGACAAACATTTAGAAAAAATCAGTATTGTTATTTTTAAGTTACAGGTAACCTTCAGCATGTTAAACTACTGGATCAGCCATATCTGTGTTCAGCTTTGAGCTATCCTCAACTAGGAAGTTTACACATGAATAACTCACTAACCCAAACATTACTGAAACTGAAAAAACAGAAATTACGGTCAATCTTAGTTTGTTTTACAGAGCTCATTAAGAGGGTATTAAGGTTATTATTAAGCTCATTAAGAACTTAAACCAAGGCTGTTGAAGACATTTAAAAAAAAAAAAAGAGTATTTGTATTTGGCAAGTCCTTAGCAAATATGTCTTGCCTATAATGCTGATAGGAATATTTTACTTTAAGTACAAACCCAAACATTTGTTTTTGTTTTAAAGAAGTTCAGCACCCAATGGCCTTGCAAAGTGGCAATTTTCAAGTAGGTGGCACCAATGACAATCCTGAGTTAGATAAATACTATAAATATCTGATTAAGTCAATTCTGTAAAAATAGCTATTTGATTTTTTGAAGTGCATTTTATACTGTAAGTTACTGTTCAGACCATAATAGTGTTAGATGCTACAATGTATATGAAAGTACTACTACTAGTTTGTCCTTTTTTAAATTGATGTAACAAATTAAACACCATAGTAATACTGAAATTGTGAAAGCTATGTATTAATTTTATCCAAGAGAAATTGCAATTAAACATATGTAAAGAATATCATAGAACTGAAAGTAGTTGCTGAAAATGACTGCTATAATCGCCAATTTAAAAAGTTCAAGTTTGGTGATTTATTCTAGCAGCACTGCTCCTCAGCAGAAGATTGCTGGAAGCATGGAAATAATCTAACTCTATAATTGGTAAAAATTTCCAGAATCAGCATAAGTGACTTAAAAAGCCTAAATCCTATTTTCAGAAGTGACTGAGGCACTTGAGCTCCTAAGTCAATAAAATATTTTCTGAAAATGGTTACCCTATGTTGTGAGTCTCTCATGCTAAAATAAAACAAGCACTAAAATGAACTGTTCTATACGATGTTCAAATAATGTCTTGACACATTGCTCATTTCTAAACAAAGCTCTTTCCAGTATTTTATAACAGATTCATAAAAGGATATCTTTACCCCAAAGAGATTAATCAAGAAGCATGCACACAACAAGTTAACACCTATGTTACTCTTCAGCATGAGCATACACAGGGCTTGCAAGGCAAATGAGCTGTTAGAACTTACTGCAATTCTCTCATACTACAATTCTGAATGTATTTCAAGTCTGCATGCATATATCTAATAGATAGCAATCATTTAAATCGTTATATCAGGTGAATACTATCCAAAAAAACCAAACAATCTGTAGAGTTACCTTGGTGAAGTAGCTGGGCTCGATGGACAGGAGGAAGTGAGGTTGTCAGAAATGTGTGCAGCTGAACAGCCAGAAGGAATTTTAAGCCACATTCATCGAGAGTTTCTCCACCTATAAATAAAAACCAGTCAGTCATATTTTCACTGGAAGAAAATACACATGAAAGAAACTTGAAAAAATGGAAAATGACTATAAATAGCTCTTTGATTTCCCTTTACTAGACCACTATCTATGACACCACATTTAAAAAAAGAGCTCATGAATTCAGTGATTTATTCAACTCTTAACCCCCAAACTAAGATTCTAGTGACAAAGAAACAAAGGCAATCTTTGGGTGGACTAGTGGCAAAAAAGGAAGCATGCCCTGAGCAAGTTATACTTTGCAGAGTAATCTAGAACTCTAAGAAAAAAAAAAAATCATACTTTCCCTATTTTTTCAATCAGTAACTGATACAATAAGCAGCATATTGTTTTTAAAGTATTATACAATTATGATGATGGATAGAGGGAAAAAGCTTGGTTGATAAAGGCAAGTGCATTCGTATGACAGTGAGAGTTAATTTCTCAGGAAGAAACACTTCTGATTCTATTCTTTAAATCTAAAGAAACAAACCACACAAAAATCTCTTTGGATCCTAACAACTGGATTTATAATCTAACTATAGCCATCCAACAGTGAACCAACCCCCAACTCATCCCCACCTAACCCACAAACACCCCCCATACAAATAATGAATTAATTCAGCTAGTCATTACATCAAAGCTGCAAAAGAACCTTAGTGCCCCAGGAACATACCCTCAAACCTTCCCAAAAAGCCTATTAATGGTTCCCCCTTCTCCCAGCATGCCTGGAAGGTCATGTTTGGACTATTTCTGACCAAGGGCAAAGCAAGTCTGAGTCTTGGGCCCCTCACAGTGAACACACATGATTCAGGATAATATCAGTCAACAATGACAAGTAAATGAAAATACTTCCAAAGTTCATAATACTTTTATTACAGAAATTAAGTTAAGAAGTTTGCAATTTTTTTTTTTTTTTTTTTTTTTTTTTTAAAAGGACTGTTTACCTAAACAGCAGATGGTAAAATCTTGTTCGATAGTACATCATACTAGTACAACTGAATATTTAATACACTTATCTGGAAAGATTTGCAAGACAATAAAAATCCTTACAAAAAGGCTTGTGAATTACAAGAGTATTGCCTAATACTTAATATATATAGCTTACCCTGGTTTCTGTCTCTGCTTTCTCCAATATCAGTACTGGTAGTGGCAATTGTATCTGCCAAGGCCATCAGTGACATTTGCTCCATCCTGGTGAGACCTGGTAAGCTAGAATGCAGCAAGTGACGAGAAAGAACTTGGGCATGCTCTGGTCCAAAGTAAGTTGGGCTGTACTGAGAAAGGTCAATAACTTTTGGCTTTGTATTATCTTCATCTGCTTCAAACACAGTAAGATCATCTGTATTTAGGCTGGAGTTTTGAAAAAGATCTTCATAATTTTCATCTGGTAAACCATTTTGTTTATTTAAGTTATTTTGATTGTTGGATTTCTCTAAACAAAAATGTGAGCAGTCATCATCTGCAGCAAGCAACGCATACAAAGGAAGTGGTGGAACAGAGTCTATTTCTGTATAGTCTGTATTCTCAGATTTGTTGAATGTCTTGGGATCTCTTGCAGTGCTTCCACTAGCACTAATTGTAAGAGATCTAAGTCGCCGATCATGATTAGGTTCAGATTCATTTATAGCAACAACTTCCCCAGCAATACATTTAACCAAATGAGACAGGATGGCTTTTGCTCTATGTACTTTACCAAGGTCCATAAGCTCTAGAAGCTGGAAAGGGTGGTACTGAGGTAAAGTTGGACATAATGCATGAGCTGCTTCAAAAAGACCAGAATCTTCCATTTCCACAGACAGATCAAACGCAGTTCTTTTTCCACTAAGTTTCTGTGCAAGACTTGTCATGGATCTGGTTAAGGTTCGCTTTGGTGGATGCAAGCCAGAACCAGCTGACTGGCTTTGTTTCATCAAGCTAGTGATAGATGGTGTGCTTCCACTGTAAGAATCAGTTGTAATGGACTCTTGTTTTGAAGGGGGCTGCCACTGAGAATAAACATGCATTTCACAATCCATCCCAACTACAAGGATGCCATCACGTACCCAAGATAAAGAAACTGGCAAAGGAAGTGATCCTTCTACTGAAGAAACCAAGTCCACGCAGCGTAGCAGTACAAACCTACAAAGGGATGTAACTTTCGCATTTTCCCACAGTGGCAATGCAGACATCTCCTTACTACTTTGGTCATGCATTTTCCCAGCCAGTTGGCCAAACATATAAAGCTTTGATCCAATTCCTACCGTTAGGATATGTGATCCATCTTCCCTAGACATCCAGTCTAAGTGAACCAAATGCTTTGTGCTGGGCAAGATACTCTCATTATTAGATAAATAAACTTCTTGTTTATTGTATGCCATTAAATTACTGTCAATACTAATGGCAGAGTCCAACATTGTGCTTATTTCATCTAAATGAAGAGTCTGTTCCAGAATCCAACACGATCCTCCTGTAGATTCACATTCAAAAATACTAACATGCATCATGAAATCTTGAGAACACCGACTATTTTTAGATGTCATCTGCTTGTATGCTACAGCTAATCTATTTGTATGTGCACAACTAACTTCTATTGGCCTGCCTGGAACATTCACAGCACTACTACTAAGAAGTCCATCCTCAACAAGTAATGGCCATTCTTCCCATATATATGTAACATTACTATTTACAGTATATTCTGGTGTAGAAGAAACCACTGACTCAGGAGTCACTCTGCATCTCCAGAACCTAACTTTTCCATCTGAGCAAGAAGTTGCCAGTAGATACGGGGCATGACAAACTGGATATACGGAAGAAGAACTCAGGTGTCCTAAAATTGAAACAGAACAAAAACAAAAACCAAGTTTCACGTCAGGGTCAAACAACAACAACAAGTAATCATACATAAGATTTTTTTTTTTTTTTTTAAAATACAAGTGTCAAACTAAATTCACTCAATTTTGTTAAAGCTAATACAATTTGGTTTTGGTTCATCTCACAAAGTATCTAGTACCTATTTTACTGACACAGAATAACGATTACAAGGATTCAGAGAGAGAAGAGGTGAAAGGAACAAGTTGAACACAGTTCTACAGTGACACTTTGGGGGAGGGGGGCAGGGAAGAGAACCTATGGAAACAAGCCCAGTTAAATGTTTAAAATTATTTCACATCTCTTAAATTTTAAGAACTCAATCCCCAATATGAACAGAAAGAAGCATTATATAAACAGTAACTTGTGGCTCCAGATATGTTAAGCAATAAAAGCAAATTTTAATATCTACAACCTGGCTAATCAGTGATGGAACCTGATGACACCAAAAATATAGATCATTTGAATTACAGGGTCCAAAATAAATTGTGTACTAGAATCATAGAATCATAGAATCATAGAATATCAGGGTTGGAAGGGACCCCAGAAGGTCATCTAGTCCAACCCCCTGCTCAAAGCAGGACCAAGTCCCAGTTAAATCATCCCAGCCAGGGCTTTGTCAAGCCTGACCTTAAAAACCTCTAAGGAAGGAGATTCTACCACCTCCCTAGGTAACGCATTCCAGTGTTTCACCACCCTCTTAGTGAAAAAGTTTTTCCTAATATCCAATCTAAACCTCCCCCATTGCAACTTGAGACCATTACTCCTCGTTCTGTCATCTGCTACCATTGAGAACAGTCTAGAGCCATCCTCTTTGAAACCCCCTTTCAGGTAGTTGAAAGCAGCTATCAAATCCCCCCTCATTCTTCTCTTCTGCAGACTAAACAATCCCAGCTCCCTCAGCCTCTCCTCATAAGTCATGTGCTCTAGACCCCTAATCATTTTTGTTGCCCTTCGTTGTACTCTTTCCAATTTATCCACATCCTTCCTGTAGTGTGGGGCCCAAAACTGGACACAGTACTCCAGATGAGGCCTCACCAGTGTCGAATAGAGGGGAACGATCACGTCCCTCGATCTGCTCGCTATGCCCCTACTTATACAACCCAAAATGCCATTGGCCTTCTTGGCAACAAGGGCACACTGCTGACTCATATCCAGCTTCTCGTCCACTGTCACCCCTAGGTCCTTTTCCGCAGAACTGCTGCCGAGCCATTCGGTCCCTAGTCTGTAGCGGTGCATTGGATTCTTCCATCCTAAGTGCAGGACCCTGCATTTATCCTTATTGAACCTCATTAGATTTCTTTTGGCCCAATCCTCCAATTTGTCTAGGTCCTTCTGTATCCTATCCCTCCCCTCCAGCGTATCTACCACTCCTCCCAGTTTAGTATCATCCGCAAATTTGCTGAGAGTGCAATCCACACCATCCTCCAGATCATTTATGAAGATATTGAACAAAACGGGCCCCAGGACCGACCCCTGGGGCACTCCACTTGACACCGGCTGCCAACTAGACATGGAGCCATTGATCACTACCCGTTGAGCCCGACAATCTAGCCAGCTTTCTACCCACCTTATAGTGCACTAGTCACTAGTACTAGTGACAAGCCATGACATGGATTTATAGCCCTTTCATTAAAAATGGATTTCTCTGTCCATGTATATACATGGACAATACCCCTCTTTTCCAGTGGCCACCAGAGAAGCTCATACATGCTGCAGCTACTGGATCTTTGAACATAGCT
This sequence comes from Dermochelys coriacea, assembly GCF_009764565.3. NCBI lineage: Eukaryota > Metazoa > Chordata > Testudines > Dermochelyidae > Dermochelys > Dermochelys coriacea. The sequence goes on along the minus strand of NC_050072.1, from coordinate 76,594,002 downwards.
GGAGCTTTCATGCTGATCTATTTTCATAATCCATGTATTCAAAAAGCACACAATTATGAAGTGTGCGCACTTCACACTGCAATCCAAGTACTATATGCTAGCTAGCTAAAAACACATGCTCCCAATAAAGGGTCTGAATATCTTAAGTAGTCTTCAAAGGAGAAGTTTATCAACATACATTATATTAAAAATAACATCAATTTTCCAGACAAAACACATTTCAGTACTCAGGACTGCATATAACCTTTTACTTACAGAAATCCTTGGTCTAGAACAACATTTTTCACTGACTAGCTTCGGCAGCAGCTCTGTTGCAGCATTTGGGCCCCAGGAGTAAAAACCAAAATTTTATAGGATGATGTATTTTAGTATTCCTTTCAAATCTGGGTTCCACGTATTCTTGAGTTCACAAGGTATTTGTTAATTTGTTGTTTTAAAGTCTAATAACCCTGGAAACTCATGGAATACAGTATACCAAGATTTGTACTAGTTCTTTCCTTCCTTTTAAAAATTACAGACCTGCTGATGGTTTAACACTTATTATTTCCACTCCTTCCGGTAAATTCAACTCTTGACTATAAACCATTTCCGAAGAGAGAGTCAGACGACTGGTACTTTGAAGGTTTGCTCTACAGGCCCGATATTTCTGCGTGAAGGGAGACAGGATCTTCTCTGGATCCGGAGAGGAAGAATATAGCTCTTCATGATGTGACGCTGCTTCAGCTATATTTGAGTCTATTTTTTCATCTAAAAAAAAAGTTTGCATTGTTAAGTGAAAGTTGTCGTAACATATGACAATTGTTTTACGAAAAACACAGCTATCACTGAACCAACAAGAGGTGATACAATTTTAAACTTGGTTTTGGTAAGAAGTGAGGACATCATAAAAGAGCTGGTTGAAGGACATAACCTTCAAATGAGTGATCATGAGTTGATTCAGTTTAAACGTAATGGCAGGTAACCAAAAACAGGCCACCAACTCTGTTTTTTTACTTCAAAAGGGAAGACTTCGGGAAATTAAGGAAATTAGTTGAAGTTAACTGGACTGAACAGCTCAAGGACTTAAATGTGGAGCATGCTTGGAATTTCTTCATATCAACCATACAAAAACTGTCTGCAATTTGCATCTCAAGTAAGGGGGGGGTGGGGTGGGATTGTAGGAAGATGTGGCTGGATGAATAACCGCTGCAGAAAGATTATTAGGAGTAAGCAGAGAACATATAGGGAAAGGAAAAAGGAACTGATTTGCAAAGAAAGCTACATCTTGGAGGATAGAAAATACAGGAATAAAGAGAATTGCTAAAAGTCAAGCTGAACAACCTCTTGCCAAGAAAATTAAAAAAAAAATAAATAAGAGGAAAAGATTTTGGTAGATATATAAATAAAAAGAATAAGCAAGGATGAGGTTAGGCTACTGTGCAGTGTGAACAGAATGGATATTTAACATACTCTAGGTATGGCCCAAAAACTGAATGAATACTTTACCTCATCTTTCAAAAATGATAATATTGAACACGCGCATAAAGGCAGAATGACTGATGGAAATGAGAGTGTACAGAAATGGAAATTGCCACATCAGAGGTGCAAGAAAAACGTAAGTTTAATGCACTCAAACTGTGAGGACTAGATAATTTCCACCCGAGAATACTGAAAGAACTGGCACATGAGATTGCTAGTCCAATAGACAGATTTATTAAAAATCCTTGCATTCAGAGGCAACAACATATGACTGGACAATAGCTAATGTCTTACCTATATTTAACAAAGAGAAAAAAGTGATACAGATCTGTGAGCCTGATCTCAGTATTATGCAGGGCTTTAGAACAAATTGCGAAGGAAATAAATTAAATTCATAGAGGTACAGGGGATGTAATGCAATATGGGTTTACCAAAGGTAGATCATGCCAGACTAACCTGATTTCCTTCTTTGAGAAAATAACCGACTTTAAATTTTAGATAAGGGAAATGCAGTAAATTAATATACTTGGAAGTCAGCAAAGCAAAGTCAAAGTACCACATGGGAAATTATTAGTTAAATTAGAAAAAATGGGGATTAGTATAAGATTTGTAAGGTGACAAGGAACTAGATAAAGGGGAAAAGGCCATGGATTGTTCTGAAAGTGAATTATGAGGCTGGAGGGAGGTTACTAGTGCAGTTCCTCAAAGATCAGTCTTGGGACCAATCTTATTCAATACTTTTATTAATGACTTTACCACAAAAAAGCAGGAGTTCTAATTAAATATGCTCATGATACGAAGTTGGGAGGCATCAATACAGAGGAAGATCAGAATATTGTACAGGAAGATCTGGATGACCCTGAAGGCTGGAGTGACGGAAATGGGTTGAAATGGGTTGCAAGCCCCTGCACTTAGGGTCTAAGAGTAAGAATTTCTGCTGCAATCTGGGGGCTTATCAGTTGGAAGCAACCGAGGAGAGAGATCTGGGTGCATTGGTAGATCACAGGATGATTATGAGTCATCAACATAATGAGACATGAAAAACGCAAATGTGATCCTAGCCTGTACCAGGCAAGGCATTTCCAGTAGAGAAAAGAAGTACTAATGCATCTGAAAGAGGTAATAGGGTAAGACCTCATCTGGAATACGGTATTAAATTCTGGTCACCCATGTTCAAAGAAGATAAATTCAAACTGGAACAGAAGCAGAGAAGTTATTGAGGATGATCAGGAGAACTGAGGGCCTATTTTAGGAGGGGGAAACTAGAAGAGTGTGGCTAGTTTAGCCTAGCAAGGATAAATATGACTATTCTCTATAAGCACCTTGTGGGAGGGGAAAAGGGAAGAGCTATTTATTGTCCTTGTGGGAGGGGAAAAGGGAAGAGCTATTTATTGTTATACCGAAAGGAGGACAGGACACACATGATATGGTTTTAACCAGGCTGCAATTTTTATTATTATTATTAGATGTTTGGGACTAGCTGTCAAATTAAAATATACAGTGCAGGTAACTCCATGTTCAATATCTACTCTGGGGGACTTTTGCCACCCCCCTCTTTTTTTATCCAGGCCCCCCAGCCAACCCATTGCTGGGACCTTACCATTCCCTCCACCCCCAAACAAGGATTAACGCAGGCAATAAGAAAGGACGGCTGGCTTCCTGCTGTACCACTCATAGCCCCTCATTCCACTTCTTTAACAAACACTGCCTTTTTAAGCCCTTTACCAAACCATTTATCTGGTCACTGTATACCTCCCCTATGGAGTACTTCTACTGGACATCTTCCCCATACTTACATAATGAGTTGCAACATCATAGCCTTCTCTACTCACAACAACAAAGCCCACCCAGAACCTGCTGTGGGGAAGGCAAATAACCTCCCACTCCACTCCACCTTGGCCAATCTGGTGGTGAGGAAAAATTCCTTCCCAGCCCCCTTAGAAAGGGGTGACTAACATGATGCCCACAGCAGGTCCTGATTAAACCTGGTATTTTGCCACCTCCACAAGGAGGGAGGGTGCTGCTCTGCCTGGCATGGGAAAAAGGGGCTTCTCCCACCAGGTTTGCTCCTTTCCACTCCACAGCCGTTCTGGTTCCTGGGGATGAGTCAGCGTCACCATGCTGACCCACTACCTTTTTGCAGCAGCCTCTGAGCCTCTCTCCCCCGCTCACCCTGAAAGCGCTAATTTCCTTTCCTCTGGCAAGTTGGACAACATGCGTCTCCCCTCCTCCCCCACTTAAAGGTGCAGTACAGTCAACCTCAAGGACAATGTTGACACAAGAACAAATGTGTATGAAACTGGCAATGAAGAAACTCAGGCTGGAAATCAGAAGAAAGTTTCTAATCATTTCCCTGCCATTGCAGAGGCTTCCAGCACTTCAGTCCCTCCTATTCTCTGCCTCTGGAACATAACAGTCTAGTCTCCTGTGGGCTGTAATAGTTTGATCTAAATTTCAGTTGTTGGGTTTAGTGTGAAGGTACCACGAGATTTTGGTGGCCTACGATATACAGGAGATATACTAGAGCTGGTGGTCCTTTCTGGACCTAAACTCTATGACAGAATTTTTTAATCAAATGTAATGTGTCCTGTGAGTAAAAATCTTAATGATCCCTTAAAAGCAGAACTTAACGCAACAAATTAACTTAACAAAATGGATTTTCAGAGTAGGGATGGATCAACCCTTACTGGACAAGCAACAAGTCCCACATGTCAAGTCCCTCTCAAATTTCTAAAGTGTTTGGAACTGCAAGCTTCAAACCCTGTATAATATAAAGCAATTAAACTATACTGATCCAAAAGAAATTAAATCTGTCAGAGAGGTCATGTGTACATTAGTTTTCTCACAATAAGTTAACTCTCCATGTATTTTCAGATAGAGTGTTAAATGCATATCACAACATGTAATATATATGCAAAATGGGCACTAGTTTACTACAAACATTTTAGTTTATGCACATTTACATTTGTAACTTTAAAACTGCATAACTGATGTTCTTTATTTCCTTAAAAAAAAAAAAAAAAGAATAAATGCATGAGTCAATAGAAAGTAGAAACTAGGACAGGATTTTCCTGGAAAAGCAGGAAGGAGGCACCAGACAAGGTATGGCTTTAGAAAGTAAAGGAGGATTAGAAACTATACACTTACCAACCCTGCTGGAAGGGAGCGTTACCCCTTTACCAGGCAGGGCTGTTGTGGTTTGAAGATTGATTTCCCTCCCCTACATACACAGGCTGTGACAGTATCAAAACTACATTGTCTCAGAACACAGCTTGAAGAAATTTTGCCTCTGCCGCACCACCACCTTTGTTATTGCCCAAGTCTGACTGTGTGGACAAAAACATTCACAGTTATCCTCAGTTTAATAACAGTGGTCACAGAAGGCAGAAAACCTGATTTTAGGCTTTGCTAATTTTTAAATGTGAACAGACACCCAGCCAGATATGCCAAATCCGCGGAGGGGAAAAAAAAACCGAAAACAGAAATTGGGCTTGTTTTTGGCTTAACTAGCTTGTGGGTTGCTTGTTGGCTAGTTTTTGGCTTGTAGCTTGTTGCTTTTTTTTTTTTTTTTTTTTGATTGGCTCCCAGCAAGCAGGGGCAAAGGGGTGGGAAAAGCAAGTCAGGGGTGCACAGCGAGCCCACCACAGTCCCAGACTATATGCCAGGGGGATCTAGTCACAGAGTGTTGGGGTTCTTAGGAATTGGTTTGTTTTGAAATGGGATTAGTTTGATTTCTGGCTTACTGTGGAAGTCGGGGTGCTTATTTACCACATGAAAATTGGCAAATGTGCAACTCAGCAGTGCATTCCAATTCACTTAAAACTTATTTTTAAACCCTCAGTGTTAATGCAGTCTACCATTCATGATTTAGAACTAAATACACAGAAATCCTGAATAAATTTTGTTCTACCATTTCTGAACTAAGGAGCAGAAGTAGTCTGAATCCCCACCACTAACAACTTAAAACAGCTGGATGGATTTTTCTCAACAAAAATAAACACAGTTTGGGCTAAGACTAGACATAAAAAGAAAATAAGAGACTTTTGAGCAAGAAAGAATAAGTTGTGATGGAAACCCAAAAGTAACCTTCAGTGTAGCAATTGCTGATTGCTTTTTAGACAGTAGCTTCTTAAACATCTGAACAGTAAAAACAGTTCTAAAAATAGGAGGAATACCAGACAGTTACAAATAACTGATGTTTAACAATATTTTTACATTGTAACAAAAGGACTTACCTACTGAGACTGGAACCGACTTCAAGTGTAAGTTCCACATGTGTAATAATGAGCGATTTTGAGAGTATTCAATGACTATTAAGTAAAATTTTTCAGAGAATCCATTTTGCAGGTTTCCTGTTGAAATTTAAAGTAACAAAGTTTTTAGTTCAACATCTAGTGTAGCAATAATTAGCTACTAACTTTTTTCCCTCCCCCACTATATAACTATAGCACTAGTGCCTTTACAATTAAAAGAGTATAAAGATTCCAAGTAGTCAGCATCTTATACAGAAAATGTTTCTTCTGTTTATTTGGTTGTGGGTTTTTTGTTCCCTCTCTGATCCTCTTATTGAAAGGTTAAATGAAAGTACTATCACTGATACAAACAAATCATTCAAGGGAAGACCACCACCAGCTATGTTTAAAATATTAAATCTATGCAACAGCTTTTATTTTATACTGTAGTATACAAAGTGCTAATGAGCAGCATATATTTTCATTTTTCAGGTTGAACGCATTGTGAACTACACAACTGTATGCTCAAAGTATTATGGATAAAGTAGTATTAAATGTAGGAACAGTCACTGACTTCTGAGGCACTAGAAAAGAATGATAGATTAAATTTTATACAAACTTGCATCTAGTTTACAATTTACTTATGCTGTTACTAAAGCTAGCAGCCTGTAGACATACCATATCTTACACCTTAGCCCTTTTGGTCTTGTAGGTCTGTGGGCATGCAGTGGAACAGTATTTAATTCCTTAATTTTATATATGTATATGTATATGTATATGTATTTATTTAATGTATATATTTTAGTTACAAGTTTAAAAGGGAAGCTGTCAGACTTTTTTTAGAACCCTGTGTCCAAAGGAAGGCTTTAGCTGGTGGTAAGAATAATTGCTCATCAGAAAGAGCGTTGGAAAGACTTACAGCCACTCCACTTCCTAGTGTCCTCTGGCACCATTCCCCTACCTTAACATTAAACACGGGACTCAGCTATCTATTTGCCTTTCATAATACCACAAAATAGTATGGGAAGCTACACATCCTGCATCTCCCAGATCCTGCAAGAGGGCCTACTGTACAAAAGACTACTGTTTTCAACAAGTGCCTCTCTCTGTACTAAAAGCCATCAGTGTTGTACAATATTTCCTACAGTATACAAAGGGTACCTCTTGGTAAAATGCTTCCTTGCCTTAGACCCTTAGTCCATTTCCTCAAGGAAAAGGAAAGTAGTTTGTGTTCCATTTGTAATTTTGTTCCATACATTTGAACTTGTATTCCAATAAAATCAAGCAGATCTTTGAGATACATCTATCTATATATCTGAAGTGCAGAAAGTCATTATCTACAAACAAATCAATACCCCTTTGATACATTCTTCACCATGTTACTGAATTCAAACAGTTAATACTGCTTTACCAGAGTCTGCTAAACAGTTGTTCTTTTCAGATATTTTCTCCTCATCGTTATTCAAAATGAAGTCTTCTTGAAAAACATGAAGTAACTGTGTTTTTCTGCCATGCTAAATTAAAAGACAAACAGTAAATACATGGAGAGACATGGAATATCTTATGTCTAAGCTAATATTAAAAAATTGACAGGACCAACCAAAATAATGAATTTTGAATAAAATGTATGGGCGATACCTATAAATCTCTCTGCATATGGGCAAAGGTCAGGTAGTTGGGGGTAGTTTGTACATCTCAAAACAGTATTGGTTTCCATCATCAGTGAACATGGAAAGTTACAGATGTAATGCTCAATTTTAAAACCTTTTAAAATTAAGTAAATGAATGTTCTTCTCCACCATAAAATGTGTGCAGAAAAAATATCTTACTTACAAGCTCTGTAATAGCATCCAACTCTACAATGCATCCTGGCCTTGCAGTAGACTGCTGACTTACGATGTTAAAAACTTCACCAACATATTTCTGTAAAAATACAGTAATACAAGCAATATTGAAGGATTTTTTTTTCAAGTTCAACTCCTAAAGTTGATTAAAATATCCACTGCATGCATCCGATGAAGTGAGCTGTAGCTCACGAAAGCTTATGCTCAAATAAATTTGTTAGTCTCTAAGGTGCCACAAGTACTCCTTTTCTTTTTGCGGATACAGACTAACACGGCTGCTATTCTGATACCTAGTATTTGACATTTTCATTTTGGCATAGTGTTTTTATTTATTTGTGGTTCACTTACTCAAAGTCAGGGTTGAAAGAAGTTCAGTTTAACAAAGTGAGATTTATTAAAGCCAAAGAGATTTATTTACATTCTATGGAAGTCTCCAGAGACTCTGAACATTTACAGAAATCTCTTTCACTGCTAGGCACTTTGTTTTGTTAATTCTGTAGCAATAGTACACATGATTATATCTAATTTACAATGTTATGGGAATTTAAGTAAAGCAATTCTGTGAGGACATAATAGGAGTAAGAACGTTAACGCTGAAGTGCCTTTAAAGGCCTCACATGAAAGATGCCTCCTTACACTAGGCTGACACAGCAGTTCAGTACTGACCCAGAGAAAAGTGCCACTTATTGAATCATCAAAACTACTTCTTACAGCATTAGGTGTTTCTTGGAGATTTTCCAGCCAAGTAGTAGTGACTTGGCTCAACAATGGAGATCCAACATCACAATGGAGTACGGCTGCAATGCTATAAGATTCTATTATATCTGCAGATTGACTTTATAACAGAGTTTTGCAGAGTTCTTAGTGTTCTTCAATTACCAAGTCTGACGAACCAATTTATGAGTTATAATAATGATGTAATTTACATGTTTAAGAAAAGTTTATACTTACAGAAATTTCAGGATTGGATAGCTCACACAAAAGCCTTTTAGCATCTATTATAGCCTGATATAATCTCAGATACTGTCCATCACTTGCCACAAAGCAAGCACTTGGAGAATTGCAGTATGCACCTGAAAAGTATTTATGAACAATCAGTTCAATATTTAAGTGAATACATACTAGCTCCTTCCCTATTTTTGGCAAGAAGCAAATCACAAGAATTTATTATTAAAGAGTTAAACAAAACAGAAGAAAGCAGAACTTGTTTCTCATTGATCTAATTTGTATTTAGATATTTATTAATAAACGTGTTCATATGCAAGAAATATGAAGATTTAATACTGAACTTCACCAAAAGGAACTAAACTCCAATCTGCTCATTGAAGGAGACACTACCCTCAAGAGTAGAACTCTCCTCATCTGTATTAATATTTTTCAACCCCTACCCACTAACATTAACATTTATGCATTTTTAAAAAAATGTTTAGATCTAAGTTTTAAAACAAAGGGCAGTGACCTTCTCTTTAGCTTGTAAAGGATCTATAGTGCCATATAAATAAGAGGGCAGAAAATATCCAGTGGCTTTCTTTAAGCTTACCAAAATTAAAGGGAAGTTTTTCTGCAATTTTAGTCTAGGTTATCTTTCAGAAAATCCACACACTTTGGAAACCAACCAGAAATAATTTAAAAGTTCCATCATTCAACATATTTAGATTCTCCATACCACTAGCATCATTTTTTTTCCTATTCTAGTTGTTTTAACTGAAGATTTTAAATATTCTAATTAACTCAGAAAACTTACCGAGACAGTAACTGGGTATAAGTGTAGGCAGCCATGCCACATTAGAAAAAGCTGAAATATGGAGAGAATTAATTCGTGCAAGTTCAGAAACTCCTCCAGAAAAGGATAATGGACCAACTGGATCAACTCGCCAAAGAATAAGCTCACTATAAACTGCATTGGGATCCTGGGATGTTACACTTGTAGTGCCTCTATTCTGAGATCTTAAAGGTGACTGTCCAGAATTTGAAGCATCATTTGTCAGTTTTGTGCTGTCAACATCTGGTGATCTTAAAGCATTATGATGAGAAGTTGTCAGCAGCAAGGGTAACACTGAATGACAAGCCAAGTCATTAAGATGAAAACGGTGACCACAATATCGAGATTTATGTGAAATACTGAGCACAGTAGAAAAAGCAGATTCCTCTGAAAAACTAACTAGCCATTGGTTTAAAGACCCATCTGCATGTTTTGAAATCATCATAACATTGGGGGTGAAGATACTTAATTTTAAACTGTTAGTTGATTTACTGTGGGCAGAAGAGATAAGCATAGATGAAGAACGTGCAAGGCCAAGGGGCTTCTGTTTGCCTTGCTGAATAGCGAGGTCAACATTCTTGGTGCAGGCATACATCACTATACTTCTGCAAAGAGAATTTGCATCACCTGTTGGAAATGCTACTGGAATTCTTGAAACAAAAGATACCTAGAGTTAAAGGGGAAAAATAATAGGTATTAGAACAAATAAGGAGGATATTAATGTACTCCTCATTGAATAATAAACAAACATTTGAATCCAAAAAAGCCATAATACCTGCACCTGGCGAAACATACCAGGCTGATATTCATCTAACCAGTCCACATGCCATACCAGCAATGAACCATCCATGGGATGAATACTGAATAGCATGTCCGCATTTTTGCTCCATTCAGACAACAGTATTTCAATCTCATGATCAATAGCAGCAGAAGATACAGGAACAAAGCCAGATTTTGGAACAGTTTTCTCACTACCCAGTTCTTTTTTTTCTTGATTTCCTTTTTGATCTTCTCCACTATCATCAGCTTCTGGCAGAAGGACACACATATAAAGTAAAGAAACCCATGAATGAAAGCTACATTTGGAAATTAATATCTTATAGGCAACATTGCTTGGTTATTTAAAAACTTCCTTTTAAGCCTCTTCTAAACCATTCATACAAACATGGATTTAAACAAATTGAAAGGGTAATGATTTAATCTCTAAACCAAGTTAATGCTACATAATTGAACATATTCCTATATTTGACTGAGAAAAAAGTGTAGGAAGTTATATTATACACGTCAAGCTATTTTACAACACCTTCCTACTATAATATGTATTTCTCACCTAAATACATTAGTCTTAAAGTCTCTTTATGAAGTTTAGGTATTTATATTACATTGGTAAGCATGATAGCTAAGCAATTAACAGTTTCAAGTTATTAAAACTTAATGGAAATTGACTTTTTATAATTTACTTGCAGTTCCCTAGTGTAGCACATTCAGAACAAAAACTGTCAATTTGAATTTACATATGTTATGTTTTAATGCTAGTTGCTTTATTGGTTTTAAATGTAATTATTAAAGCTCAAAATCATATGCAATTTTTTTTCATTTCAAATGTGTAAATTAAGTTCAGTCAGTTTTGGAAAGGAAAAAAATGCTTCATATCTTGGAAAAAAATCACATTATTCTTAAATAGACAATTACATAAAATAGTATTTCTTCCAGGAATAATTCAGGAGACTGAGGAACTTGAACAGAGGACTTAAAATAATTCCTCCCAGCTGTCAGTCAGTCCTACACAGGGATTCAGGCCAGAATGATACTATCATGCATGTTAGTTGAAACTCAAGTGCTTTGTAGCTTGTGTGACATATTTACAGTTTTACTTCAAGAATGTGTCCCACTATTGGCAACATCTGAGTTGTGAGGGTATCAACAGTATAATTATTTGTATTCTACTTACTATTCTTTATAACAACCTTGCAACATACAAATACACAGTTCCCTAAATTAAGTTACTTTGCTGTCCTTAATTTTTCTTGAAATGGAACCTGTTTAACATGTATGTAGAACAGTGTTTTTCAACCTGGGGTCCGCAGACTATGTTTAAGATTTCCAAAGGGGTCTGCACTGCCATTTCAAATTTTTGGGGGCCCACAGATGAAAAAAGGTTGAAAGCCACTGGTGTAAAACAAGCGAAGAGGTCATAATGCAGATAACGGACATTAGTTCTAATTACATTGTAACATTAGAGATTCAATGTAAATATGAAAATAAGTGGTTCACAACCGTATTTAATTGCACCAAATAAATCTATGAACTCACAAGTCCTATATTCTGATGTCTACTTATTACAATACTGTATTCCTACACAAAAGCATCCAGATTAGCAGTGCAAAGATTAAGAGGACGTAGCTGATGTTAACTTCAGGTACTCAAAACCTCAGGAAGTAGTATTAACTAATTTAAACATTTGGTTTACTTAACAAAATTACAGCACATTATAAAGAACAGAAACATATCTATGATATGCTTTTTACCTTCATCTGATTTGCCATCCAACTGATTTGACTCTTCAGTGCTGGTCTCTGAAGAATGCTGCTCAAAACTCTTTTTAAGCTGCTGCAAAAATACTTCCATGGACAGGGTAAAATGCAGTTCTTTATTGTTCAGCCAGTGCACTACAAAAGGCCCACTTTTCTCTTCATTCTCACTTAGACTCAGAGAGGTGATAGAAGGGAGTAGAGGAATGTCTGCAATGCCAAGAAGTTAATGTTATTTCCAAAAGAGGAAGAGGTAGTGGTAATGTGTTTTTCCTCATACCAGTGAAAAAGCCAAAAGTTGCACAAACACGTGCAAGCCTAACCCTGCTTCACCCTGAGGGATTCTACCACCATCTCCCCTGGGCAGATCTTCTGCTCTCAAAGGCCCTATATACCATGGTTTACACCAGCAGAAGCCACCACAGATCTTAGGTGATTTTAGCCCACTGTATATTGTGTTTTGTAGAGTAGAGATTTCACAGATATTTACCAATCCCCAATACTTTACATTATCTGCCAGGGCACCACCATTACACATGCAACAAACACGAAGTAAATGATACAAACAAGTTTCAGATAGATACTTTGTACCATCTGAAAAACAGGATGCAAGAGTGCAGCCACTTGTGACCTGCTGAGAATTCTCACAGGGCACACCTGGCAGCAGCAGGCTCTTATCTGTAACCCCCCCCCCCCACCTACAAGTTCTCCCATACTCCCATTTTATACAGCAGTACAATGTGCTGAGGTAGCTATAAATTCAACATCCTGTCAGACAAAGCACTTTTGAGTGCAAATATGCTCTTTTCTCCATGGAAATTGGTAATGCCTTTAAACTGCTCAAGCAGGTAGTTATGCCAGGGTCACAACAAGGAAATGGAGAACAAAGAAATATAGGAAGAATGAGGGGAAAGGAGGAGTGCGCACAGGGAATAAAATCACAAAAAGAGAAATGTAAACGCAGACAAGAAATTTCAATTCTTCCAGAACAAGGTTCTCTTGTTAGCCAGCCACAGAGGGTCAGCTCTCAAGATGATGAATCTGGCATTAAGCGAGTTACAAGGTAGAATTAAAATTAGTTTAAGAAAGGAACATACTAAACTGAACATGAACAAGAACATGATGTACAGGCTGACTTTTAACATTCGTATACATTTACTGAACTTTCAGTATTTTTTACAATATTTTTTGAAAGGAACCCTCTTCTTCCCCCACCTTCCCAAGCTAAAATGTATTATTAAAGTCTGTCGAATGGAGTATTGTCTCCTTTCACTAAAAGAAAAGGAGTACTTGTGGCACCTTACAGACGAACAAATTTATTTGAGCATAAGCTTTCGTGAGCTACAGCTCACTTCATCGGATGCATCTCCTTTCACTCTAGCTTTTATTCTGAATCAGCTGTAATGCTGGTTCTTGAGAGTTCTAACAATTCACACTAGGACTTTACTAATGACTGCACCACAACTAAAGGGGGGCAGAATTTGTCTGGGCTTACCCAAAGAAGGGCAGCTCTGCTTTGTGGTTGGGGGTGTGGAGAGGAAGAAGGTCAGAAACTGCTGTAAAAGGTGCTCGGTGGTCAGCTTACAGCAATGGCTCACACCCTCCCCCCACCCAGAATGTGCAGAAAGATACAAAACCTGGGTGGGGCAAGTCTCTGTCCCCGCAGCAAGAAAGCCAGAATGTCTACTGGATAAAGGAACAGAACGGGAGAGGGGGTTGGGGACTCCTATGATTGGTATGGCAGGGAGCCAACCCCCCTGTTCTCATAGCCCTCCTTAACCCTCTACGAGGCTGGTGGATGGTAAGGTCCAAGCAATGGGTCGGCTGGGAGACCTGGATGGAAACAAAGGGGGGCTGGTGGAAGCCCCAGAGAATTGATTTGAATAAGCATGGATTTGCCTGAACCGTACCCTTTACTGCTGGGTAGTCCCAGACACCTATATAATATAGTTGCGGCCTGATTAAAACCCATAACAAGTCTCCTGTCCTTCTTGCGGTATACCCAGACAATGATTCATAATGAGCCTTCAAATCCTCCCTTCCTTTCTCCAATTAAATACTATCATTTCTAGCCACCTTATTTGTAATCACAGCATGCTTCACAATTACACTTACCTTCCTTTGTAAAGGACTTTAAGATCTATAAGCGAAGAGGGATATGTAACAGCTACACATCATTACCAAGTCTTATGTGATTTCATGATAAAAATGCTTATATAAGTATACACATCCTATATTACACACAATAAACCATATTAAAAGAACATTAAAATTGTAATGCTAAGCATTCAAAAATGCAGTACTACTACAATCAAAGTTTCCTCTGCAACTTTTATTTGGACCCATTGCACACATGCATTGTAATACTGTAATATGATCACATACCACTGTTTCTCTCCCCTCCCCCGCACAGACACCTATAGTGTTCAGGACACTAGATGGAACTGCTCTGGGATGCCCATTAATTGTAGGTTGCTCATTTTCTAGGTGACATGAGGGTCTGATTTGCAAAAGTGCTGAGAACTCTCAGCTGACATCAAAGCTGTGCTTTGAACATATAAAAGGCCATATATTGGTAAGTACTATGAAAAAATCAAGTCCTAGGAGTCTCAAATTGGGCACCCAAAATGAGTGGATACTTTTGACCTTAATCTCTTTCAGTTCCACACCCTCATCTCACAGCGTTGTTGTGAATCACTCCAATAGTATGGCAATGAGCACCAAAGAAAGCCATGAGGAACTGAGCATAAGCTTTCGTTAGCTACAGCTCACTTCATCGGATGCATTTCCACTCTATACGGCTAAATTCAGTGCCTTGCATAATGACAGGTTTTAGAGTAGCAGCCGTGTTAGTCTGCATTCGCAAAAAGAAAACGAGTACTTGTGGCACCTTAGAGACTAACAAATTTATTTGAGCGTAACAATGCATCCGATGAAGTGAGCTGTAGCTCACGAAAGCTTATGCTCAAATAAATTTGTTAGTCTCTAAGGTGCCACAAGTACTCCTTTTCTTTTTGCGAATACAGACTAACACGGTTGCTACTCTGAAATGAGGAATTGGTAATTCTGTCTTCAGAGCAGGATTTAAATAGTGTGCAATGAATACACATAAGGTCACATATTAAACCATGAGCAGAAAACAGAATATTGAATAGTTGCTCTTTAAGTCAGCACCATTCATCCTGTGCACTGAATGAGGTAGAAATCCTGTGCTCAGGTAAATAAAGTCTATCAGAATGTATAAATACAGGGAGACAAATTAAGATTACACAGGAAACACACCACACAGAGAAAAGTCTGTATTGCGTTCTTGTATCATAAATCTTAACTGCTCATGATTACCTGTGGCTGGGTTGATGCTGGCAGCAATATGAAAGTGACAGAGTGCATTTGCATGCAAAGGAGCGTTCCTATGAACTTCATGAGGATCTTGCTGATGTGGGGAATATCCCGTATGTGCTATGAGGGCAAGTGACCTTCTCCTTCCTCTTCGAAAGGGCCTTAGATTTAACTATGTGGAGAATAAGTCATTTTAATTTTGTTTCCAAAGGAAAAAAGGAGGATTTAATCTATACATTATTTTCTAGAAAAGAAAGCAAGTGAAATTCTAATGGAAAGGAAACTTTTTTTTTAAATACACAGTTAAAAAGTGCACTGGTGAATTTACAAACTGTATTGTTCATGTTTCTTCCATAGAAGAAGAACACATAGTAAAGGACGTTAATGTCTTCAGAATCCTGTAGAAAGTCTGTATGTACACTGTGTTGCCTTGAATAGTAGTAGTAAAATTCAGAGAAGTTTGTATTCCAATATATTGGGCTGTACCTGTACACCTTTTGTTCTCAGACCAAATCACAGTATTCCAGATGAGGTCTCACCAGTGTATTGTATAATGGTAACAACTCTTCCCTATCTCTACAGGAAATACCTCACCTGATGCATTCTACAATTGCATTAGCCTTTTTTTTTTCACTCCCCACAGCTGTACCATATTGGTGGCTCACAGTCATCCTGATCTTTCTCTTCCTCTGTGGCTTCCAACTGGTAACTCCACATATTTTTTTTTTATAACAAAAATTCTTGTTGATAATCCCTACGTACCTGGCCTTTGCACTATTTCATTCCATTTCTATTTAACGAGTTTTCAAGGTCATCCAGATGTTCTTGTATAATATTTGTCTTCTTCTATATTGGCAATATCTCCCAACTTTGTGTCATTTGCAAATTTTGTTAGCACACTTCAATTTTGTGCGTCAAGGTCATTAATGAAAATGTTAAATAAGATTGGTTCCAAACCCATCCCTGAGGAACTTCACTAGTAGTCTCCCTCCAGCCTGACACTTCACTTTCAGCACAAGAGTCTCCATTTTAACCAGTTCCTTATCCACCTTTCAATTCTCATATTAATCTCCAATTTAACCAATACATTCCCAGTGGAACTGTACAGAAGGCCCTTTCTGAAATCCAGATAGATTGCATTTACTGGATTTCCTTTGTATGGAAAATCTTATCTCAAAGGAAGATCAAGTTGATCTGGCACAATCTACCTTTTGTAAAACCATGTTCTATTTTATCCCAATTACCATTTACCATTATGCCCTTAACTAAGCTCTTTCAAAATTTGTTTTAAGTCTTTGTGTACAACTGAGGTTAAACTAACAGGACTATAGTTTCCTGGATCACTTCCCCCCCACCCTTTTCTTAAACATACATGCTATATTTGCAATTTTCCAGTCACAGGATATGATCCCGAAGTTTACAGATTAGTTAAAAATCCTTGCCATTGGGCTTACTATTTCATGTGCCAGTTCCATTAATATTCTTGAAAGGAGATCATCCAGGCCCCTGCACAGGGCACCACCGAGCTTTGCTTCCACCTTGGAGGTGGCCATTTCTTCTTCCATATCTTCGTTTCCGTTAGCCATGCTGCCACTGTCCCCAAGTTCCTCATTAAACACTGAGGCAAAGTATTTGCTTAGATGTTGTAATCACTTGCCTTACTCTTTCCCCCGCCCCCGAAAAACTTTAGTCAAGATAGATTCAAATTTTCATGAGGTGGCATGGTCACCTATATGATATTGCTGAAGTCAAATTTTCCTATGTACTATTCACCTTAGTGTTGTCACAATTTAATACCTCATTGGCATGAAAAACTGTACAAGCATTGATAGTGTAAAAATGTAAAGAAAAACCTCAGATGTGTGTCAGTTCGGCTCAGTCTACCCAGATTTTGACTACCCTGTATGTTGGGGTTTTATCCCTTCTCAATTTGTCATTCTTGTTCATTCCTAATTTTGTGGTATAGGCTGTTGCATAACATTCTCCCCTTTTTTCCTCACTTTTTTAAAATGAGAAAAAGTCTTGTCTCTTGCACTCCCTTTGACTTAGTTTCTGCCCATTTCAGTCTACCCATATGTTCTATGTCTCCGTTTATTACACTGGTTACCGACACTGGTTGAATAGTTTTTCTTCTCTGGGCTTGCACTGTGCGGTCGTCTAGTTTCCATTTCTATGTGATGGTCACCAATTCTAGATTTGGTAAAACTGCTGCTTTAGCATGTGGTAATATCTTGTTTTAGTAAGTTTCTTCTCTGTTGGGGTTATACAGATCCTGCAAAGCTTGTCTTCAGACACTGGCAGTGGATCAACCTGCTAGAGTTTCATTATAAGAATCTGTTCTACAGAACCTGAAACTTCAAACTTTCCCACCCAGACCGTCACCCACACCATATTCTCTGCTTTATGCTCATCATCTGAGACG
Source organism: Dermochelys coriacea (assembly GCF_009764565.3). Classification (NCBI taxonomy): domain Eukaryota; kingdom Metazoa; phylum Chordata; order Testudines; family Dermochelyidae; genus Dermochelys; species Dermochelys coriacea. The sequence goes on along the minus strand of NC_050072.1, from coordinate 76,576,414 downwards.
CATAAAGACCATCCATCTAATCCTACCACTAAGTTTGTGTAGGAGCTGGCTGTCCTTAACTTCTCTCCACAAGTATTCAAAGGTACCTCAGGACATTTTTACTCAGCACTTTTTCGTCTGAAGGCAGGCAAGCAGGCAGGGCCATTCTCCACAAATACGTAAGGTCTTACAGAAAGCAGTTTGCCCTAAACCTCAAGCAAGGTAGCAAGAGAGGGAAAAATATAACCTTCTCCCCACAATACCATCATTGCTTTATCAAATAGGCAAGAGAATATTCCACAACTCCTGAGGTAACCAGAGAACCCCTATCACAGGTACTTCAAATCAACATCCTAACTGGGGTTCCCCATCACATCTACACCCTAAATGTAATAATGCTCTCTATCATACACCATATTTCCCATATTAAACTAAAAATTATGGAGTACTCTACCTCAGCACTAGCAGATGGAGAATGAGGGGAATATTTCAACCTTTTCCTGCTACGCTATATAGGGACATGGTGGGGTACTATTTTACTTTGTATCTCTCCATTCCAATAACTTTGGGATTTAGTGCAGCAATAGCCTTTATCTTCTCAATCATTCATCCTGGTGTTATCTCAGGACCTCAAGGAGAGGGTTCTGGCCTTAAGACAAAAGGGGAAATGGCACTATCAAGCCACTGTCGCCCCCTTTGCCCTAAGATGTCTAAGGAGGGCTGTTGTGCAAGGTATTGTGACCTGGACCGACATGTTCTAGCACAACTGACACACAGATTTCAAGAGAACTCAAACTTCTTCTGTATTTTAAATGTCTTTACTCAATATATTGTCTCTCCATTTATGTGACTAATGCCCTCAGAGATGCCGAATTTTATCTGCAACTATTGGATTTTTCTTTATATAGCTCATTTTCAAAGCTAACATGCATACTGGAAGGCATGTTAGCTGCAACAATTAACTTTAAGAGAATACTACAGATCGTTCAAGAAAATAAGTTTTACTTCATTTTAAACATTCATATCAGAAACTTAAAAGTTACAAGTCTAAAAGTTACACTCATCCCTATCTGTTTTTTAAACACGCTTTCCAAAGAAATTATAAAACAAATCATTCTCAGAATATATTCAGCAAGTAATTTTTTAATACAAAAAAGACGTAAACAGACACGTACTGTCCAACAGTTCTCACCTCTAAAGCATTTTGCATTCGTTCCTTACTAGAAGCATTTCTTTTGAAGTTATTGGTTAAGTTCACTGGTTCAGTCCAATGGTTGTATCCACCAGCACATGATAAACTATCACTGGGTAATAAAGTCTCTGCCCAGAGACGGCATACATTATCCTTGCAGCAAGTCAGCAGTACATTGCATACAACACCACTGAAAGAAAGTTTTAGGCAGTTATATTCTGAGCATCCAAAACCTTTCATTATTTTATGTGGGTAAGAACTTAACTATAAATTTCCAGAATTATGCATGACACTATGACTTTGGTAGCATATTAAAAAAATTACAAAAAGTTCTTTAATTAACCTGATAAATACCCCCCAGAAAACAGGTGAAACTTTGGAACCTGAAATGGACATAACGATGCAACTATTTTAAATATTAGAAGTCTAGTGAATGGTTATGAATAGAGCACTGTTATGTGCTTTCTGCCACTTCAAATTTGCAATTATGTAACTATGCAATATTGGCTCTTTGGTTCCAGCATAAAAAACTAGCCATTTGGATAGAAAAAGTGAACTGTATACTGATAGCCAATATTTTATAAGGTTTTATTCTTCGAAGCATTCTACAAATATTAATAATCCTCAGCCTTCTCTTGTAAGCTAGGTAGGTAGATAGGTATCCTCATTTTACAGATATGGAAATTTGGACATGGATAAGTTTGTGCAAAAAATATGGCCAAAGCCATACAGCATGATTATACAATGGACAGAACTATAGTAAGTTCTTTGTAACCACTTCCATGCTTATTCCTCTAGACATGATTTGCATTATAATAGCATCAAGAAATCCCAATCAAGATCAGAACTCTGTGCTAGGCACTATAAAAACTATATAGACGTTCAAGTTCCCTTCCCAGACAAGCTTACAATGTAGTTTAAGACAAGACACTAAAAGGGGATGTAACAAATGATGCAGGAACATGTTCTGGTTATACATCTAGTCTGTGGGCATAATTTTGTGATTCCATGTGAGAGTTGCTAGGGAAATGGTAATAGGTATTGTTTTGTGTACACACACCATCAGTCAACTTAAAAATTATCAGATAGCAAATTCCTGTAGCCTTCATAGTAAAGATGAATTCTGAGGATCAATTTGACGACTTCCAAGGTAGTAGTTTTATGGAGGACATTCACTAGATAAGAGGTGGTATACTATGTATGTGGAATTCAAGTGGGCAATCAAGGCTGGCATTCATAGAGCACAGAAGTGGAGGGCAACATAACATACAGAATAAGTAAGGAGGGCACAACTGCGAAGGGCCTTAGACTGCTGCAGCTGCACTTACTGATAACTGACAGAGAGAGGGGATTCAAAGAAAGCCAATTAGAGGACAGTAAAGGTTGTTAATTTAATAAATGCTTTGTATGACAAGTCTGTGGGCTGTAACAGGGACAGATACTGTAGACACAGAATGGTTTAAGACTGTTCCTGACATAAGGCAGGGCCGCTTACTATCCCTGCAACTTTTCTGCATGGTCACAGATTTTATGATGAGAAGGACAATAGCTGCTGCTGAAGTCACTCGTATTGTTTGGGCAGGAGAAGCTGCAAGATCTATATTTTGAAGACAATAGTCATATTGGAGACCAGTTTGGATGGAATGAAAAGACTATTTGAGCATAAAAGCAGAAGGTGCTAAAGTGGGACTTTATATCAGTAACAACCCCATACTGACAGAGAAAATGATGTCAACACCGGTTGGCGTGTGATTGATGAGCAAGAGTACAAGAGAGTCAATGACTTCATTTACCTTGGAAGTACAGTATCTATTAATAGCCAGCTCACTAAAGTAGTAAAGGCAAGAATCGGCAAAGTCCATGGATCATTTTCTCATTTGCCAAACATCAAGAAGAGTAAGAAGATAAATCTACATGTTAAAGTGAGATTATACAACTTGGAAACATGTTAGATGGTAGAAATACACAACCAGAGACTAAAAGTATTCCACCAGTGTTATTTAAAAAGTATACCAGGAATGCTTTGGAGAGATCATGTAACCAAGATGGAAGTGTTGCTTCGCACAGTAATCTACTCACTCAGTAATTAGACAGACATATCTATGCAGAAGTATAAAGTGCGTCTTAGACTGGATACCATTTGCAGGACAAAGAGTTATCTAGTGTGGGATAATCAAAAAAGGACTATCAGAGAGTCCAAGGCCTGAAAGGAGCATTATGATAATGTAGTCTAACCTCCGGTACAACACAGGCCACAGGACCTCTCCCAAATAATTCCTAGAGCATATGTTTTAGAAAAATCAACAGCTCGATTTAAAAATTGACAGTGATGGAGAATCCACTATAAGCACTGGTAAATTGTTCCAATAGTTAATTACTTCCACCATTAAAAATGTACACCTTATTTCCAGCCTCAATTTATTTAGTTTCAACTTCCAGCCACTGGATTGTGTTGTACCTTATTTTACTAAAAAAAGAGCTTATTAACAAACTACTTGTTCCCAATGTGGATACTTAGACTGTAATCTACTCACCCCTTTACTGTCCCTTCACTGAGCTCATTGAGTCTAAGGCTTGTTTTCTAACACTTTAATAATTTGCATGGCTCTTCTCTGCACCCTCTCCAATTTATCAACATCCTTCTTCAATTGTGGACACCAGAACTGAACAAAATAGTCTAGCAACGATCACGCATGTGACCAATATAGATGTAAAAAACCTCTATTTCTATGTGAGATTCCCCCCTTTATACATTCCAGGATCACATTAGCTCTTTCGGTTATATTGTCACACGGGGAGCTCATGTTCAGCTGATTATCTAGGGTTCTATGAAATCTGTGAGAGCACGGACAGAATCGAAACATTAACATGGAATCCTGCTCTCCCCAGAACTAAGACTTCAGCAACAGGCGCGGCAGGCTGCATGGCTGTGCTATGTGGAGCTGCGCTTTAGAGTCAAGCTGCTGAGGATCAGGAGCCTCCTGATCTGCTGTGCAGAGCTGAGGGGAGGTGGGCTGATGTCAGGATGTCCCTCCTACCCTACCGGTGTACCCGGTCTCTTCTGAGCTGGGGTGGAGGATAGGGGAGTGCTTGTCCACGCATGAGCCTCAGGCTCAGCAGCTGGCAGCAACCACTCCTATCTGAACAAGCATTCAGGCTGGTGAGTGCTTTGCTTAAAGACACAGCGTGCCGACACACACTCCCTGCCCCCTGTACACACATCTCTGTGGACTTCTTGTGTTACTGTTCAGCCATGTCAGTTTGGTCATATTACAGAGTGCTACTTTAAACAGTGATTTAAAACGTGTTACTTTTACTGTAATACTGTATACCTGCAGGATGTTTGGGTTTTTTTTTTTTTTTTTTTGGTAAAATCAGTTTTTCCCACTGCAATCCAATTCTGAACATTTTTATGTATTTATAGTAAGGTTACTTAATTGTTGTTAATGTATCAATTTTTTTTTATTTAAAAACAAAGATGGAATTCATTTTTTAAAAAACAAAAAAATTAAATCAGAAAACAAATCAGAAAATTCACAATTAAACACATTTCATAGGGTCCTAATTATTCAGCACAACCCTCAAAGAGTTACTCACTCCTTTCCAGGATAGTCTCCCATCCTGTAATTCTACATTCTTTGTTCCTAAATGTATCCATTTACATTTAGGTATATTAAAATGCATACTGTCTGATACAGACAGAAGGAAACTGGGGTTCAGTGTGAATGACCATTTTATTTAGGTCCTAACGTGCCTGCCACCATGATACTTTGGGTCGTTAAGTATCCAGTACAAAATCAAAATCCTGTCCTAAGTAAATGGAGCACCAGTGGAGATCTTTTACACCACAATGAGGTAACAGTATTTGCACATATGAGCAAGAAGCCATGCACAAACAAGAGTTTTGTTATAATCAGATTCTGGGAGACCATAAAGAGAGGAGGTTCTATAATATAATGCACAAATAGATAGAGCGCTTAACTACTGTTGGATACACACTGTATTGCAGAAGTCAGAACTTTCACTAGGTCTGTTTGTTAAGACTTAAGTAGGGATACAACTTTATTAGTGTCTGGACCAAAAGATGGGATTCCTGTCCAGAGCTAAATGCAAAACCTCTCTCTCCATCCAAAGCTTTCCCACCTTTACATCTTAAAAAAATAATAATACAAGTCTGCCTTTTGCTGGCAGGGTAATAGGAAACAACTTTTTACTCACAGGAAGTGCTCAAACTGTGGTAAACAGGGCATATAAGAACCTCAACAGAATGTATAAACTTGAGGCGTGTGAGGCAACACATGGTAAATACTGAAGTAGCAGAGCAGCCACAATTTAGTATTGTTGAATTAGCACAGTAAGAAACTGGATTTCAACCAAGGTCTCCAGGGAAGAACAGCTAGGGTAGTTTTAAAAAAGAAGCCTACTACAAAGGTTGGAAAGAAAGTTTATCAGGTAACGAACAACAATTTACAGATATCAAGCAATTAAGCTACTGACCGTGGCATGTATTTGCTTGTCTTCCTCCATGAAAATCCATTTACAGATCGAGGATGGGCCAAGTAAACAAATGAAAAATCTACATCTTGCGCTTGTTTTTGTGGACTTGAAGTTTGAGGTGTTACTGCTGATCGCCAGCTATCGGTATTATACCACACTTTTATAAGACAATCGTCCTGAGCAGAAAGGAGGAAAACAAAAGAAAGTTTATCCTAGTAGAAATTCCAGGGTGAATAAAAGTTTTTATTTTTTTTTAAATTTAAATAGGAATATTTGAATTAAATCCTGTTAAACCTTTAAATTTTAAATGACAACTTATTAAAATAATTTGAATTAAATAAAAAAAGATAATATTCAAGCAGTATATTTGCTGCTGAAGTTTCAAAGAAAGTCCAACCACTGAACTAGTAGAAGTCACTGGCTAAGCACCTGGAACCAGATTTTGTTGAAGTGCTAAATTAGCTTTTGACAGCAGTAGAGTATTTTCTTCCTTTCGGTTTATTCCACTAGTTTAGTTCAATTACATGTTCATAAAAAGTTGACACCAATTGGGAGTTGAAAAAGCAGAAAAAATTGTCTCTCTTTCAACCTACAAATAAAAATGAAGGGGGAGGATCTGATCTGCTAGTTCTAAAATATGGAGGAAATGGTAACCAGTTCAATTCACTAACAGTGCTTCTTCCGTTTATTAAATCCATTTCAAACATATAACATTTTGATAACTTTTATTCTTATATATCCAGCATATTTAAAGGTTTATTTAACTAATAAACCAAGTTTTTAAATGATATTGTGCATTTTTTTGCGCATTCAAATCTCAAAATGCAGCCAAACACTAATTACAAATAAAAAGTTGATCTAGTAAACAAGTGCATCATTCACCATTTTTTAACATAATATAAAAATACAGCGTATATATAAATGTAAATTTTACATAATTGTTTAAATAAATGTATATAGGCATAGTGTATTCTCCCAACTGTCAAGTACTCAGTTATACCAACCACTAAAAGTCAACCTTGTTGGTAAATTAAAAGTTCAAATGTAAAACAAGATTCAAATTATGTAAAAATCACTAGTTCTCGCTCACAAATTCAAATAGATGATTTACATCACCACACACTTTAGGAAATTTCAGCTGAAAATTTTCAACTAGTTTCCACAGATTCTAGATGATATCAAGTTGATGGATTTGAAAGCCTCGAGTATTGTCTGACAAGGCTTTTTACAAGGCGTATCATTTCTCTGGAGGCAGTGAATTCAAGTCACTCAGTAAGCTTCAGGCCTTCCTTGTCTGCCCAATATAAAAAACTTTTCAAAGACCAAATGTCACTACAGAAATCCTAGATTCTGTCCTAGATGGTGACAGAATTCCCCTTTAGGGCTACTCTATACTAGAAATGCTACACCAGTGCAGCTGCACTTCTATAGTACATCTGGTGAAGATACTCTATGCTGACAGGAGAGAGGTCTCCTGTAGGCATAATACATCCACCTCCACAAAAGGTGGTAGCTATGTCAGCGAGAGAAGTTCTCCCTGCTAGCACTGTTCACACTGGCGCTGTTCACATTGGCGCTTAAGGTGGTGTAACTTACATCACTCAAGAGGGTGGCTGACTCTCACTCCATAGTGACCTAAGTTATACCGAAGTCATAGTGTAGTCAGTCAGTGTAGTCATAGTGTAGTTAGTCTTGCTAGTGTCAAGTCCCCACGTCCTCTTGGTTGTCTGAACATCCTAACAGCCTGGAGTTCCTGGAGGAGCTGCTAGAGGTATTTTGTCATGGTTTCAACTTGTGCAATTCCATTAACTTCAGCAGAGTTAATTCTGACTTACACCTGTGTAAACAGGAGAATTCAGGGCACTGAATTGAGAAAACTACACGAACACCTACGACATTCAGGATAATTAAGAGGTTTAGGCACATCTACTGTCCAGTTCTCCAGATTGTCTCTAACTATGCCTACAGAGCAGGCATGGGCAAACTATGACTTGTGGGACTGCTCCCCACGGTGCCGCAGGCCCCGCCCCACTCTCCGAAGCGGCCGGCACCATGTCCCGGGGGTCCCTGGGGCAGCAGAGGTCTCCATGTGCTGTCCTTGCCTCCAGGCAACACCCCCCACAGCTCCCATTGGCAGGGAAAAGGGAACTGCAGCCAATGGGAGCTTCAGGGAGGTACTTGGAGCGTGGCAAGGGCAGCGCGTGGAGCCCTGTGTATTCCCCCCTCCCCCAGGGGCTGTGCAGGGACATGGTGCTGGCTGCTTCCTGGAGCAGGACGCTTCTACCCCAGAGCCGCTTTAGGTAAGCGGTGCCGGGCCAGAGCCCGAACACTTCCTGCATCCTGCCCCCCAACTCCCTGCCTGCACCTCACACCACTCCTACACTCCAACTCCCTGCCTTGAGCCCCCTGCTGCATCCTGCACCCCACTCCCTGCCCTGAGCCCTGTCGCACCCCACACACCCCTCCTGCACTCCAACACCCTGCCCTGAGCGCCCTCCCGCAGTCCGCAACCTTCCTGCACCCCTTCCCTGAGCCCCATCCTGCACTCCACACCCCTCCTGCACCCAACCCCCTTCCCTGAGCCCCCTCATACACCCTGCACTCCCTCCCACAACCCAATCCTCTGCCCTGGCCCTGCATACAATTTCACCATCCAGATGTGGCCCTCGGCCCAAAAAGTTTGCCCACCCCTGCTTCGGTGGCGAAGGAGAGAAAACAAGGATTAAAAAAAAAACCTTTTACCCTCTGAGTTTGACCAAAGCCTTGCCGTTCCCCCAACCCCATCAAAGGGGAATAAAGGTGAAAAGCTCAAACCCTCTCCTTCCTTCCTCAGACTTGAAGAGCTTGGCGTAGCTCAAAAGCCTGTACCTTCAGAAGTTGGGCCAATAAAAAGTATTACCTCATCTGCCTTGCCTCTCTCAAAGGTGAACAAAACATTTATACATGTCTTCACTTCCTGCTGGATGAAGCAATAATCTTTCACTAGTACTTTGTTCAAATATGTTGCTAATAGGTTGCCCCCCTAATCTAGAGACCATCTGCTGTAGTGTTTTCCTTTCCTAAAGAGTAAGTGGCAAATGCCTTGCAAGACACTGCTGAAGGGTGGACTGATTTAAAATCAAGATGATTTAAATCACCAAGTGGAAATATTTGATTTAAGTCACTGATTTTAATCTAATTTTCCATTTGTACTTCTTCTTTTGAAAATAGCTAGGTGCATTCTCATCGGCACAAGTAACCATTAAAACATACTGATTTACAACTAAACAGAACCTTTACACTAGATTTGGTTCATCTTTTTGATGCCTAGGAGGGTACACTATACTATATACATTTGTTTAAACAATTACACAGCTTAATATTTTCAAATTCTTATTATACATTTTAGCACGTTAGTAAATGATGAACAATATATTACTTATTTATTAGATTGTTAATATTTTGTGCATGATGTGTGTCAAGCTGCATTAAGATGGTAGTGAATTTAATTAAACACAAAACAGCATATAAAATTTTTATTAAAACTACCTTAAATATTTTGGATACATAAAACTGCTCTTATCAAAAGATATTTCACATTTACAATTAAATCACCTTACACAGAGGGATTAACTGCAATCAGTGATTTAAACATTATTTCAGGTCAGCGTGGGGAAATTTACAAATATGCCTAAGGTGAAAGTGACTGATGCCTAAATTCCTACTTGCCTAAGGCTCTTTAAAAGAGGTCTCCTAAGTTATTTTGCCAGTCTTTTACACCCAGGAGCACAGTTCCTGGGTCTTCCACAGGATCAAGCCTTTAATACACCATATAACCTATTTTGCCACATTTATAAAAGGTTGACCTCAGAAGTTAAAATCAGGGAAAAAACATCTTTCTTTATATAGAAAAGCACCTTTTAACACACAAATTTTTGATAGAGGCTCATGGATTCAATATAATTTCTTTTTAAATATTTTAAGAGATTACAAGAAGTTTAGACCTTAACATTTTTCATATTAAATTCAGATTTCATTTTAAACAGGTATATTGTTGAAAAGAAAAAAGTACTGTAGTCTATTTTCAACAGAAATTTTAAAAATCCATTTTAAATAAAAGAAATCTGATCCCTCCCCCCCGCATTTTTTATTCAGTCATTTTTTATTCATCCTGCACAGCTCTATTCCATGCCTGCAGGGTTTCCTCCAAGAGTATGAGCATGTTCCTCTCTGCCTGTGTATGTAGAAGAGTGGTCTGACTAGATGAATTATGGCCATTCTTAGAGCAAGTTTCTGCCTCCAGTATACTTGTGTGTAGCTATTTATTCCATAACAGATCATGTGCTTAGTAGCATACACTCATGGTTAGTACAGTAGATGATTATTTTTTACGCCCTTTCCAAAATGCACAGCTATCCCCAAACTACAACCTAGCCAAAAAACACTCAGATCAATCCTCACAGGGATGTAACATCAGTCTGTCACTCAATCCCAAGACTTCCAGATCCACAGATGGAGATGTGCCATCTGTTTTTACAGACACTAGAGTGAGAATCAGCCTAAAGAGAGAGAGCACAATCCTTATTGATGCTTCCTAAGTCTGAAAAACCCTCTTTGTCAGACCCACATTTGTCCTGGATCCTGTCAGGCTGGGATTTAGAGAAGTTTACCATTAAACTAAGCAACTCCATCAACCCAGTCATCTTTATATCTGTCACTCTGTTCTCTTTGATCAACCAGAAGTTACATAGGTGAACACAGGTTGTCCCAGCCTTAAATTTACCTATTGCTAGCACTCCGTCCATGGTACAGGGCATACACAACATGGCAGATTACTACTATCGAACCTTATTTGATTTCCTGACTTCAGAAACTTTTTATCAGTAACCTTAATGCTACATGATCTTCATTGTAAGATATTTTGGGCAACTAATTTCCAATATTATCCATTCTCAGAATATGGCTCTGGACAGGGTTCAAGAACATTCTGACAGGACCTGCTTGTGATGTCATGTCAGTCTTTAAATCCCCTTTGAACAAGAATGATAGCATTAATAGCATAATAGATAGCCTATAGAAAAGGAGTACTTGTGGCACCTTAGAGACTAACAAATTTATTAGAGCATAAGCTTTCGTGAGCTACAGCTCACTTCATCAGATGCATTCTATGTACGCTCTCTCCACAGACAATGCAGGCTACAACATGGACAAACAATACTGTTTTCCAGTCCACCCATCAGACCACCTTGGAGTTCCCTCTCCCCAATTCCACAGCATTAAGTTTTGTATTCTCTTTTGAGAACTGAGTAAGGAGAATTAAATAGCTTTTCTAGAAGAAGAAGAAGAAGAAGTCGGAAGAATTTTAGCCCTCCCAATTACTCAAAGCAGTCACAGCATTAGAAGACACAAAAGAATTTTTGGACTGACATTCTGAATTATAAAAAAAGAAAAAAATAAATATTACTTCTCCCGTTTTTCAAAAAATGGATGCAGTCAAGTTCTGCATTATTTCATAACCTTTCTAAAGAAAGATAATTCTGTCATACCAAAATTATTTACCTTTCCTGCAGTAGCAAAGAATTCTCCATCTGGTGAAAATTTCATTAGATAAACCTGGGAAGCAGTTCTGTAAAATAAAGCATTAAAAAACATTAATTTGACAATTCAAAAATGTAGCAACATAAATAAAGTTAATTTTTTTCAGAAGCACAGAATACATAGTTATTTCTTTGAAATTTTATGAAAAATTCTTTGTATTTTAGAGATTTAGTTTCATATACTGTAGTTGGCATCATCGGACTCAAGCACTAGCAAGCTATGGGGCTGTGTGAGGCAGACTTTGCTACAACTGAAGTGTCAAAGGAAGGCTGTGGTTAGCAAAGACATCAGGTTCAGATGACCTGCTGTCTCCTACCACAGACACTGTGATTGTGATGAGGTGGATCCTGATGGTCTGGTCTTAAACTGCTTCTCCCAGAAGTGCTCAACCCTCACCTCACACATGCTTCAAATTCAATTCCACTCAACTTTTTCCAAGAACAAACCAGAAGAGCGCTTCTTCTCTTCCTGCACCATACATCCCAGAGGAATACATTAAAGCAGTACTCTGATTTTTTTGTTTTATTTTTAAATTTAACACACCATGAGAAGTAGTGTTCATTACTGTTTCTGTTAGCCTGATAATTAAAACAAAGATTTTTTTAAAAATCTAGTTGATTATGTTGTGCTCTCACTGCACTTCACTTCCATTGAAAATAATGACAGGTTTCAGAGTAGCAGCCGTGTTAGTCTGTATTTGCAAAAAGAAAAGGAGTACTTGTGGCACCTTAGAGACCAACAAATTTATTAGATCATAAGCTTTCGTGAGCTAAAGCTCACTTCATCGGATGCATTTGGCGGAAAAAAAAAAATGAAGTGAGCTGAAGCTCACGAAAGCTTATGCTCTAATAAATTTGTTGGTCTCTAAGGTGCCACAAGTACTCTTATTTTCTTCTTATTGAAAATAATGTAAGCTTTCCACTGTTTGTGCAGCACTCAGCTACTGAATGGATGTTGGAACTGTAAATATTGAGGTTTTAAAAATCCATGATTAAAATTTCCATGAACCTTGGACTTTTATAAACATGAAAATTCTAAAACATAAGGCTTAACACCCATGACAAATCTATAAGTGACAAGTTGGTCATCAATTCACCTATATTGTGATGAATACCTATCAGAGCATATAATCATAAGACAAAACTCAGTGATGCAGGTCAGAAAGCTTTGTAACAACAAAACCACAATTTAAGTTGTTCAGTGTCTAACAGTACTCAGTGTAGGGTGGGCTCCAATGGGGTGGACACCATTAGAATTTACGTGATGTCTCCATCAGACTGGAGTTGATTTCGACAAAGCTACATATCCATGTTCTAGATATATCAAATCCTCTTGCAGTCTCTTAATTATGAAAAGTTTATGATTTTAATAGACAGTTACCCAACAGGAGTATATACACATTGTTGAAGACTGACTCCTGACTGTGAAATCAAATCTGAAAAGTTCAGGGTGACTGAGGGGGTTGTGGTGAAATAAGATACTGAAAAAAAGGGATGCTTCCATAATGTACCAGTCACCATCTTTATACTGTAGTCAGATGTTCCGTCTAGATTTATCTCCCAAACAATTTTGGTTATTTGAAGAAACTGGGTAAAAAACACACATTGATACAAGCACACAAGGCATAAAGATGACATCCCTCTTCCACTGTCATGATACAACTATCTAGAGTTGACTACTGGAAGAAAAAGTTGTTTTTTTAGAAGTTTAAAACCAGGAAAATCACCACTTGATAAGTCTTAAAAGTGAACTCAAAAGACAGGCCAACTCCAGAGATGGTATTTTTGTTTTAGGTTTTGAATCAATCTAAGACAGACCAAAGTACCCTCTTTCTTGATGTGATCTAAACAACCTACCTGATCTTAGACATTATACATTATATTCCAAATAAAATTAAAATTAATAGCAGGAAGTGAGAACTACTGTAACCAGATCTCACATTTCTGAGATTTATGAAACATAAAAGGTAAAAATTAAGCCATTTCTTGAAAGAAAGGAGTATTTTCTATGTTTTATCTTTTTTTCTGTTACACACTGAAACAGAACAGAATCCACTTGTTTTCACAGGAACTATAAACAATCTGGAAAAAAGCATCTGGATGATGCAGTGATGGTGTGCCGATAGAGCTTATATCTGAAAATAAATCTGTGCAAATGCAAGTTCATTGCCATAGTAGAAGGTGGGGGAGGGAGAGAGGGACTTTCTGGAAATTCTACAGAATACTACTTTTTGAAGAATGTAGAATGCTTCTACAATTGAACTGATCTAAAAGTAGAAAGGAAAATATTTCATTTTATTTTTAGTCTGAAAGAGTCCTAAACCAGTATGTTTGCCTTCTGTTTCAGTTGCTCGAGTATCTGGGTTGACCTCTATCCTGGAAAGTTGGAAATACCACCTCCCGCCTTCAAGAGAAGAAAATGGCCAGAAAGATTGCCTGTTATGTTGAGAGTTCTTGTTGAGTACCTCGACTGAGAAAGCAGGTGGTTCCATTTTGGATTAATCCTTCAGATTTTTCTAATGGATTCTCCAAGATCATCAAAGACATGGGCATGAATGAAGCTATTATTATAAAGATCTTTGTGTAACATCTCAAATTCGGATTCCCCCTACCCTTATTGCTTTGAACAAAAATAAGATTGTCAGCTACAAATTGTTATGTTCTGCACAACCTCAGCTTACTTATCTATAAAATTTATAAAAAGAGCAAGACTGCAATGTTTTCCCGAAGACAGAGTACCTGCTCCATATGCTACAGTTAAAAATCTTTGGGACCCGATTGTGTTATGTGCTGAGGAGATCTCACTTGTGAGAAAAGAAGAATTTCCATAATGAACTAGTTCATACTAAAATCCATTATTTTTATGTCCATGAAACATTTCAAGATGTGATGTTGAACATAATTTAGCAGCAAAAACATGATATTAAGGAATATATTTAATAGATCCTTTCCCCTTATAGAAGTGATCTTCAGGTTTTAGTGTAAGACTTCTAAACTCCTAATCTGGGAGGCATGAAAATGTGGGGAGAAGCTTCCATCTGCAGCAGAACAAGTAGATGAGACTCAATTAGAATTGGTAATTCTCTGGGACTCTAACTCTAATTTTCAAATTAAGTATTACCTGAGAACAAAGAAGGCCTTATAAATTATCTTCTAGTATGGGCTAGACCACTGCTGTGTTGCTGAGAAAAGCCTGTGAAAAATGGGTTGAAATGGCAGCTGGGGTAGGTTGCACTGACAGAGTGAGGGAACCAGAAGAAATGCAGATTTAATATACAAGATTCTAGAAGGAAGGTTAAATACGTTCTCATTTCTGGAAATCAAAGTAACCTTACGTGCTCAGCAGACGAAGGGGAAATTCTCACATTCTAAGTGCTCTACTGTAAGCCTAAGGTCCTCTCCCAGAAAGAGGCAATGTAAACTATGATCAAGTCTGTGCTGCAGCAGTCAGTAAAGGGAATTTGACCTGAAAGGAACAAGGAAGGGAAACAAAGTTTCTAAATTCCCTTTTTTGTGCTGGAATAAGCAGCTTTGTCAGTGTCTAGACACTGGCAGCAAACCTGCTACCAGGCAAAAGATGCAGATTGTGCAGCAGAGGGAGGAAGAGCTGGAGGGCTGTCAATGGAACCCTCTTTGCTTCTCTCTCGACTGCTCCAAGCTCCTCTGAGACACATAACAGACCTGGGTAAGGGGATGCTGCCTAAAGCAATCCTGTGGTATTACTGGCTTCTTATTAGTGATGACCTAACAATACAGACCTAAACAAAGCCCTGCGGTCCTTCAACAAATGGAGGGCCTCCTCTGTTTTAGAAAGCAAGTTACCCTCAAAGGGAAGGTCTTAAATTTTGGTTGGGCCTCCAGTCTTCTGATCTCCACAGATGTGGCCACGGCATGTGCTGCTGAATTGGATGCCTCCAGCTCTCAAAAGAAGTGCAGGCTCTCAGCGGTCCTTAGTCAGGATGGCTTTTAGTTCCTCTCAAATACTGTGGTAGCTTAACAAATGGAGACAGTTTGTCCCAATTCAGAGAATCATGTTTAGAGAGCAGGGCTTGACTGTCAGCCATGCACATCTGAACGTTAACAGAGGAGTAGACTTTGTGTTCAAATAGTATGACTTTCTGCAAGTCTCTCCCCCTAACTCTGAGAGGCCCCTGCTGTTTTCACCTCTCTTGGACAGTGGCAACTACAAGCAAACCTAGTAATTGGTGGGAATAAAAATATTAAAATTCCCTGGAACAGAAGTGGTACCTCCTGCACACCTGTATGGCAGTACAGCTGGGCAAAGACTGATCAGGATCTGAGTACCACAGTGGTAAGTACATAAGGAGTACCAGGAGGGACATTCCCTGAGAGATTTGGACAGTTTCCTGACAAAGTCCTCCCTAGACTCCTTACTCCTATTGTGCTACTGGAATGGGAAAAGGGAGGGCATATAGGAGATGACTCCTTACTGTACTTTGAAGGGAGAAGAGAAGGAGTACACCTACTCCACAGGTGGACCATCCTGTCATGAGGGCCCTGGATCTGTTGTATCCTCCTAATTGGGTCAGGATGAAGTCAGTACTAGAGATACCACATTTGTCTGCGGCACTGACAACTAAAACTGGTGGCTTAGCTATCACCACCTTCAATCTCCCAAGGAGAGGCAACTCCAATACCAGGCCCACTATTAAAAATTCGACATCGTGTAAGCCCAAAACTCTAGGTTCTGATGTGCTAGGCACTAAGGAACACTGTTTAAGGTGACCAGTACCAAAGTGCCAGGTAGTGAAGCAAAGTCACACACATTATACAGATTTGGTGGATAATGCTGGTACTCTCAACAGTCAGTGCAATGTGCTAGAGCAGGGGTGGGCAAACTTTTTGGCCTGAGGGCCACATCTGGGTTGGGAAATTGTATGCAGGGCCATGAATATAGAGCTGGGGCGCGGGAGGAAGTGTGGTGTACAGGAAGGGGCTCAGGGCAAAGAGTTGGGGTGCAGGAGGAGTGCAGGTACAGCAGGGGGCTGGGATGCAGGAAGAGGTGCAGAGTGGGGAGAGGGCCTCAAGGCAGGGTGCTAGTGGGTTCAGGAGGGGTGCAGAGTGTGGGATGGGGCTCAGGGTAGGGTGTTGGGATGCAGGAGGGGGTGCAGAGTGCTAGAGGGGGCTCCGGACAGGGGATTAGGGGCTCAGGGTGCAGGTGGGGTTGGAGTTCAGGTGCGGGCTCTGGCCCAGCGCTGCTTACCTTGAGCGGCTCCGGGGTGGCAGCGGGGCTAAAACAGGCTCCCTGTCTGCCCTGGCCCCGCGCTGCTCCTGGAAGTGGCCAGAGTATCTGGCAGTGGCTCCTGGGGGTGAGCTGGGGCAAGGGGCTCCGCCATGCACTGCTCTCACTTGCGGGTAGCACCCTCAAAGCTCCCATTGGCCGTGGTTCCCTGTTCACGGCCAATGGGAGCTGCGGGGGGCGGTGCCTGCAGGTGAGGGCAACACACCAAGCCCTCTGCCCAACCCCTCCCCCAGGGGCCTCAGTGACGTGGTACCGGCTGCTTCCAGGAGCGGCGTGGGGCCAGGGCAGGCAGGCAGCCGCCTTAGCCCCACTGTGCCACAGGGCTGGCAATTCCGTGGGCCTGACTGAAAGCCCCGGTGGGCTGGATCCAGCCCATGGGCTGTAGTTTGCCCTCCCCTGCGCTAGAGCTACCTTTGTCAGGACATTGACTACCCTTTGACTGAGCTGGAGACAAAAGCAGCACCTGTGGTATCCGTTGTTAAAACTACATTAAGTTTCACAGGGGGGACACGGTTTGAATCTCTGGGATTTAGCTACTGACATAGTCCTAGATCCACAGCTGGAGGGGGGTACTGTCTAACCTATAAACTAAATATATGACTTAAGTTTTTTTGTGCAAATTGACAGAAAGACTAACACCATACTAATGTTAGCTGAGTGTGTACTGAGAACAGGTGGACATTGCAGGGATTCCGTCTCACTGCCATGAGCAGTAAGAAGGAACTCAAGGGCCATTGGGTCTGCTCAGCCCTTTATGTGTTAGATGGGAGGACAGAGGACATCAAGGGTGTAGTCTTAACGCACATTACTGGTCTAAAGAATCCAATCTCGTGGCAATGTGCAACAGGAGAGGAATCCATGTGGACAATCATTTGAAGAACTTTACTTATAAAAGATCTAGATAGGGAGCCAAGTTTAATTTAACCACATTCCCTTGATTGCAGTACGCCAGCAGTCCCAAAATAGTAGTAAGTTACCTAAGCTTTCTGTTCTTCTAGCCTTTATGATCTCATACATTAGTACTACTTCTGCTTGAATTCACCACTTCCCACATTTTCCTTGCTTTTGCAGGAAGTGAGAGATACCTGGTATAACTGATTTTATCAATATATTTCAGTAGGGCAAACTACAATTTTTGATAATCTCCACACACACACACACACACACACACACAAAAAATACTTTCAAGAAGCCAAACTAATATGTGAAGCAGAATGAAAATGTGTTTAGTACCACCCATCTATAATAATTTGAAGGACTGAACGGATTCATTTTTTCAGTAATATTTCAGCATATTTCAGAAATGTCTGAAAGAAACAGTACATAGCAGGATCACACCACATAATTCATTAAGAGTTTCATCTGGAAAAAATGGACTACAACAAAAGACAATTTTGCTTTTATTGAAGTTTTGTATTTTTTGTAAACTTGCTTCTTACTTGCATTGCCACATACACCTCCAGTCCCCAAAGCCAACATCTGTTCTTTCGGGATTCCCATCTTCAGAATAGCTTTCCAAATTAACATTGGACCAAAGCTGCAGGCAGCTGGAACCAGTCAAAAGACGAGTGCCTACAACAAAAAGTTTAAAATTATAACATGTACAAATCAAATTATGAGGCATAGCTTTTTATACTGAAGAGAAGGCTAATTAATCTGTACCCACAAACACTGTTATAGACAAGAGCCATAACATACTACAAATAATATCTCCTTTTCTATACACAAACCAAACTAATGCAATGGGCATAATCCTACAAGGTGCCATATGCAGTAAAATCTTTTTAGACTGGATCAACCTTACAAAAAAAGACAGCATTTATTTTTACATATTAAGTCATGTTTAATGTTTAATTTGGACATCTGTGGTCCAAATACATAAAAGCATACTTTATCTACACCGTTTCCAAAGTAGGTTGCATTTGTTCAACAAAAGACTCTAGGCACTTCTGTAATAATACAACTAATTATACTAATATTTTGAATGAAGAGTATATGCAATAATGAGGGTCTAATGACAAGAGCTATCCATCCTGGCACCTTGTTATCCCTACCCCCAACTGGGGCCAAGGATGAAGTGTTAAAACATCCCTCTTTCATACAATTTTTTTTTTATGCCACCCTCCCACTTTTTTTAAAAAAAACAGCCAGCACTGGACACTGCTGAGGATAGGATAACATTATAGACCATTGGTTTGTTGAGATATGACTGAGATGCAAACTTTTTTTTTCTTTTTTTTTAAATAAAAACGTCTCTTTGAAAATACATGCAAGTGTCTCAGAATGCAGGTGACAAGTGGCATTCACAACACTCAGACATATCCTGTTTTGCTATAACAAAAGGAAATCATCTCTTCTCCCTAAAGAAGAATTCAAACTCAACACATGATATTAAACAATTAGAAGTTTTAGTTAATTCCGTTCTTACCTGTGGGATCCCATGTTATATTATGTGCTATAGAGTCCAGTAAAATTTGACCACTCTTCTGCCATTGGTAGTACACCCCCTACAATCAAAAGTATTAGCACACTTCATTATCTTAAGTGAGATATTTACAATACAACTAATTTAATGATTTCCCATTTAATACATAATTACTGAAATACTATGCCTGTAAGGCATTCAAAGTTTTACTAGGCAACAGGCATTTGGAACTTCTTAGAATGAAAGTGAATTTTTTTTTTTTAAATGGAAAAATCTCTGAATGGATAAGTCAAGGCCATACAAGTCACAGCTGTGATCTCATGTTTTAAGAAATATAAAGAGATACCAAGGGTCTAAAAATTGATACACTCACGTGCAACTTGATTTGTTAAAAATTTAGAATTCAGACAAATTAAAAGGATTAATAGCTTTATCTAGAACATTAAATCTTATTTTAGTCTAGTCTTAGTGAAAACTAGCATCCTCAGCTAATTTTGAAGAACATTTGGAGGATGGAGTAAGCAAATGGAATGTCTACCAATATAAAATCTTCCAGACTGTTAAAGACGTGCGTGCTTTAAAAAAAGTGTAGTAAATCTATATCCGCTGGAAAAGAGCTTCCTGAATTACCCACAGGTACTATGTACGTCTTAGGAACTTCATAAAGTAAGCATAGTTCAGGAAGTAGATTTCTTAAATCCCTAGGATAGGAAATTGTGTTGCACCCCCAAAAGCCACATGGATCTGATGCAATACACATAAGATGGATGCTAAATCCATTGTTATATTTGTACTCTTGTATCATCTTAATACTTTGCACTTACATGGCATTTTGCACAGACTCAGAAAGACTCAATACTCTTGTAAAGTATACTAAGAAAAGTGGGCTCTGAGATTAAGTAACCTGCTCTAAATCACATAAACTAGCACCGAAAAGAATCAAGATTAGGATCCATGTCGAACTGAAACTCAAGGCTAATCCATAAATTTGCCCACACCAAAGGAAGTCACACTATGTGGAATATGAGTGTACAGTTTTTACAAACCTTTATAAAACCCTGTGAAATCTACAGATAAATATATTCTAAAAATGCTTTGCAAAATAATTAGTAGAATTTTCAAAAGTAATTGAGATGCACATGAGCAAGAAGAAGACCTGCATTACAAAAGGATGAAAAAAAAAAGCATTACAAAACCATATGCAGCATGATGTAAACGTATCATTTACTAGCTAGTTTAAAAGCAAACTTCCCTGTGCATAGGTTACAGTACTCCATTTTCGCACTTTCTGCTGGTACTGGCCACGGTCAGAGAGAGTGAATCACTGATTTGCACAGATGAATCATTGCACAGGTGAAACAATTACTATGTATGTTTATTATGGATTGGTCCACTGTATCCCCTTCTGAAGTGTTATGAAGAGGTATAATAATATGGCATTTTAACTAGCATGTGCCCCACTCCTTTTCCACATTTCCACACAATAAACATCCTATATCCCAATTTTAAACTGGTATCTCATCTATCTCAGAAAAGGCAACTCCCAAGTAATAAAAGTAAACAACAGCAATTATTTAAATTTGTCAAGGCAGTTGAAGTTTCTATTAAGACAGTTCATTCACTTACAGCAGGATGATTGCTCTTCGGTTTCAGGATAGTAACTGGTTCAAAAATACAAATCATGTTTCCATAAGAAGCTGCAATCTAAAATAAAAAGTTATATAAAACAAAACAAAAATATTAATTTAAAAATTAATTTGAGATGTGGACTATTGATTCTACTTTCATGCATTCTATGTAATAATATTTCCCTCTATATTCTTGAGCTTGTGTCTCTATTTCCTTCTGAATCAAGGATCAGAACTTGAGGAACATATCAGAATAAAAAAATCTTTAAAATATATTGCAAAGTTTGAAACTTGAAATACTAGAAAAAAACCTGTTTGCCTACAACTATATTTCTGGGTAAGACCTGAGGATCAACCACCATAAGAGTAAGTGTACTGGATACCAATTTTAATATGAATCCTCAATCTAGTATCAAAAGTTTTTCCATGTGCAATTTAGGTAGCTACTTTAAGAAAAGTTACTGGACTCCACTTTTAATACGCTGTGGAAAGAATGAAAAGCACTTCATCAATCCGCCTTTTCACTGTTAACATATCACATTGTGGCACTGAGTGTCTGAAAGCATGAGAGCCACTTAAATCACTGGGCAGTCATATAAATGCCACAAAATATAGTTACAAAAAAAACAAACAAAACAAATTTTTAATCAAGAGTACTAAATAAAACTTACAATAAATACAGCCTTATCTGGGGACCAATGAGTAGTCTTGTTCTATCCATGGTGCTAACCACACGTATAAGCATATTTGCTCACATGTTTTCAACAGTTATTTTCCACGGGGATAAAAGTCAAGGGGGGGGGGTTAAAAATTGTGTTTATTTAAATCATATTTTTTTTAATTTAAATTAAATACAGATTCTTACATAACCCTATTTGAAATTATGCCAACCTATGTTAAGACCTGAATTTATTCTAATCTAGTAAAACTATTTAAATTAAGTTTAAAAAAAAAGTTAAGCAGCATTTATTTACTGCCAAGTTTTTAAAGCAAGTCAAACCACTCAACTGATGTAAGCAGGAAGCCACAGGTTAAGCTCCTGGAACCAGAGTTTGTTAAAGTGCTAAAACAGCAGTCTCTTTTGCTGTAGGTGCACAGAGAATATTTTCTTCATTTCAGTGTGACTAGTTCAGTTCAATGAACAATTAATACAAAATAAATAAAGTTGAAAGAGCAGGAAAGCTTGTTTTCCTCTTCCAGTCTATAAATAAAACTAGGTATGAGAGGATGAGATCTACTAGTTGTAAAATCTTGACGAAACAAATAATCAGTTCATAATTCATTAACTTCATTTGTTTAAACAATTAGTTTTATTTAAAAAAAAGTTCTGAAAAACTCTGATAAAACTTCTCATTATCAAGCATATTTAAGGTAGTTTTATATAACTTCAAAATGCCTCTTTTTCTTCTTTAATTGCATTCAAATTTCCATCGAACAGTTTGATGCAAATCACAAGTACAAAACCTAGTAAATAAAGCATAATTCACCATTTTCTAATATAATAAAAATGTTAAAATTAAGAATCTGTATAAATGTGAGTTAAGCTACAGAATTGCTTAAACATGTGAATAGATATATAGAGTAATCATCCTCATGTGTAAAAGGCAGCACCAATTTTAGTGTAAAGGCTATATTTAAATTGCAAATCAGCATGTTTTAATGGTTACCAACCAATTATAATCAAACCTTCTTTAGGAAACTGACTAAAGGACAAATGCAAAATACAAAATAAATTTACATGAAGATTCCCTGTGGTTAAGTATTTAAATCTCACTGATTTAAATCCATCCATCCTATTATTTTCCTCCCAGGACAAGTTATCAGAACAAGTATAAGAAAAGTTACATGCAGACCTATGAACACCTAAATGCACCTTAAAGCCTCAGGCTGAGAGTTACCACACTACTTAGAGCCTGTCATCTAAAACAACTACAAATATCAATGAGAGACACCTCACCACTAACTCTAATTCTGACCTCTTATTAGACTATATAAACAGCATAATTGTCTACTTCCATAAAATTATGGCTCAAGTTATTTCTGTAAAATCATCATAAGAATGTGAATTACAAATAAACCATTAACATTTTATAAGATTTTTTTCATTTTTAGTATAAAAAGCAGTTGCAGTAGCATTTTACACAACATGATTTTGTCATACCTAAATTGCCAGTAAATTTAAACAAAAAGGTAGAGGCTCAAGTTCTGAGAGGAAAAACCTCAATTTTTTTTTTTTTTTTTAAAAAGCCTGCATCAGACTCTTCAAGCAATTTACACATCAGCATGACCCAAAAATGCCAACTATAATTCTGTCAAAGTTGCAAAAAACCTAAAGAAGCCTTGTTTTTAGAACACATCTCTAGTTAATATTTGCCCTACATTTTCTACTTAACCGTTATTGCCATATTTTTGTGATTCTGCAAATAAAGCTACTATTTTGAGAGTAATTAGAATAGTTTCTTCCACAGGACGCAAAATAAAATACTGAGATGGAAATGTAAACTTAATAATTGTGATTCTTATAGTCCAACACTGGTATAATCAACAATGTGATTTAGGATACCATTATAGTGTCTTGCTGTAAGTGGCTGCCCCGGGGATGGCGGGGGGAAAGGTGGGGGGTAAAGAGGTGGGGAAACAGGCAGCCCAGACGTGCTTACCTATAAAGATGCAGTACAGTATTTGTTTGTCTCTGCTGCTGCCTGATTGGTTATTTCCAATTTTACATGATGTCTGGTTGACTGGTCAGTCCACAACTTTGGTGTTCGTATCTTTGAGGTTCTACTGTAAGGACTACTACCACTGTGTGACCATCAGAAAAAGTTATGTATGTTCACTGCACCCCTGGCATCATAACAGTGGGGATACTTTGGGTGGGGAGGCACTGATGAAGTTTAAAGAAGGCCCATGTAGCTCTATTAGGGCATTTCTGTAGCACACCAAGGAAGAAGAGGCTGCCCTCAGGCAAAGGCTTTGCTCTCCCTTGCCACTTTCCACAAACCAAAACTGTAACAGGGAATGTAAGGGGCTCCCCTAACATACTGAAGTTCGTAAATCATGACTTAGAATAATCAATGCAACCTGCATTGTTTCCAAGCACGCATTTCTTCTTAGTCGTACCTCTACATAAATCGTAATCCTCTGAATTTCACAGCAGCCATCGATATTGCACTCACCCAAGGATCGGGTCTATGGCCTTTTCCTGGGTTGTAGTTGTTGTCCACAACCAGATAAGAAGCAAAGGTGAAAATGCAACAAAAGCATCACATTTCTTCTGGAGACAAAGGGAATCACTTAAAAGGCCTTTTTGCTGTTAAATGCTATTTAGCAAAACAAGGACAGAACTGACCTTCCATATGTTTACTGTATTCAAAAAGTATCTTAAAGGAATTAAGGTTCCAAAGAGATTAACTCAGAAGTCAGAAAAGTTAAAAAGTAAGGCTGCATATGCATTAAGACAGTGTAATTACCAGTTCATGGTCACATTTTTTAATCCATTAGGGAAAAAAAAAAATACACTTCTCACCTCCATCCTGATTTTACATACAAACACCCCTTTTCTTTTGCAGAAGTGATTTCTCAATATTCTATTGCCATTGTTCTTGTGAAGCATGAACTGAGTGGAATTCTTTGAAGATGCGTATGAAATTGGGCAGGGATTAGTAAAATTAAGTGTTATTTTAAATAAAACATAGGATGCTTGTGGGAAGCCTATTTTGAATCATTAGACTAATCAATTCTGAACTGATTTTCACCAAATGACATCTGATCTAGGAACCATCTCCCTGCTGAATGTCAAAGTTTATACCAAAAATTTCTGATGCACTAGAACAATTTTTTAAACAAAGTACTTCCCTCTCTCTTAGCATATAAAACAGCTGAATCACTTTTACTCAAGCTTTCCAAATGTATTCACCTTCAGAAAGATCAGGTATAGAAAATCTCAGCAGGGATGAAGAATAATTGAGAAAGTTATCAATTGGAACACACCCTATATATGACTGAAGTTTCTAGATAAACTTAAGTTATAAGTGAAGCACAGAGTGACCTGTACAATTAACTAGCTGCATGAAATAATATTTTGTTTAAATTCAAAAGCAACTAACATCCTGTCTAGACCAAGAAAATGTTAGCTCGCCAGGCAATCATTACTCTTTTTATGCTAATTATTTCACGTATAAAAATGTCAATATTATCAACAGAACTTCAGGATGAGAAGTGCATTTTTCTGAGCCCAGAGGAACAAGACTGTGCAGAAACACAGCTGCATTCATGCCATGAAAGAGCTCTGAAAGGCCGATGTCAATGCAGGAAAGAACTGCAAAAGAACATTTTTGCTCTACCATCAAGATTTGGCAAAGTGGAATAACCCAGAATTACCAAATCCTACGGATAATGGGATTCCTGTTCAAAGACATTTCATCCTTCAGTGATTATGAAACTATATCCACTGTCTGCTTAACAATCACACAGTGTCTATATATACACACCAGTCTGCACATTTAAGATGATCATATATATTTATGAGTCAGTAAATAGCCTCTGACCAAGAATTTTATTTTCAGGTCATATTTGGCACTTTTTAAGCACTGTACATTATCTAAGCATTGTACAAGCAGTACAGATGCACATACAATAGCATTAGTATAAAGTGTCAAGCATTTCGTCAAGATGACTAAGCAAATATGCCTGCAGAAATCTCTGTATATTGCCAATACCAAGCGTTCAAAAGTCATGAGTCAGACCCCCTGGTCCCGCCATCGTAAGATTGACTTTAAATCCTCAGATTTTAAAACAATAAAATTAGAGGGTTTGGGGGTGAGGAAGAAGGTTGCCTTCTGGTTTCTGAACAGCCAGGGTAAATTTTTAAAAAACAAAAGCTGAGAATCACACAACATGACTGCTGGAGCTTTAAGGGGGAAAGAAAAAAAACAACAAACAAACCACAACACACAACCACCACCAAATATCAGGGGATTATGATAAACCTTCAGAGGAATGAAGTTCTGAAACAGCCTTCCACGGGAGCAATGGGGAAAAAAACCTAACTGGCTTCAAATCCGAGCTTGATAAATTTATGGAAGGGATGATAGAGTGGGACTGCCTTCAATGGCATGTGGCCCATCAGCAACTGCCAGTAGCAAAAATTCCCAATTGATGGAGACAGGACTCTAGATGAGAAGGGATCTGAGTTACTGCAGAGAATTCTTTCCCAAATATCTGCCTGGCAGTCTTGTCCATATGCTCAGGGTCTGACTGCCATATCTGGGATTGGGAAGGAATTTTCCCCAGAGTCAGCTTGGCAGAGGCCCCAGAGGGGAGCGGGGTGTGCGTTTCACCTTCTTCGGTAGCGTGTGTCACTTGCCAGTTTAAAATAGCGTAAATGGCAAATTCTCTGTAGCTTGAAGTTTTTAAACCATGACTTGAGGATTTCAGGTTTCAGGGTAGCAGCTGTGTTAGTCTGTCTTTGCAAAAAGAAAAGGAGTACTTGCGGCACCTTAGCGACTAACAAATTTATTTGAGCATAAGCTTTCGTGAGCTACAGCTCACTTCATCTGATGCATTCAGTGGAAAAAACGAAAGCTTATGCTCAAATTTGTTAGTCTCTAAGGTGCCACAAGTACTCCTTTTCTTTTTGAGAATTTCAGTAACTCAGCCAGAGCTTAGAGGTATTTTTCAAAGAATAGGTAAGGTTCCGTGGCCAGCAATGTGCAGGAGGTCAGAGTAGATGATAATGATGGTCCCTTCTGACCTTAGTCAATGAGTCTAACACTTACTTTTGATAAATTATTTCATTAGTTGTATTGAATTCTGCAAATCAAAGCTAAGAGTACTGTTGCTTCAATTTGCTTCTATCTTTATCTACTTTTACCTGTGCACTTCTGGTTCTACTGGGAAACATGCAGGAGGAGGACACATTTGCATATTTTGTTTTGATGTGAGGCATAATCTTGTGAAGTTTGAACAGGTGATAAATATCATAAAGCTACTGATCTGCGCATTAGCAAGGTGCTGCAGTTTTCTTGTTTAATCAGTTCAAGTGCAAGGTTTAAATACCAGCAGCAAATCATTAGTTACAAGACCAAGATTTTGAAAGTATACTTTAGGATGCAGAATTTGAACTGGAAAGATTTAACATCTATCAAAAGCTATATTTCAGTTTCTCCAAGGGATTCTAGTGCACTAGGCTGAAATATAATATGTAGATGTCCAACATAGAAAAACAGTAGGAAAAAAAAAAAACATTATAATTCATTAACTGTCTCTAAAGGAAAAAAGTTAAAGTTTCACCTAGATTTCAGGAAAGTCCTGATTTTGCATTTTAAATTTGTGTCTTATTGTGCAAGACTATATATATATTTTGCATTGTTTTCAAATCTAATTGTGTCCTCTGCTAACCACCTGGTCCTAAAACTTAAACACTTATCCCAGGAAAGGACTGTTCCATTCTTCCCAACTAGGCTACCAACACTTATTCTTTGTAAAACTAAAAGAACACATGATACAGAAAGCTAAAATCCATTTCTAATTTAAAGCATCTAAAAACAGAAATGAAGCATCAACACATAGCTTTGATCCGACAATATTACCTTCATTTTACAGAAGGTAATGTTAGATTCTTTATCAACTTAAGATTTAAAGAGTATACAAGAAGGTTGCAGTTACCAAAAATGACAAGGCCAAAATATTAGAAACTCCAATTCAGAGTAAAGATTACATTGGGGGGGGGGGAGGAATCTCACATTCAGAAGTATAGAAATATATATAATTTATCAAACCTTCAGTAGACAAATACACTACTGAGGGCCATCATACCACATTGTTTGTGAAGATTTCTTTTGCCACTGATTATACTGCATCAGTAAAGACAACGCTCCTTAATATACATACTTCCTTGGTCTAGACCAAAGGTGGCAAAACTGTGCTTGCAGTTCTTTTATAGTTAAAAAGTGTGGGTTGCGGAGCGCCCCCCACCCCCACCATTTTCCACTTACCAGACTGGGAGGGAGTTCGGGGCTTTCTGCCCTGTGGTAGAGCTAGGGGCTTCAACCCAGCAGGGAGGGGTGTCTAGAGTTTTCAGTCACTAGTCCTACTGCACCCAAGTCTCAAACTTCTGAAGATTATTGTTTGCGGCCGGAAGGTCGCTAAGTTTGGCCACCCATGGCCTAGATAATGGTGTTATAACACTTACATAAAAGTAGCAAAAGTTAACATAGTGACAAGACACATGCTTACACAGACATTTGGGGTGACACCACGATGTCTTTAAATTTAAGATTTCTGCTTGTACAGTCTGCACATTATCTAAACCCTTTTGGAAAAGGGTAAAAGTAATGTAGGAGGACATCACTGATGTGATCATTTTAGCAGGACAGCAGCTCTTCCATAATTTGACAAATCCTTAATGCCAGGGAGAGAAAATGATCAATCACCAGGCTATGGTCAGGGTTCTCATCTGGGATGTGAGAAGCCCAAGTTCAAATCCCTGCTCCACATCAGGCAGATGTAGGAACTGAATCTTCATCTCCCACATCCCTTGTGCATGCTGAACCACTGGACTAAAGTTATGAGGACACTACTACCTCCTCCTCCTCCTCCATCTGTTTTGTGAATCTAGGCCTCTACACAAACATGCCCAGAAACAAAGCATTTCAGGTCAAGAGACAGGGAATCATAGAAATGTAGGGCTGGAAGGGAACTCAAAGTCTAATCCATCTCCATATGCCAGTAGGGCTAAATACACCTTGATCATCCCTGACAGCTGTCTGTCTAATGTGGTCTCAAAAACCATCAATGATGGGGATTCCATATTCACTTGGTAATTGTCATGATGTCTGAGATTGGCACTCACAGTTCCTGTAAGCATCACAGTAACGTATTCCAGTGCTTAGATATCTTTACCGTTAAAAACTGTTCCTAATACATAATTGAAATCATCCTTGCTGCATGCTAAATTGATAACTTCTTGTCCAATCCCTTGGTGGGCATGGAGAACTACTGATCCATGTCCTCTTTATAAACAAGCTTTTGCATATCCAAAGACTTACGTCCTGTCCCATGTCTGCCCCTCCAGCATTCTCCTCTCAAGACTAAATATGCCCAATTCTTTCAGCCTTTCCCCATAGGTCATGTTTTCTAAATTTCCTGTTTTTGTTGCTCCCCTGTAGATTCTCCAATTTGGTCACATCTGTGTCTTATTCAATCCAAAGAAGAAAAAGAAAAACCAACAAAAAAAACCCCAACCCTTTTTCAATATGCTGAAACTTGTGATTTTTTGTATTCAGTTCAACCCTAACATTTCCCCCCAGCTTTCTGGAACTGAAAGTGAACCAAAGAGTCAATTATTTACCCCGTTCTACTTGCAGCACACAAATTTCATTGCTGGAGATCAACTCGAGTCAGAATCAGGTATGGTGTAATTTGTTCATTTACATAACACCTGTTATTCTTAAATTAAGACAGGCCTAGCCACGTAGAAGTAACTCTGGAAACCCCCAGCTCAGTTGCAGCAGAAGCTTCTCCCTCCTTCCCACCTTATCTACAGCTATCCTCCAACAGATCTTTCTGAGGCTGCCCTATCAGCTTCCAATCAAAAGGCAGCACCAGATTAGTCAACTGCTGTATCTTGGCCTATCATTGCTTAGCAGATTCATCACTTGATATAGTATCACATCAGTGAGCAATTAATCCACATTAGAACTTTCCACTTGTGCACATTATTTTCTTGGACATGTTAGTGTTCAATGGCTACGTAGTTATAACTACTAGGTTGGACTGGTTAATTTTTATATATTTTGATTTAAATGACTGACACATGCAGAACATTTGAGCCAAGTGAACTTAAGTTATGTTGCGTAGCAAGACATCAAGACCATCCATGAACGACAATTTCAAGAATGTAATTTGTTTCTTTTTCATACAAGTATCTTGTTATAGTGGAAGCATTCAAAAGCTCTAGATAAGATCAGGGCCTTCTTGCGCTAAGTGCTGTTCAAACACAGTAGACATGGTCTCTGCCCTAAATAGCGCTTTAGTAACAGAGGTAAAATGCAGCAGGTGAGAAGAAAAGGAAGAGAAGATAAGGATAACAATAGTAAGATCATCCAATTACACAGACTAGTAGGTTCAGAATACATTTTCTTCTATTTAACATGAGTAAATAATGAGCAGTCCCCTTTTACCAGCCTGTCAACACAAATCTGCATGTTGCTTATGCACCTTAGCATTATATTCACATACTTACTAACAAGACATCAGAATATATATGACAGGATCTTCACCAATACTCAACCTCCTCAACTCGTTAGTGAAAATCTGACAATCTCCTCTGTGCCTTCTTCCATGGAACTGGCTATGCATTGTACAACCTTCCTGAGCTCATTTGCAAGGTCCCTCTCCTGGTATGCCATTAATTCTTTATTTGAGAGGAACTTCTGCTATCCTGCCGACAGTGAATTAAGTTAATTTATATACAAGTTAAGTTTTGCCTATTGTTATTCCCTCGACCTCTGTCTACTTGTTTGTGCTTAAACTGTGAGCTTCATAACTACCTGGAAAGCACTATTATGTGGTGATCCCTCCCATAAATTAACACTATAACATGGTCTGTGCATTATTAGTAACAATACTACATACCTTCCCTTGCTGCATTGAGCAGTCCACACATCCCACTTGAATATTCCCATGTTTTGCTCCAGGGATTATTTGTAATCTTTCAAAATCAGTCCCCAATATAACGATATCACATCCTGATGCATAAGCCTGTAAAAAGAAACAAAACAAGAGTTACAGCAAATCTACAACTACTTAATACCACTACCTCTAGATACTATATGAAGATAAATCAATGAAGTACAGATATCCCTTTTGATGCACTTCTTTATAGAAGCTATCCTTGGTTCATCATCATTCATGTAGACCAGTGGTCACCAAACGGTAGATCACGATCGACTGGTCGATCCTGGAGCCTCTGCCAGTCTATTGCGATCTCCAGGTGATAAAAGTCCGGCAACGCAGCGGGTCTAAGGCAGGCTCCCTGCCTGCCCTGGTCCCAGAAGCAGCCAGCACCATGTCTCTGTGACCCGGGAAGGGGCGGGGGTCAGGCTGCTTCCGCACACTGCCCCCACCCTCCAGTGCTGACTCCGCATCTACCACACGGGGGCAATGCTTGCAAGTGCGGGCAGCACATGAAGACCTGCTGCCCCCCTCTGGGGCTGCAAGCACTGTCCCCGCAGCTCCCGTGGGGTTGGCGCTGGGGGACAGGGGCAGCAGCAGTGCATGGAGTCGCCTGCCTGCTCCTGCTCCCGCCCCCCCCCCCCAGGGGCCGCAGAGACATGCCAGCCGCTTCCAGGTGCAACGTGGGGCCGGGGCAGGCAGGGAGCCTGCCTTAGCCCCACTGTCCAGCCAACCGGAGCTGCCTGTAGTAAGCGCCTCCTGGCTGGAGCCTTCACCATGCACCTCCTCCTGCACTCCAACCTCCTGCCCCAGCCCTGAGCCCACACCCGAGCTCCCTCCCAGAGCTTGCACCCCTCACCCCCTCCTTCACCCCAACCCCCTGCCCCATCCCGGACCCCCTCCCACACTCTGAACCCCTCGGCCCCAATCCAAAGCCTGCACCACCTCCCACACCCCAACCCCATGCCGAGTGAAAGTGAGTGTGGGGGGGGGAGAGCAAGCGACAGAAGGAGGGGGGAAATGGAATGAGCAGGCGGAGCCTCGGGGAAGGGGTGGGGTAGATCCTGGGTTGATCTTAAATTCAAAAAGCAATCTTGTGCGTAAAAAGGTTGGAGACCACTGATGTAGACTGTTTACCCATGACCCCATCATATCTTTTTAACACTACTGCAGGGGTACAATATTGTTAAGTTTTAATTGCCATTAGTTTGAAACATGCTGGGGCAAACAGAAGGACATACATAATTAGGCTATTTGGTTTTGCTATCACAGAAAGGCTTGTTTTATTAGTAAGAGGCCTAGTGTGATGAGCTTATGCCAAGGATTCATTTCAGGTGAACCAAACAACATTATGAGGTCACGGTAGCAACTTTCATTCAAGTTTATAGCTCACTTTTCATTAAAATCCTGATTTTGCCATAATTACTCCAGTAGACTTCTCAACAAGTCTGCTTTTCATCTTGAATTTCCCTATGTACTATCTCATGTCTTCCCCATCCCCCACAAAACAAATAAATCTGAAGTCAAACAATATATAGACAGTCAAAGTTGAAAGGCTCTTTTGATTTTTGAAATAAGATCTATTTGTAATGTTCTCAGATTACTGAAGGTAGAAATTGTCAGGTCATTTTACTGGCCCCTAAAAGAACCTGTAACTTGACTATCTTTTGGAAAATTTTAATTTTCAGTTATTCCCTGGGAACACTGGGACCTCTAAGATCATCAGAAGTTAGGCAGAAATTAGTTCTACTGGCATAAAGGTCTGCTGGCTGATTTGAATCAAGCATGAACATGTGTTGTCATTCTATCTAATCACAGCACAATGTGCCTTAACAGAAATAAAATGCAACAGTCCACAACTATTTCACATAGTGTTTGTAAATACTCCTCAAAATCTGGAAGTTGGAAAACTCAGTTAAGGTTGTATAAACCATTAACTCTTACTCTAGATGAATACTCATCCTAGGTTTACTCGCCATCCTGTTTATTCATCAATAATTCCTCTATATTCAACCACTATACCCCTTTCACATTTCTAGTAATATGTCATGCTTGATTTTGGTGAAGAGAATTGGAGTTATGGAGATGACTTTAGTATGGAAGTTTCATGGTCATCGCCAATTCATAGAATCATGCTGGATTTAACTACAGCAGAATCCCATTTATCTGATCTAACTGGGACCAAGACCAGAACAAAAAGAATACAGAATCTTTTTGCGAATACAAACTAACATGGCTGCTACTCTGAAACAAGACCAGAACAGTAATCAAAATTTCAGATAATCTGGAGAATGGGAAAGTATGAGGCTGCAGTGCTGTCTAGCGACCACAGGAGAGACCGCCTGCTTCTGGACTTACGTACACTGGTTGTTCGGTTAATACGGGGAACAAGATAATGGAGGGTCGGATATACAGGGTTCTACTGTACTGTTTTATAGGTACTTTACAAAGTTTTACAAAGCTCCTCCTCTTAGTCCCATATTATAGGTACTCCCATGAGCAATGTCCTTTCTCCACTTCAACTGCATATGACACTATGCAACACGACCCTGATTTCTTATCCTTTCGGCGAATTGTAGATGCACCACTGTCTTACCACTATGCTCACACGTTCCTTAGCTCCATTGTTAAGATTATTAGGGTTGCTGATTAATTGCAGCTAACTCATGCAATTAACTCCAAAAAATTAATTGTGATTAATCACAATTTAATCGCACTGTTAAGCAGTAAAATACCAACTGAAATTTAATATTTTGGATTTTTTTCTACATTTTCATATATATTGCATTCTGTCATAATTGAAATCAAAGTATATATTTTTATTACATATATTTGCACTGAAAAAATGATGAAAAATAGTATTTTTCAATGCACCTCATACAAGTACGGTTTTGCAATCTTTGTCGTGAAAGTGCAATTTACAAATGTAGATTTCTTTTTTGGTTACTCCAACACAAACCACTGTAAAACTTAAAAACCTACAAGTCCACTCATAGTCCTACTTCTCATTCAGCCAAATCTCTAACACAAACAACTTTGCTTACATTTACAGGAGGTAATGCTGCTGGATTCTTATTTATAATGTCACCCAGAAAGTGAGAGCAGTCATTTGCCTGGCACTTTTGTAGCCAGCATTCCAAGGTATTTAAGTGCCAGATATACTAAACATTCGTATGCCCCTTCATGCTTCAGGCACCATTCCAGAGGACATGCTAATGATGCTTGTTAAAAAAAAATAAAGCATTAATTAAATTTGTGACTGAACTCCTCAGGGGGAGAATCGTCTTACCTCTGCTATGTTTTACCCACATTCTGCCATATATTTCATGCGATAGTCTCGGATGATGACCCAGCACGTTATTCATTTTAAGAACACTTTCACTGCAGATTTACGTACAAAATGCAAAGAAGGTACCAATGTGAGATTTCTAAAGATAGCTACAGCACTTGACCCAAGATTTAAGAATCTGAAGTGCCTTCCAAAATCTGAGATGGATGAGGTGTGGAAAATGCTTTCAGAAGTCTTAGAAGAGCAACACTCTGATGCGGAAACTATGGAACCCAAACCACCAAAAAAGAAAATCAATTTTCAGCTAGTAGCATCTGACTCAGATAATGAAAATGAACATATGTCAGATCCACACTACTTTAGATTGTTATAGATCAGAACCTGTCATCAGCATGG
The DNA here is from genome assembly GCF_009764565.3 of Dermochelys coriacea. Taxonomy (NCBI): domain Eukaryota; kingdom Metazoa; phylum Chordata; order Testudines; family Dermochelyidae; genus Dermochelys; species Dermochelys coriacea. The sequence goes on along the minus strand of NC_050072.1, from coordinate 76,542,494 downwards.
ACTGGACACAAGTCCCCCGGAATGGTGGTTGAAGCATGAAGAGACATATGAATCTTCAGTGCATCTGGCACATAAATATCTTGCGACACCAGCTACAATAGTGCCATGAGAACACAGGTTCTCATTTTCAGATAACATTGTAAACAAGAAGCAGGCAGCATCATCTCCTGCAAATGTAAACAAACTTGTTTGTCAGCGATTTGACTGAGTGGACTTGCAGGCTCTAAAATTTTAAATTGTTTTATTTTTGAATAAATGCAGTTTTTTTGTACATAATTCTACATCTGCAAGTTCAACTTTCATGATAAAGAGACTGCACTATGTACTTGTATTGTACTTGAAAAATACTATTCTTTTGCTTTTTTAACAGTGCAAATACTTATAATCAAAAATATAAAGTGAGCACTGTACACTTTGTATTCGGTGTTGAAACTGAAATCAATATTTGAAGACGCAGAAAACATCCAAAATATTTAAATAAATGGTATTCTATTATTAACAGTGCAATTAATCATGATTACTTTTTTTTTAAATCGTGATTAATTTTTTAATCACTGGACAGTCCTAATTATTATTGAGAATCAAATATAATGTTTAAGTGCATCTTTAGAATAGCGTTCAGTGTAAGACCAACGTCAATGTACTTTCTCTGCCATTCAAAATTTACACTGATTGGCACGTACCACACATTTGAAGCCTTCTGCTAGCCTCACAGTAATAGTAAGCCCTATATTGGCATGAATGCGCCTAGCCAAAGATGGCTGACCCCAAAGAACCAGTGGCTGATGAAGCCTTGAGAAAGCTGTTGCCAATTACGATAAAGAGAAAAATCTTCAGCTTCTCAGCTCTTGGAAGACCCTACTATTTGGTTGTTGTACAGTGAAGCTGATGGGGCAGTATTCATGCCCAAGAGTCTGACTAACCACAAAGCTGACTGTGCCAAATGTGTAGGCAGGAGTACTCTGGTCTTTGGCCCCTTGACTAACAGACATACAGGGGAGCTCTGCTGGTGACGGGCCTCTGACGTTCCTTTACTATTGCTGTCTCAGTTTGACGAGACCTGTTTTGAGGCGCTACGGTTATGTACTAGTCTGGTTGATTGGCAGTACTCGTCACCTGCCACAAGAGGGTTATCTGTAGTACTGAACTACTCTGCACTCACCAACGTTTATCTGAAAGCAGGGAGTGCATGATGCTGATCTAGTCAAGTGAAAGCTGCAGTGGAGTGGTCTTCTGCTGTAGGTACGTTTCAAAAAGCGCTGACTAATGCAGTGCTGACAGAAACATGAGGTGGCTTAAACTTGCCAGCCCTTAGAATATTGCTCAGCATAAAAGATTACTTCTAATGCTGCTCCTTGTTAACAGGTTGAAATGAACACCTGGAAGGAGAGACTAGAGCACATTTAAAAGGAATTTGTCCCAGACAAGCAGTAATAAATAATCTACGCACTTTTGGAAGAACACCACTCAGAAGCATCTTCTGCCCCATGCTTCGTTTTGTCTTCCCACATTAATCTGACTGGATGACATTCTTGTACCTCAAAGGAGCCAAATTAAAAGAGAAATTGTAGCACCAGAAGTGACAAAAACTTGAGGGACTTTAGAACAAGTCTAAGGCTGCTGGAAGCAAAACAACCCTATCTCCTGATGAACAGACCCTACTCATGTGCCAGTAACCCATAGGTCTTGTCGGTCTTAAGAATTGCAGTAAAAGAATGAAGACCCACATGCTTGGTTATGTAGATGTGACAAAGAGCATACTTTAAGACATCTAATAGACTAACATAGTTCTGAGCAAAGCAGTTCTGTACTTTAAGCGTAAGAATGTACAAAAAAGGGATGCAAAGAACATTTTGGCTGATTTATTTTTATGCTGGTTGCTTGCCTCAGACTTAATTTTTTTCGGATATGTTTAGCCACCATTCAGAATGAGAGTGAAAAAAATAAGTTTTGCCCACCTAAAACATTTCTCAACAAAATGGATGTCAGAAGCTCTATTGCCTTTGTGCTTTGGAACAGGGACTTGAAGTTTGTCCTGGTGTCGGGGATGTGCCTTTTTTCCATTGCCGTGAAAATGCACCTAAAGTTGCTCTCAATGCTCCTCTTTCTAGCACCCGTTGGCCAGTAGGAGTTGACATCTCGATAGTAAATAAGCAATGATAGGTAATGCAGGCATAGGCCATGAATAGCCTTTTAAGTGAAGACAAGTAGCTTATGTTTGGTGCAAGAGAGAAGGGGAAGCCAGTGGAAAGATGAAAAAAAGGGGGAGGCTCATATGTGATGGGCTAGGAAAATGATCTTTGCAGCAGCATTCTGAATGGATAAACTATTCTCCAACTAAATGTTTTCCAGCTTGGTTGAAAACTTTTTACATGAGTGGTGAGACAAGAAAATTTTCCCCATTTTAAAAAACACTCACCTAGGAGTGATCTTGTTCTGACCTCCATCTTTGGAAGATCACTACGAAAAATAAGCAAAGAAGTTAAGTGCCTGTGGTGACTGTAGGGATGGGAAGCGGAAGGGGGATGACTGTGTGTTAAAAAAGTCAGTGTGTGAATTAGGATGGTAAGGGAAATTGTTGTGCAAGTGGAACTGGAGCAGGCTTTATTACCAGCTATCCACTGTTGCATCTTACTGCTTCATCCTTTCCCACTCTGCCAAATACGGAAATATACTGAGAGATGGAGACTGGCTTCTTCCACAAGTGTATATGGAAGAGGGTCTGAAGACATGTTGCAGCATGGAAGACTCTTACCAAATCCCTCCATAAAGCAGCTATTATACCTTCCTTTTAAGTCCCTTTTCAACACATACCTCTAAAATGACAAACCCTCTCCTGAGGGTTGTAATTCTTTAACAAGTGAAAATACCAGCTTTAACACGTGCATGCTGGGTGATGTTGGCAGCCTGTGATATACAGGATGTTAGACTAGATGATTTAGTGCTCCCTTCTGGCCTTTAACTCTGAGTACTACAGTAAAGTACCACGTGATGATGGTTAGCTGTCAAAGACCGGAATGTGGGCACTCATGCCTAGTAGTAAGAGCAGGAATTGGTAGTTTGAAATTGGAGCCGAGCATCAGAGCTAGGTTACCTGGAGTGAGGAATTTCAGGGGCCAAAGCTATCGTGACCTTGGATGAATGCTTTGAGCAATCAGCACTCTGCTTCTTTTGCTGGTCTTAAGAGCAGGTCTGCTGATCCTCTGAGCCAATTGGGCAGTTTAGCCAGTCTGGTGGCCCAACTGGGGCCCAGGTTTGTTAGACTTCTTGGGGGTGGGAGGGGTGTTAAGCTAGCAGGTAAGAAGGCTAGGTGCAGGACCTTACTGCTGACACTAGCAGGTGGCCTAAAGAGACTTTAGTATCTCTAGTCTATTTACAAATAGATATATTGTAAGTATGCGTAACTTCACATTCCTTTTATTGCAACTTTTCTCCCTTTCATTCTCTTCTAGACCCACAACTTGACTCAGTCTTGATAGAAGCTCTTAATGGCAGGACTGTACATCTGTATAACACCCACCACAAAGCCTAAATCCTGATTGTGTTATGCTACCACACAAAGGCCCCCAAACAACAACTAGATCCCGGAAACATTTTTCTGGGGTTATAATAATAATTATCACAGTGAAGCGATGGGGTAATTTGTAAATCACAGATTACAAATAAGCATAAAGTTTTCACACAGTTTTCCAAAAAGAGGAAGCAACTGTGTCAGCATATATATATGGAATGTAATCTAGAAATATTATTCAGACTTTACAAGCAGAAGTGACCATCATGATCATACAGTCTGACCTCCTGCACATTGCAAGCCACAGAACCTTGCCCACCTACTCCTGTTATAGAGCCCTAATGTTTGGCCGACTTACTGAAATCCCCAAATCACAATTTGAAGACTCCAAGTTACAGAGAATCTAATCATTTATTCTAGTCTAAACCCATACCCCATGCTACAGAGGAAGGTGAAAAAAGCCCAGGGTCTCTGCCAATCTGATCTGGGAAAAAAGTTCCTTTCTAACCCCAAATATGATGATAAATTAGACCTTGAATATGTCAGCAAGACCCACCTGCCACACACCTGAGAAAGAATTCTCTGTAGTAACTCAGAGCCCTCTCTATCTACTGTTCCATCTCTGCCCATTGGGGATATTCGCTACTAGCGGTTGCAGATGGGCCACATGCCACTGTGGTCAGTCTCATCCTACCATCCCCTCCATAAGTTTATCCAGTTCAGTCTTGAAGCCAGGTGGGTTTTTGCCCCTTGGAAGACTATTCCAGAACTTTACTCCTCTGATGATTAGAAACATGGATCTAATTACAAGCCTAAACTTGTTGATAGCCAATTTATACTACTTGTTCTTCTGTCAACGCTGGCCCTTATTTAAACAACTCCTTCCCCTCCCTGGTGTTTATCCCTCCGATGTATTTATAGAAAGCAATCTTATCTCCCCTCAGCCTTCATTTTGTTAGGCTAAACAAGCCACGCTCTTGGGAGTCTCCTCTCATAAGGTAGTTTTCTGCACCCATTCCAGTTTGAATTCATTGTTCTTAAACATGTGAGATCAGACTTGCACACAGCATTTCAGACGAGGTTTCACCAGTGCCTTGTATAACGGTACTTACACTACCCTCTCTCTACTGGAAATACCTCGCTTGATGCATCCTAGGATTCCATTAGCTTTTTTCACAGCCATATCACATTTATAGCTCACAGTCCTCTTGCAACTAACCAATACACCCATATCTTTCTTCTCCTGTCGCTAAGTCCTTAGCTTATAGCAAAACTTCTGGTTGTTAGTCCCTAAATGCATGACCTCGCGTTTTGCGCTATTAAATTTCATCCCATTTCTATTACTACAGTTTTCAAGGTCATCCAGAAATTCTTGTAGACTATTTCAGTCCTCCTCCATATAGACAACATCTCCCAACTTTGTGTCATCCACAATTTTTATTAGCACACTTCCACTTTTTGTGCCAAAGTCATTAATGAAAATGTTAACTAAGATTGGTCCTAAGAACGATCCCTGAGAAACTTCACTAGCAACCTCAGTCCAGCCTGACAGATCACCTTTCAGTATGACCCACTGTAGCCTCGCTTTAACCAATTCCTTATCTACCTTTCGATTCTCACATTAATCCTAAACTTCTCCAATTTAATTAATAAATTTATCACAGGGAATAGTATAAAATGGCTTTCTGAAATCCACACAGATTGGCTCTACTGCATTTCCTTTATCTAAAAAAAGATCAGTTATCTTCTCAAAGAAGATCAGGTTGGTCTGGCACAATCTACCTTTTGTAAAACCATGTTCTATTTTATCTCAATTACCATTCAGCTCTATATCCTTAACTACTTTCTCTTTCAAAATTTGTTCCAAAAGCTTGTATACAATTGAGGTCAAACTAAGAGACTTGTAGTTTCACAGATCACTTTTTTTCTTTTCTTCAAAAGAACTATAACAACAATTCTCCAATCGTAGGGTGTGACCCCCAAGTTTACAGATCATTAAAAATCGTTACTATTGGGCTTGCAATTTCATGTGCCATTTCCTTTAATATTCTTGGATGGTGATTATCCAAGCTCCCAAATTTGATCCCATTAAGCTGTTTCAGTTTAGCTTCAACATCCTTATTTTCATTAGCCCCTCTGCCACCACCCCACTGATCCAAAGTATTTGTTTAGGTGATCAGCCATGCCTAGATTACCATTTATCTCCCCCCCACCCTCAGTGCTTAGCAGTCCCACTTCTTTCCTTCTTTTCTTTTTATTTACATGGCTATAGAACCTTTTAGTATTGATTTTAACTTCCTTTGCAAGGTCCAACTCTGGTTGGGTTTCGGCAGTTCTCATTTTCTGACTTTCAAGAGGTAGCTTTCCTTGCTGATCCATTCCATCTTTCACTCCCTGTAGGCACTCTCTTAATGACCTATCTGAGATGCTTGGTCATCCAGTGTAGTCTGCAACTCTTCCCTACAAATTTTATCCACTTGCTTGGGATGCAGGCTTCACATAGCTTCTGCATTTTCAATTTAAATCAATTCCAAGCCTCCTCCACGTTCAGATCCTTGAGTTCTTCAGTCCTGTCCAGTTCCCTAATTCCCTTAATTTTTTAAAGTTTGCTCTTTTGAAATCAAGGACCCCCTAATTGCAGACCCATTTTTGTTTATCCTTCCATTTAGTTTAAACTGAATTAGTGCATGATCACTCAAATCAAGGTTGTCCCCTATAACCAATTCTTCTATGAGGTCCTCTCTACTCAACAATACTAAACCTAAAATGCCATCACATCTTGTTGGTTCAGCTATCCCCTCCAGAAAAATCTGGGCCCTACTATTATTAGTAGCACTTGTCCTCCAATCTATATCTGGGAAGTTAAAGTCTCCCATAACCAAACAATTCCCAGTAGTATTTATTTAATTAAAAATATGCTGAAAAGGTGTCTATCCATACCCAAGTAGGATCCTGGGGCTCTGTAGCATACCCCAAACACTATCCCAGAGGAACCTGTGGTAGCTTTCTTCCCCAAAGTGACTTTGACCCAGACTCTGTCTTATCCATTCCATCACTTCTAATTTCTTTACAGTCTACCTCATCATTAACATACAATGCTACTTCACCACCTTTACCTTCATTTCGGTCTTTCCTGAACAGAACATACTGTTCAATACATGTAGCCTAGCCATAACTACTACTATACCATATTTTTGTTATCCCTGTATCATCTGATTTTACTTCCTACATGAGTAATTCTAGTTCCTCCATTTTGTTACCCAGGCTCCTTTTATTGGCCTACTGACATCTTAGTTGTTTCTGCTTGGCTTTCCCAAGATTCCTCACTGGATTAGGTAGTCATTGTACTCTCAGTGCCAATACCAATTCTAATGACGCCATCTTTCCTCTTGATGTCCATTCTCCTACCCTCTGCTGTTCCTTTCTCCATTGTTGTATCCTCTCTTTCTTGATTATCCTCCTGCTCAGTATCAGAATCAGGCGTAGAGAGTACATGAGCATCTCCCAGCTATCTCCCCCAAATTCCTAGTTTAAAGCTTTTTTTTTTTAAAATCAGGTATGACATCCTCCATCCAAAAGTCTATTTCCCTCTCTACTCAGGTGGAATTCATCCCATGAGAACAGCCTTCTGTCTGAATGCCTCCCTATGGTCAAACATCCCACAACAAAATGGAGGCTAAGTGGTGCTGCCTGAGTCATCTGCTGATCATCATAATCTTGTCTCACTTTCATTCTCCATCTCTATGGACAGGCAGAATTCCACTGAAGATCACCTTAACTTCCATTTTGTTAAGTGTCTCCCCCAGCATGGCCCAGTCTACCTTAATGCGTTCTAGAGAAAATCTAGTAGTATCATTTGTTCCCACGTGAAGGATAATGAGTGGATTCTTCCCTGCTCCCACTGGGATCATCTTCAGCCTCAGGTCCAAATCCCGTATCTTAGCTCCTAGCAGAAAGTACACCCTTCTGTTCTACATATCAGCTCTGGTGACAGGTCTGTCTGTTGGTAGTCAATCATGTAGCCCTGCTTCTTCCTGGTGTTGGTGTGATTCTCCGGCTTTCCTTCTGGCTGCAAGTCCTCATCTTCTGTTCTCTGTATTCCTGAGACTTACTTTAGTATTCTCGTAAATGCAACAATCTCCCAAACGCTCACTTTTTATGCACCCAACTTTACCTGCATTTTTGAATTAGTTCCTCAACTGGATCATTCAGTTCAAACCTTGTCACGTTTTTGTACTTATGGGTCTGCAACTGATTTATCTTTTATGAAAACACTTTTGTATCCAAGAACAAGAGTCACCAGTTGTTGATAGTTTCTCCTTGACTTCCATGCCAAGAACCAAGTTCAGGGCTCACCATTTCACATACCATAGCCAATAATTTCATAAACAGCTGAAACACCGTAAAGAAGGCAGCTCCATACAATCTTTTGCCAGTATAAGATGTGTCTGAACAAGCAGGACTATCCAGTAAGGTTCTTTTAGTATAAACTAGGCCTATGTGTTAGCGACATCTCTGTAGTGGAAAGAGAATCTTTAACTGTAGTTTTGGCAGGTGTAAAGCCTTTCAATTCACCTTTAAAGATTAAAATGTCCCAGGTTATTTGTGGAGTAGTCTGTTCAATGAATCAAGCAGATATTGTTGATATTATCATGCTCTTGGTATGTTTGTTAAACAATGTTTTTAAAACCAGTGAACAAAAGCAAACAGGGTAAAACCAGTTACAACTATGGAAACAAGGATTTTACTAGCTGATGCCTTGCCACCACATATCTGGATTTAGAAAATTATACATCTTTCTGTGCACCTAAGACTGAAAAAAGTGAATTTGCATCTGGTATTGGATTTTCATCTCCTTTCTATTTGCTTCTTATCCAACTTTCAGCTATTTTATCCCTGCATCCTAAATTTCTTGAGAGAGGATTAGCAAGTTTTCCTTTGAAGATAACACCAAGGCAATTTTACAGAACTGTTAACAGAAGATATTACAGCCAATAATTTAACTGCTACAAAATTCTTATTTTTTTCTAAAGTGAAAACTTTACCCAAGTAACTCCTTAAACATAAGAAAATAAATCTTCTATTGGTGCATTCACATATCTTTAAGAGTGGAGAATTATGTGCAGGAAATTTAAAAAAAAATTATAACCCTGAACTTGCACATAAAAAAATTTAATCTATTAAAGCAATTAATTTCTTATGCTAAAATCAGGAAATATGGTGCATAAAATAAAAGGCTCCTTTCCTGCAATGGGACTAATGAGTAACTTTTGTGTGACAAACAACTAGTTAGGCAGGTTATTCCCAAGAGAATCTTAACAGAATCTTTATGCCAAGCCAAACCATTGTGTCTATGCTATATTTTATAAAAAAAAAAAAAAAAAAAGTTTTTACAAGTATTGCTACTAATTTTTACATGCATGTAAAATAAAACTGCCTTAATTACCAGACTACAACTATACTGTACATATCTTTGAGGAGGATTCTCCTCCTTACACCCCCCTCTTTTTCCCCCCCAAAAAAGAAACCCCCAAAGTGTACTGAAAAGGTATTGCAGGTAAAAGTGTAAAGATTTTAAAATATAACATATTTGAACTAGGAACAAAGCTGTATACCAGAATTCCCCTATCGATTGTGCTTTCAAATGGCATGAAGTACCTATTTTTGTTTGGTTGAACAAAATTAACCTTAAAATTGTCACTTGTCCTGCACCACAGATGAGACCAAATGTGGAAGAAAGTCTAAAAATTTCTCTGTCCCACAATTACAAAAACACAAAGAAGATAATATTAATGTTCGAAAGCTCAGTCATGATGAAGAACTATTGAACAGAATTCAGGCAAGGCCATTTATTAAATGGTTCTCCTCAACCATATAGTAATTACGTGTACATTTTTTATTTTATGTTTTTCTCCTCATACCCAATGTCAGGAAAGAAAGTAAACATTTACCTTGCAGCATTTATCACTTCTTTTTTTTTTTAAGAGATAAAAAAATGTCATACGATTGTATTAATCGCTGCAGTATACTCTTTCCTCCAAAACATATTACATTTTAAAACTGACATCTTAACATTAATTAACAAGTTTGTAAAAATATATCTTTGAAAGAAATGACTAAATAAATGGAGCCACACCAACAATACTTTCTTTAAGTGACCATTCCAATAATTAAGAGAAAATATAATGGAACAGAAGTTTCTTCTCCAGTAAAGTACCAGCATTAGAGTTGAGAAATATATAATATGCATATTACCAAGTCATTTGCTTTTTATACTTCCCTGAAATTTCGTAATGACCACTAGAACTTCCAAGTTCCCGCAAACTCTAGTTTAAGCTATTTTTATACATTGTAGAGTTAACAACTGTAAACTCACAACACAAAAGTAGGAGTTAGCACAGTATAAATATTTTTTAAAAGGACTGTAAGAGTCACTAAAGCAGAAATAAGTAAACAAACATCTACAAAGCCATTCAACATAGACAGTGGTGACAGTATTGATTACACAATTTGAGGCAACACCTTGAACAATGCTTCAGATATTAAAGTAGCATCCACAGCGAGTGTGGGAGGTAATACTTAAACTTATAAGCCAAGTTGCTTCAAACTGCAGATGTTAGAGAAAGCCAAGTAGGTAGCATTTTGGTGAAGTGCCTTACTTGTTGGCTTACATACTTGTGGGCTCTAAAATGGTGGCTCTCAAACTTTTTTTTATTGATGACCCCTTTCACATAGCAAGCCTCTGAATGCGACTCCCCCCTTATAAATTAAAAACACTTTTATATATTTTACACCATTATAAATGCTGGAAGCAAAACGGGATTTGGGGTGGAGGCTGACACCTCGTGACCCCCCATGTAATAACCTTGTGACCCCATGAGGGGTCCCAACCCCCAGTTTGAGAACCCCTGCTCTAAAACAACAGAGAATTAATAGTAACAATGATAGCATATATTCTCTGTATTCTAGTACTCAATTCTCATCTTAAGTGTACCGAAGCTAAAAATAGCAAATATACATTAGGCTTCACAAGTTGTTTCCTTTCTTGCCACTTCCCTATTTTAGGTCAGTAACTTTTATAGCCTTCTTCCAAAATTCATGATAGAATTCTAGGCTGCAATGCAGTCTGGTCTCTCCAATGTCCACTGATATCCAGTCCATATACCAAGACTTTGGTCATTGATGGAAGACAACCAGGGGAAGATCACTGCTACCAACATAGCTCTCGGGTCTCCCCTGGATATGCCCATATCCGCGTAGCATAGCCTCCCTCAACTTGTCTTCCATTGGAGCAACCTTTATTAGATCCTTTACATCATTTAGTTTCCTATCACAGTCTCCAACCATCTCAACAGCTTCATTTGGACAACATACCCATTTCTTTTCTAGTGGCTGGCCAAGTCCCTGTTCTGTACATTAGGATTGTATAAAACTGTGATTTGACCACTCTTAAAAAGATGCCAATAAAGTTATTGCAAAGAACTTGGATCAGCTCCTACCATTTGCACCGAGCAACTTTAGTATGATGCCGGGCATCATTCTGGAGGGCACCATCGTCAGTAACCACTGATTCTAGGTATTTAAATTCTCTTTTTTCCCCCCCTAAGCTTTCTTCCCGTGATATCCTGTATGTTGAGTCCTCCTTCAGTTCTCATAGAGTGAATGGTGGTATGACTAAAGTGAAGTCCAGCCTGCTCAAAACTATGTTGCCACTGTTCAAAGTTGGCTTACAGTCTTAATCTTCTGCATATATCACCAAGTCATCAGCAAACAGCATGTTCTAAGGTGCATATATTCTCACTTATCACGTGCAAGACAACTGAAAACAAAAAGAAGTGCTCAGAACTTCACGTTCAGTAGAACTTACTAGGTTTTGAATCACTAACACTAGGCAGATACAAGTCAGGAAGACTTGTACTGAGAACCCATGAACTAGTGTATAATCCATCAGGGGGGTCCAGGTGTTTGAGTCACAACTACAACATTGTTTCTGTACTGCTAGTATGAGGGAGGTCCAAACTTGAGGCTGACTAGAACTTATGTTTCTGTATTATCACCAAGGCCAGAACCCCCTCCGCTCCCAAAAGTCAATGAAGAACATTTTTGTTCTCTGGGTTTGAGACTACTGGCTAAAAAATCCATTAGTAATATGCTTTCCTGCACACCACAAAGATTATATTTGTGTCAAAACTGCTCTTGTAAACAAAGGTCTCTCAAGGTAGTATTACTCAAAACAGTACTGTTTGGCACATTCCTCCCTCTCAAGAGAAAGCTACCACTTCCAGGTCATTATAGAGTACTAAACACTCTTCTAATCAGACAGGCAGCAATACCGGACAAAATTGCTCAGCAGCCACTCTATGGAAGTGATCCTGATAACTTGAAGTTTTAAAAAAGGAACCTAATGTTATTACAAGACGGATCTAAACTTTAGTATAATTAAAAGATAAGATAATTCTCTATTTGTCTCGCTTCTTTACTTTACACAATTAATGTCGCTTTGCTGTAAAGGAAATTACCATTTGTTTTTCACATACAGTTTCATGCTGCTTGTGAGTCACACACACACACACCACAATAGGGAAATCTGAAAGTTGGATCCAAAAGCAGGTGTAGTACTGTAAGCTACTTTTAACTTTTTTTTTTTCCAAACTGATTGAGCTGACTATCTATAACAAAGCTTTATTCTGATTACTTCCTCTTCTGAGCAGCAACTTGCAGGTTCTGAATCTGCAACTACTCAGGAAAATTGCTGTGATGACATGGAGCCCACATTACTTCAATAGAGGCCCTCCAGAGGAAACTCCCTGCAAGATGATCACCGTGTCAGATAATGAACAAGTATTTTGTTTTCCAATGTTGTCGTCGTTAAAAAACTCAGCAAAGGAGCACAGGAGCGTGCCGAGTATCCACAAACAAAGACTAAAAATAAGTCTAGCAATCGCTCTCCCACAAATCAGGTAGTAAGTTAAACTTGATGCAAGACTGAAGATATCCCACAGTTTACAGCACTTGGATGCTGCTGTTCCAGAGCAAAACTGACAAATCTGCTAAGTTCTACTTTGGGCCCCTTCTGATATACTGTATACCAAGCAAAACTGACTAGTTTCCTGACAGTTTCATCCAGCCAAAGACTTAAGCACAGCAACAATATCACAGCATCATTTAATGGGAAAAGATAGGAAAAGAATGAGGATAAGATACTCGGATGATGAGGCACCCCAAGAAAGAGGGAGTCAAACCAGGGAGAGAAGAGAAATAGAAGAGAATAGTTTACATTTAGACTGAAGATTGAGTCTTTTGAACTCCATAGTTTATAATGATGAGGATACTTATTTAACTTTATAGACAAACAAAACTCATATAAATTAGTCACTCCACTCAACAAAGGGAGGGTAGAATAGTGGACTTTGGAGAGTGAAAGGATAAGGAGAAAAATCCTTATGAACAAAAAATTAAAAACTGTACAGAAGCCTAATATGTATTTAAAGTGCTATGCACAGTTACTTTCCAGCAGCAGGGTGCATGAAACAGGAAGTTCAGAAATACTAGCTTTAACTTCAAGATTTTAGAACATAATTCAGAGTTACTACGCAAAAAAAAAAAAAAGAAAAAAAGTGCCTTTCTGAACTTTAAGTGTACTAAAAGTAGCTCTATCTTCAAGGGTGGTTTTTTTTCTTTGCCACTCTGAAGGACCTCTAATATTTCTCTTAGGGCAGGTCTACACTAATGCCTAAAGACAGGTTTCAGAGTAGCAGCCATGTTAGTCTGTATTAGAAAAAAAAAAAAAAAAAAAAAAAAAAAAAGAGTACTTGTGGCACCTTAGAGACTAACAAATTTATTTGAGCATAAGCTTTCGTGAGCTACAGCTCACTTCATTGGATGCCGATGTATCAGAGGGATAGCTGTGTTAGACTAATGCTTAAGTCAATCTAATTTACTCGCTCAGTGATGTGAAGATGCCTCACCCGCATCCCCGAGTGATGCAAATTTCACACTATCCACACCGGCTCTATGTCAGCGAGACGCTCTCCCAAACAACACAGCTTCTACTTCTCGCCAAGATGGAGTAATTATGCCAATGGGAGAGGGCTCTCCTGTCAGCATAACAAGTCTTCACCAGATGCACTACAGATGTGCAACTGCGCCGATGTAGCGCTGTAGTGTCGACTTGTCATTAGTGTCATCTACTCAAAATGAAATGAAGTGTTAGCTTATGCCAGCGTAAGGACTTTAAAATATTTTACTCACGTTTTCAAGGTGACATTTATGAAATTTAACATGTAGATTCACTTTCTTAAGGCACCACATACTTACCCTTGCAAACTGAAAAGACACTTGAAAGACACTATGTTAAGTGTATTTTAACATGGCATTGCTCACATTTATATATATGTATTGCTTATAGCTTTTTCTCCACAAGCGTCATTAACCATGATCTTAAAAAGGGCGTGAATACTTCTCCCCCCCAATAGGAGTTCTGAACAGGTGTACTATAGGCCTTAAGCTGTGTAGTGTGTCATCCTGCGTGTGTACGTGGACAGTGCCTAGCACACTGGGTGTGCGCTATTGTACGATAATATTAACAGCGGCAACAGAAGCGCAAGAAATGAAGCGTCCCTACTCATCACACTTTAGCAGCACTTTGATCTCATCAGCTGCGCTGCGCTGCTCCCCCGCCTCTCGGGTCATGTGTCCGCCGTGCACCTGAACGAGCCCATGCCAATCCCACCCCTCCCGGACGCATCCAGCCAGCGACCTGGTTCCCGGCTAGTTCAGGCCAGCCTGTGTCGGTGCAGGACGGACGGGGCCGGGAGAAGAGGAGTCTCGTTCCCAGCGGGAGGGCAGGACGGAGCGAATGGGAAGAGGGGGCCCATGGGCCGGGAGGGGGGGCGCTCAGCACCCGGGAGTAGCCCTGGGAACGCTGGGGGGGGGGGGCTGCCCGGCAGACTGCAGAGGCCCCGCCAGCGGGTGGCTCGGGACAGCTGGGCAGCCCGGCCCGGGACTCACCGTGAGCGGCTGGTCGTGGAGGCTCCCCACGGAGAAGCAGTTGTCGCCGGGGTTCACGGCGCCGGTCAGCACCTGGTGCAGATTCATGGCGCAGAGAACGCGGGGCCCGGCTGGTCTCACTGCAGGCGTCCGGGCGCCAGGCTCATGCTCCGGCCCCCGGGGCGGCAGCGAAGGGTCCCCAGCGGCTCGGCCGCTCTCGATCCTGCAAGCGGCGAAGGCGGCGGCACATAGCTCGGGGCGGGGCCTCACAACCCCGCCTCCCCGCAGGGCGGGTCACAAACGCAGCCCCCCCCCCCCGTGTTCGCCGGCACCGGCGGAGCAGAACAAACACGAAATATCGCGAGCCTCTGCTCCATGTGACGTCATAGGCTGTACTGTAGCGGCGAGTGGGCCAGCCCTACCCAGAGACTGGCTGTGCGGCGGACGGTGTTTTCTGCGCGTGCGTGGAAGTAAACTAACCGAGAAAGGAACGTCGGGGGAGGCTGCTTGTCCAGGGGAGGACGTGCGGGGTGTGTGCGCATGCTCACTAGGGATTTTGATGCTGCTGTCGCTGCTCCGCCAGAGCTGCGAGCGAGCACACACAGGCGGGCGACGTTAAGGGGATGGAACGGGCGCGTCAGCACGGGGCGCGCGCCTGTGCGGTTAACAAGCACAGCGGCGGTGGCGTTGCCGCATCGGTGTTTTCCCCGCGCTGCTTTACCCAGCCTGGCTCACGGGGGGGGGGGGGGGGTCCTGGGGTGTCTGCCCCTCCTTTCTATAGTGTCAGTCCCGCTTTGGAAAAGCATTTCCAGTTGAGAACCCATTGAGGGGGGCTGGCGGAGGAAGGAGACCTTATGCTGCTTCTGTTCTAAGATGCCGCTCTCTTCGCCCCTTCCCCCTTACTTGACAAAGAATGGCCACTTGATAGGTGATGGTGCATCAGCTTTGTTGACACCTGGCTGGGGCATCTGTTTGCCCTTTATCTTTTAGAAACTGGTTTAGGCCATGTCTACACTACAGACTTTACAGCTGCACAGTTGAACCACTACAACTGTGCCAGCGTCAGGGCTCCTGTGTAGCCACTCTGCCAGCACGACAGAGCTCTCCTGCCAGCATAATTAAACCACTCCCAACGAGCAATGTTAGCTATGTTGGTAGGAGAGCCTCTCCTACTGACATAGTGCTGAGCAGTTTTGCTGGTGAAACTCATGTCAATCAGCAGTGTGTTTTTTAGCTACACCCCAAATTTATCTGGGAAACACCATGATTTCAGCTTATGTTCATAAGTTTAAACTTCATATTGCTACATGCATTTTACCATAATATTATTGATCAGCAAATTATGAGTTTTCAAATGATACATCACAAGGCATGCCTTGTACAAAAATTATAATGTGTAAGGTGTGAATACAGGGGTGCATTCTGTCACAGGGCACCTGTCTATACTAACCAATAGAAGACAAAAACCCTAGAGCACATGTAAAGTATGCCTGGTTTGCATAAGTGTTGTGAGTAATGGTGTTCATGTACACCAATCTCACTTTCCCCATATAAGTAAACAGTATTGACTACACCAAATGTTCAAAAATCATAAGTCAGGCTCACCAAAAATCATAAAATTTAAAATCATGAGATTACATAAGGATAGTAGATTTGTGGCTCTTTTTATTTTCTCCTGCTTTCTGAGCCTTTAGAGTGCACAAGGGTCACATTTTGAAGCTTTTGCCACAGCCATGAAGGCTAGAAACTTACTTTTTTTAGGGCTGTCAAGTGATGAAAAAAATTAATCGTGATTAATTGCAGTTTTAATCCCACTGTTAATAAAAGAATACTATTTAAATATTTTTGGATGTTTTCTACATTTTCAAATATATTGATTTCAATTACAACACAGCATACAAAGTATACACTAAAAGAAAAGGCGTACTTGTGTAATGACCCATCCACTCCCAGTCTCTATTCAAGCCTAAATTAATTGTATCCAGTAAAGTAAAACTATTTCCCCATGTTTATCCCCTGCTCCCTCCCCGCACTGTTCCTCAGAGGGTCTTGTCAACTGCTGGAAATGGCCCACCTTAATTATCACTACAAAAGGTTTTCTTCCCTACCCCACTGGTAATAGCTCATCTTAAGTGATCACTCTCCTTACTCTGTGGTAACACTCATTGTTTCATGTTCTCTGTCTATATAAATCTCCCCACTGTATTTTCCACTGAATGCATCCGATGAAGTGAGCTGTAGCTCACGAAAGCTTATGCTCAAATAAATGTGTTAGTCTCTAAGGTGCCACAAGTACTCCTTTTCTTTTTGCGAATACACAGACTAACACGGCTGCTACTGTGAAAAGTATACACTGCTCACTTTATTATTTTTTATTACAAATATTTGCACTGTAAAAAAGAAACAAAAGAATGGTATTTCAATTCACCTCATACACGTAATGTACTGCAATCGTTATCATGAAAGTTGATCTTACAAATGTACTTTTTTTTATATGTAACTTCACTCAAAAAAAAAAAAAATGTAAAACTTTAGCGCCTACAAGTACACTCAGGTCTACTTCTTGTTCCTTCTGTAGAGGAGTTGTGGCTTATGGAAGGGAAAGGATTTTTTTATCTCAGAAAGTCAGTATTCTGGAGGGGGAAGGGTGTGAGTTGTGCAGCAGAAGGGTGAATTCTTGATGCTTCTCCTGTTGGGTTAGGTTTCTAAGCTTGCCAGACTTGCATACTTTCCAAAAAGGAAGAGAGTTTCATCTTAGAAACCTGAATTCAGTGTTCAGGGGGAAGCAAGCCATGAAGGATGACAGTGAGGGAGGAGTCTGGCTCTGCTTCTGGAAGGGTGATTTCTGGTACTGGGCTCACCAGGCTCTCCTCCTTTTACTGAGCTAGGTGGGTTCCCTTCAGCTGAGCGAGCTCGTTTGCAATGGAGGGTGGATTTTACTGCAGGGATTTGGCATGTGTCAGGGGAGGAGAGGTTGGTGCAGGGAGGCTGAGTTCACCAGGCCCCTGTTTTCTATGGGGTATCCCCCGGAGTGAGGGGCTGATCAGGAGCAATGGGGTATGGTGTGGAGGGGTGAGGTGTTAGTCCTCAGGGCAAGGGGCCAGCCATGGACAATGAGGCATGGCATGGAACTAGGGACTGGGTGGGGTCAATGGGGCATTGCATGGCCAGGATCCCTACTTCTCACCGGAGCCGGGATGGGAGCCACTTCCTCTTCTCTGCTCTCCTCTTCTCACCCTCTGGAGGTGGATTGGGTTACTGCGCCTGACCGGACACCGTCAGGTCCCTCCACAGTCGATGCCTCTCTCCCAGCCCAGAAGTATGCAATTAACACAGTTAAAAAAATTAACATGTTAATTTGGTTTTCAGTTAATCACAGGCATTAACTGCGATTAATTGAAAGCCCTACTTTATCTTTAAGAATGAAGGCTGAAATCATCACATATCCACTTGACTCCAGGAGTTCGGGCTTTAAGGGCCACGATAATTATCATGAGAATCATGACAAAATCATGAGAATTGGCAACACTAAGTAAATATTAAAATAGGCTGGGGGAGGCCAACTACTTATGGTGAATTTATAATCACTACCAATCTCAACACTTCCATTTGTTTTAGGAATACACAACACCAGTATAACCCATTTAAACTTTCTCGATTAAATTATATGCTGTTTCTGCACTTCTTTCAACAGGTTTTTACACAGTGCAAGACAGAGGATAAACATTAAGAAACAGCCAATTAGCATTAACCACTTGTGTTTTAGTATTATTATACCTTTCACTAAAATCTTGTCCGTATTAAAAAAAGAAACAATCAAACAGATCTCTGTTTTTCTTCTAAATTTGACACAAAATCTGTTATGTAATGCATGGTTCTCCAGTTTCTGCCAATTAGTAAAGGACCTTTTTTCTCTGTACAGTTAGTGGCAATGGCAAACATACGCTTTCATACTTGATGTACCTACAGGTATCCTTATACTGTCATCTCCCCTTGATTAGTTTTTCAACACACCATTAATTTCTCCTACTGTTACATTAGCAATTTTTGCATGTGTTCTTCAAACACTGCAGCTCCTGTATCAGTTTCCATTCTCATGCTCACATTATTTCTGTTCTGTTTAATCTAGCATGGAGTATTTCAGTCTTGTTCTTCACAACAAAGAGTTCCGGGGAGTGGTTTAAGTAACAAGCATCTTATTATGGACAGGCGCAATTTGTATAACAGATCCTTCCCTATTCACACAGCTGGGCAAAAATGCTGTTGGGGGAAAAATTATTCCTTTTGTTGTATTATTTCCCCTCTGTGGCAAAAGAAGCCCAACTTACATATCATTTCTTTTTACCCAACTCCTGCACTTCACCTCATTTAACACAAGGAAAATAAGGCCACTGGAGAGAAGCTAAATTAATGCTGTGCATCTGTCTTCATTGCAGAGAATGAGAGGGAGATTCCCATGCATAAGCCATTCTTTTTAGGCAATACTGGTAATTACAGGATGGGAAGCCTGACTTCAGTACCAGGCAAATTGGTTGAAACTATAGTAAACAGAATTATCAGACACATAGATGAACATGTTTCAGAGTAGCAGCCATGTTAGTCTGTATTCGCAAAAAGAAAAGGAGTACTTGTGGCACCTTAGAGACTAACAAATTTATTAGAGCATAAACTTTCGTGAGCTACAGCTCACTTCATCAGATGCATTTGGTGGAAAAAACAGAGTAGAGATTTATACACACACACACAGAGAACATGAAACAATGGGTTTATCATACACACTGTAATGAGAGTGATCACTTAAGATAATCCATCACCAGCAGGGGGGGGGGAGAGGAAAACCTTTCATGGTGACAAGCAAGGTAGGCTAATTCCAGCAGTTAACAAGAATATCAGAGGAACAGTGGGGGGTGGGGTGGGAGGGAGAAATACCATGGGGAAATAGTTTTACTTTGTGTAATGACTCATCCATTCCCAGTCTCTATTCAGCCTAAGTTAATTGTATCCAGTTTGCAAATTAATTCCAATTCAGCAGTCTCTCGTTGGAGTCTGTTTTTGAAGCTTTTTTGTTGAAGTATAGCCACTCTTAGGTCTGTGATCGAGTGACCAGAGAGATTGAAGTGTTCTCCAACTGGTTTTTGAATGTTATAATTCTTGACGTCTGATTTGTGTCCATTCATTCTTTTACGTAGAGACTGTCCAGTTTGGCCAATGTACATGGCAGAGGGGCATTGCTGGCACATGATGGCATATATCACATTGGTAGATGCGCAGGTGAACGAGCCTCTGATAGTGTGGCTGATGTGATTAGGCCCTATGATGGTATCCCCTGAATAGATATGTGGACAGAGTTGGCAACGGGCTTTGTTGCAAGGATAGGTTCCTGGGTTAGTGGTTCTGTTGTGTGGTGTGTGGTTGCTGGTGAGTATTTGCTTCAGATTGGGGGGCTGTCTGTAAGCAAGGACTGGTCTGTCTCCCAAGATCTGTGAGAGTGATGGCTCGTCCTTCAGGATAGGTTGTAGATCCTTGATGATGCGTTGGAGAGGTTTTAGTTGGGGGCTGAAGGTGATGGCTAGTGGCGTTCTGTTGTTTTCTTTGTTGGGCCTGTCCTGTAGTAGGTGACTTCTGGGTACTCTTCTGGCTCTGTCAATCTGTTTTCCCACATTTGCAGAATCCTTAATGATATTTACAGATTCTGTGCACATAAGGCTTGATTTAAAAAACAAAAAATCAACTGCCGTCCCCCACCAAAAAAAAAAAAAAAAAAAACCAAACAAACCCACAAACTAACCTCCATCTTTCTGGGTATAATGTTTGTACTTGCAAATAATTGCACCTGTAACTAGTTAAACTCAATAAGACCTGGGAAATGGATAGGAAGTGCTCAACACTTTGCAGAATTGAAGCTTTATCCCTTAAAGCACATAAAGATATTTTTATGATCCATAATAATCCTCTATACTGACTAGAAAAATCTAACTAATGATAATTTTGCACACACATTTTAGTTGATTTTTTTCTTAAAGAGTTATTGAGCCCTTATTTTTTAAGTGTCCAAACCTTTATTTTAAAATTCTGACAAAAGCCAGGCTGTTGAAATGACTGAACATGAAATTATTAAAACAAGTACATTATCTTCTTATCTTTAAGGCACATACTATTCTAACATCAGTACTGGGTTGTTTTTTTTTTCATTACATGCAGTGCAAAAGTCACACTGTGTTGTTCCCTTTATATGCAGATTTATCATTCCTATACATAACAGGTCCACTGTCAATGTAGAGGAATCTCATTTGTCATAAACTAAAGTTGTCCTCTGTTTATATGATGTGCAGTTTATTAGGTTTCTTTCGGTCTGTATAAAAATGAAATGTTTGGTTTATCAGCATGGCACTAAGCCCTGGACCACCACGCCGCAACGTTCACCCAGGCTTCTGCAGAACCCTAAGTTTCTGCATATCAGCCCAGTCTGATGTGGCTCTGCCCTCCAGCTGATCCCAGATAGTACACCCCTCTCAAGGTTTGTCAATAAACACAAATGAAATTTCCCATAAGTAAGGTAAGAATCCTCTTTCCTCAGAGGGCTCCTGTAAAGCAGTGGGACGCAATTAGGCTTACAGGCTACTGTCAAAGATTAGTAAGGGCCGGTGCAACCACTAGGTGAACTAGGCGGTATACTGTTCAAACCATGTTCACCAGAGCACTGCTTCAACACCATTATTTTTCTGCATCATCTGTTCTTCAGTTTTAATTTTTTTTTCACTTTTCTAGTGGCCTTAAATACTGTCTCCACTGTTGGCCTGAATAACTGGACTGGGAATCACTATAGGGTCAAGTGGAAAGTATCCCTTCCCTCATCCTAGGCTGCCAATCAGCAGTTGAACCACCCTGCAGTTGCTACTACAAACTGAGGTAGCCTCTGATTTTCCAAGCCTCTGAATGGGACAGTTAATAGTGTTTCACATTACAAGGAACACAGCTCAGGTTTCTTGGTTCTGGGGGGAAACTAGCCACACCTGCAGAGAACTACAAAATCTGCTTACTGTGATTAAAGTGCCTTCCCTGACTTCCTACTCTGTATCCCTTCTCATTGCCTGACCTGTGTATGCCAAAGGTGCCAAAATATCCGCCTTTTTTCTTCTCTTGGTGGTAAGATGTGTATGATATTTCTGGGTGAGAATAGACATTGATATCCTGTCTATTCTGTAAACTTCCAATTGTACAATTTTTGCCTGAGATTTTGATTTTGGCAGGATCTAATTTTAATCATGTAAATTCCAAAAATATCCCAGTTTCATCAGGATTTTTTTTTACCTTTTGCTTTTTCTTACAAAATTATACTTTATCTGTTGTTTAGTTCCTGAAATAACTTTTCAATTCAATTGAATGAGATTTTGTGTCCACTTTCCTGTCTTTAATTCTACTGTATTATAAATCCTCTGTTAATGATCATAGCAATCACAGTAACATAAAGATCGTGACTTTCCTAAAACTGTTTTTACAATTTGAACTATTTCATCTGCCTGAGAGCAATAATCCTTTCTCATGTTTCTATTTTCACCACATAATGCACACACCATTTCAGTGGATGGTCTTTTATTTACTGCTGAATCAACTGCTAACACTTTGCTATTGAATGCAATAGTTACAATTCCCTGTCTGAGCAGAACACAAACAGCTTTTTAAGAGCATTATGGGCCTAACCCAGTTTGATTCAATGAGTTTCCAGTTATAGTTGAGCATGATCAGCATCTATCAGGACGGGCTGTAAATCTGGTACCATATACCGCATAAAATGCAGTAGCTCTAGGAAGTAAAAACTATTTTCTATTTACCGTTTGATAGTATTTATAATGAAACACTTGGTTATATGGTGAATTACAGCTAACTAAAGTATTTAATTAGACAGGGTCAACACACAATTATGTTGCCATTAAAAAAATTTCATCACATAGCAGAGAGTTGGCAAAATGAGATGAACAAAGTATTTGACCCTTTCTGCTAGCAAACATTAATAGGCAGCATTTCAAAAGTCTGCTCTGAAGTACATAGTGTCTGTAAAATGGAGCCTATGAGGCATAATTATGGCAGAAAATTATTTAGTGTTTTATAAATGGCTGTGTAAAGATTATTATTATTGTATATCACTGGAAGTTTGAAGGAGCAAACAACAGAACAACTTAGAGGGAATCCTATTATTGTGGCTGTTGTTTATTTGTATTGTGGTTGCTCCTAGAAGACCCAGTCGGGGAAGGGGACCCACTGTGTTAGGCACTGTCCATGTATATAAGGGAAAGACAGTCTCTGCCCCACAGAAGTCTTTAAAACATGATATGAGGACTTCCGTAACTCAGCCAGAGGTTAGGGTCTAATACACGAATGGGTGGGTGAGGTTCTGTGGCCTGCAATGTGCGGGTCAGACTAGATGATCATGGTGGTTCCTTCTGACCTTAAAGTCTATGAGAGTTAACAATATAGCTACTACCCTCAATGGAGAACTGAAGGGTAGGAGATTATCAGCATACATATGTTAAAAGTGATTAGAAGGGGTTAGGGGTGTTTATCAGCAACATGCTCTATGGAGAAAGAATCTAGTATAAAAGGAAATAATAGAAACTGAACGCTAATGGAGATTTTTAGGCTCTGCTGGAGGGATGGCTTTATGATTTGAACACCTATTTAGCCATATTTAATCTCTCTGTAAGTATAGGTTTAGATCTACGGAGGGCTTCATTCAACCCCTCCTCCTCAAGTTAAATATGTTTGCTCCAGGCAGTTTACTGTGTGGATTTTTCAGACAATTACACAAAACACAAAGTCCTGTTTGAAATGTGGGGACATTAAAGTACTGATGGGCCTGTCTACACTACAAATGTAACTAAATTAGGGGATTCAATAGCTTTAGCCCAATTACAGGAAACAAAACATGGTTAGGTCCCATCCAGACATACTGTAACTGTGTTGTAATTGGCTTAGATTATTAATTGTAGTGTAGATGTGCCCTCAGCTGCATTTTGAAGAGTAGGAATTTGCCTCGATTGCACTTTATAAAATATCTTCTCTTCCCCCTGTAATGTCTGACCCTATGTAATGGTTAACTGTTGCCCTTCATTGCATAGGCCTCTCCAGTTCAGTGGCATTGATGGATTGTTCAAATAAAATGCTTTATTAGTGCCAGTTTTTGCATAGAAGTATTGTTAGGTCTGGTCATTAACTGCCTTTCACTGGGGAGATCAGTATAAACACTGATAGCAGGATATGTCCCTAAATCAGCACAGAGGCAAGATATTTGCTTCCTAAAAAAAAAAAAGATGTGCTCAATCAGATTGCTATTTTACAAATTATTTTGATTTTTTTAAATGTAAAAGATAGAAATGTCCAAGAAAAAATATTAAACCAAAAGAGGCAGAAAGCAGGTAGTATCAATAACCAGTTTCAGCAAATTTGAATTTGCTAGTCCAGGAAGGAAGAGGATATAAAGGTAACAACTAAAGGCAGAAGTCTAATGATGGCAATTTAGTTACAAAAACAGTTTTCTACCGTATTCTTCCTGATCATGTTAAATAGTGCTACTTCTAGCAATGCTCCTTCAGCCATTGTGCTACCATTCAGGGTTTTGCCCCATTGGGATATCTCTCAGCCTTAAACCATTGGCGGTGGGTCTCCTCCAAAATATCCAAGTAGTCCAAGACAGCAGAATTCACTTGCTTTTAATCCTTCGCCCATTCAGAGTCCAGATTATGGCAGGCGGCCTGTATGTCGAACAGATTACTTCCCTCCCTTGGAGCAAAGGAGAATGAGTGACTGAGTCACAATCTAGTTCCAAGTCTGCTCCTGGAGCAATAGGTCTGCATACTGCTCTTTACTTAAGGTTTGTGACAAAGCCACAATCTAGTCTTAAAAACACAGTGCCAGATCTTCACTTGGTATAAATCAGTGCAACACTACTGTATCTTCAATGGAGCCAAACTAATTTACACCAGCTGATATTTTGGCCCATAAACCAAAGTCAATTGCTTTGTAAAAAACAATTTTAGCAGAGGAGAGCTTCCCGTCCTGCTAAATCTTTTCATATCTCTCTGAAGTTTCGAGGAGCAGGCTGGAAACAAAGCAGATGAAGGGTTGTGCTCAGATACTGGAGATTACTGTGGTCATGACATTTTTCCCCCTTTTTTTATGACAAGCCTGAATTGAATCTTCTATGATACTTTCTGCAACCAGGTGCTTTTACTCAAATATTTGGCATCGGATGACCCATTCTTGCACAAGAATACTAGTTTTGTATAAAGAGTCTGAAAAGCAGATATGTGGAATGGATTGTGAAGCTATTCCTGAAGGTTGGGACACCTTACTCTAAGCAGTGGCTGCATGCTGCTGAGCCCATGGGCTTGAGTAAAAAACCCACACTATTTATATTCTCCCTCAGTACTGTCATTATTTCCAACTGGTCAGGAAGCTTTGTACTCAAGGAATGAGTTGTTTCCCTTTGGTGGAGAGAAACTATTGCAGCATAGAATAAGTCATATTAGACAGCACTATTTACAGTATATGCAGTTTTTGCAGAAGTAGCTTTGAAGAGAGCATATTTTATAGCAGTTTAGACTTTTTTATTCCCAAAGATGGAACAAACTGCTTGTCCTCCCAGCCAGCCCACACTTCACATTGTGGTGTAGGGATTTGGAAGGCAAAGTGCGGTGGATGCATGGTCTGTAACCAACAGCCAACGCCCCCCAACCTCCACACAGAGAAGTATACAGCAGGAGACGTTGAAGATTCCACGGCCCTGAAAACAACCTTCACTAAGTAACAGCCAGTCCCTTCTCCATGAGGACTGCAGCTCTGTCTAGGTGGATTGTCACTGTAATGTTGGGCCAAACTGCATACAAAGATAATAAATGTATTTTCCAAACTGGAAAGGTCTGCAGCCATTATGAAAGCGTCACCAAAATCCTTGCTCCAGACAACTGTGCTGGGAAGTATGCTTCAGATATCCCAGATTACACTAGTAAAAACATGGTTGCATGGCATATTGAGTTGCTATAATCACATGCTGCTCTGTTACAAAGCCAAGCCATACAGTCAAAGATTTTATCCAGTCAATATCCCTGCAGCAATTGACACCCATAGCAGATGAAGGGGAATTCTCCCTCATGGCTGGTAAGTGCAAAAGTTCACTTAATACCTAGGAAATTTGCAGGAAATGTACTAGAGCTACAACCAAAACAAAAATATTCCTCCCTCCCCCTGATAGTTCAATTAATTTTATAGCAGATGCCATTTCAGAGGCTCTCTCTCAATCATTTCATTGAGGCTATGCTCTTCTGGTTTTGCAGTTACCCTTTTTGGATCCAGCTGCATTGTACCTATCCCAAAATCTCACATACTGCACAGCTATAATTTTACCTGTATGGTGCTTTAGCCTAAAGGTTTTATTTTAACTTGCAAGTATATTTTTCTAAATCAGATGGTATTTTTAGGTCAACTTTCAGTTTATTCGAGTCTGTCACAGAGTGGCTGGCCCCCTAAAATGAAGCAGGTCCAGCTCCCTTGTGCTAGAACAGCTGGTCCCAGTTCGATCAAGTAAAAGGGCAGGAAAGCACCTAGGGCTATAAAGAGCCAGGCTGTCAGTTATGAAAGGGAAGCTCTATTTGAGTGATGACAGAGAGAATTTCAACAATGTAATAAAAGGGATAATAGCAGCAGCTACTGTAGCCATACTTAAGATATTGAAGTACCCCAAAACTAAAAACTCACTTCCATAGTAGAATGAGGAATGCAAAATGGCAGTTAAAGAAAGGAAAAAAGCCTATAAGAAAGTGAAAGATACAATGAACAGTGGAGATCTAATGAACTATAAAGGAAGTAAAGCAATAGCACAAAAAATTATAACCAAATCAAAGAAAAAGAGTTGGATGCAGTATTGTGGGAGGTTAAATAAAGATACTAAAGCACAAATATACAGGCAAATTAAAATGAATGGAATTCAGAATAAGAGTAGTTTCATCCCAGGTCTGATTGGGACTGACAAAATAGTTAGAAGTTCTGATCATGAGAAAGCAGATGTTTTAGAAGAAACTTTCTGAGAGGACAGTAATCATGAAAATCAAAGTGAAGTTTTTTTTTCCAGATTAAAATACAATTCATTGAAGAGAGGCATGAACTATTATGTAGTTGGGGAAAACATGAAGATCCTATACTGAATGGTTTTATATGTGGAACTTAAGAAAGCTATTGATATAAGCAAAAATCTGTCCTAAGGTGATGGTAATATATGCAATATAATGTTCAGATATCTTCCTGAAAGCATTTTGAGGGTTCTTTTGGAATTGTATAATACTATACGGGAATAAGGAGCAACAGCAGTAGTATGGAAACATGCAGTAGTGATTCTAACAAGAAAACCAGGCAAACGTTCCAAAAAAGTGGATGCCTGTAGATCGACTGCCCTTACGTGCTATCAGGGTAAAGTTATGGAGAGAAGAGTGAATGAAAGATTGGTTGCCTATGTGGAAAACAACAGCATTATAGATAAGGTGCAGAGTAGTTTTAGGAGAGGAAGATGCACCATTGATCATATTGTTCAACTGGAAACTGAAATACAACAAAGTATGTGTGACGGGTTTGGTCACAGAGACCCCTTTGGGACTGTCACCTGACGTGCTGGAATTACCTCTGAGCTGATTTTCCCTGCTAGTTTGGTACTCTAGAACCCTGCCTTGTTGAGCCAGACACGCAATCCTGCTGCAACAAAGACCCAGGACTGGTCCACGCTGCAAAGCCACAGACTTTAACCAAAAACTGCTCAGCAGGTCACTTATCTCCAGCACCCAGACACCCAGTTCCCAATGGGATCCAAACCCCAATTAAATCTGTTTTACTCCATATAAAGCTTATACAAGCTAAACTCATAAATTGTCTGCCCTCTATAACACTGATAGAGAGATATACACAGCTGTTTACTCCCCCAGCTATTAATCACTTACTCTGGGTTTAATAATAAACAAAAGCGATTTTATTAAGAATAAAAAAGTAGGATTTAAGTGGTTTTAAGTAATGACAGAACAAAGTCAGTCACCAAGCAAAATAAAGCAAAAGCATGCAACTCTAAGCCTAATACATTAAGAAACTGTTTACAGGTAAAATCTCACCCTCAAAGATGTTCCAATAAGCTTCTCTCACAGACTAAACTCCTTCCTAGTCTGGGCCCAATCCTTTCCCCGGGACAGTCCTTGTTCGTTCCAGCTCAGGTGGTAACTAGGCGCTTTTTCATGACTGGCAACCCCCTCTGTTCTGTTCCACCCCCTTTTATAGCTTTGGCAGAAGGCAGGAATCTTTTGACTTTCTGGGTCTCCACCCCACCTTTTAAATGGAAAAGCACCAGGTTTAAGATGGATTCTAGTATCAGGTGACATGGTCACATGTCCCGTGAGGCCACAGCCTCCTTTCTTCCAGGGCTGGCCCACATGCACCCAGGAAGGTTTGCAAGTAAACAGATCATTTACAACCAATTGTCCTAATCAATGGGAGCCATTAAACTTCCAAACCAACATTAATGGCCCAGACTTTGCATAATTACAATAGCACCTCAGAGTTATGCTTCATATCTCTAGCTTCAGATACAAGAATGATACATACGTACAAATAGGAGGAATAAGAAAAGGAGTGCTTGTGGCACCTTAGAGACTAACAAATTTATTTGAGCATAAGCTTTCGTGAGCTACAGCTCACTTCATCGGATGCATGCTCAAATAAATTTGTTAGTCTCTAAGGTGCCACAAGCTCTCCTTTTCTTTTTGTGAATACAGACTAATACGGCTGCTACTCTGAAACCTGTCAAATAGGAGGAATATATTCAATAGATTATAAGATTTGTAATGATACCTTACAAGAGACCTTTTGCATAAAGCATATTCCAGTTACATCATATTCACACTTATAAGCATATTTCCATAAAACATATAGAGTGCAATGCCACTATATGGTAAACAAAGGTTTCATGAGGGATGACTTTCTAGCTATTGAAAAAGCACATGACATGCTATGGAGGAAAGGCCTATTGTACAAAGTAGAAAAGAAAAGGAGTACTTGGGGAACCTTAGAGACTAACAAATTTATTTGAGCATAAGCTTTCGTGAGCTACAGCTCACATCCGATGAAGTGAGCTGTAGCTCATGAAAGCTTATACTCAAATAAATTTGTTAGTCTCTAAGGTGCCACAAGTACTCCTTTTCTTTTTTGCAAATACAGACTAACACGGCTGCTACTCTGAAACCTGTACAAAGTAGGTACAATAGGAGTAACAGGAAGAATATATGGCTGGATTAGAGAAATTTTGATTAAATGGACCACATAGGTCAGAATTGGGAAAGTTGCATCGAATATATGTAATATTAAAAATGGTACACCACAGGGAAGTCTTATCAGCCCAACCTTATTTAATATTATGATAAATGATCTTCCAAAACAAATAAGTGCTGGGGTTGGTGTCATTCTATTTGAAGAAGATTATGCTCTACGAGTTTGGAACTAAAATACTGACATGAGAGAAAGAGAATCAACTAACTGTTACAGGAGACCTCAGACTAGGGAAATGCATGGGATTTCAAGCTCTCCATTGCTAAAACCAAAAGACTTTAAAAAAAGGAAAGCTACAAAGGAATGTAAACTGTATCTGTATGGAGAATGAATAGATATAGTGAAAAGATTTAAGTTTATTGGATTAGTTTATTGGATTAATATTTGATACTAAATTACTCTGGAAAGATAATATAGACCAGTGGTTCTCAATGAGAGGGAAGCGTACCCCTGGGGATATGCAGAGGTCTTTCAGCAGGTACATCAACTCATCTGGATAGTTGCCTAGTTTTACAACAGGCTACATAAAAAACGCTAGCAAAGTCAGAACAAATGAAAATTTCGTACAGATAATGACTTGTTTATACTGCTCTATCTATTATACACTGAAACGTAAGTACAATATGTATATTTCAATCAATTTATTTTATGATTACATGGTAAAAATGAGAAAGTAAGCAATTTTTCATTAATAGTGTGCTGTAACATTTTTTGGCACCTTAGAGACTAACAAATTTATTAGAGCATAAGCTTTCGTGAGCTACAGCTCACTTCATCGGATGAATTTGGTGGAAAAATCAGAGGGGAGATTGATATACACACACAGAGAACATGAAACAATGGGTTTATCATACACACTGTAAGGAGAGTGATCACTTAAGATAAGCCATCACCAGCAGCGGGGGGGGGGAAAGAGGAAAACCTTTCATGGTGACAAGCAAGGTAGGCTATTTCCAGCAGTTATCAAGAATATCAGAGGAACAGTGGGGGGTAGGGTGGGGGGGGAGAAATAACATGGGGAAATAGTTTTACTTTGTGTAATGACTCATCCATTCCCAGCCTAAGTTAATTGTATCCAGTTTGCAAATTAATTCCAATTCAGCAGTCTCTCCTTCGAGTCTGTTTTTGAAGCTTTTATGTTGAAGGATAGCCACTCTTAGGTCTGTGATCGAGTGACCAGAGAGATTGAAGTGTTCTCCAACTGGTTTTTGAATGTTATAATTCTTGACGTCTGATTTGTGTCCATTCATTCTTTTACGTAGAGACTGTCCAGTTTGGCCAATGTACATGGCAGAGGGGCATTGCTGGCACTTGATGGCATATATCACATTGATAGATGCGCAGGTGAACGAGCCTCTGATAGTGTGGCTGATGTGATTAGGCCCTATGATGGTATCCCCTGAATAGATATGTGGACAGAGTTGGCAACAGGCTTTGTTGCAAGGATAGGTTCCTGGGTTAGTGGTTCTGTTGTGTGCGGTGTGGTTGCTGGAAAGTATTTGCTTCAGATTGGGAGGCTGTCTGTAAGCAAGGAGTGGCCTGTCTCCCAAGATCTGTGAGAGCGATGGGTCGTCCTTCAGGATAGGTTGTAGATCCTTGATGATGCGTTGGAGAGGTTTTACACAAAGTAAAACTATTTCCCCAATGTTTATTCCCCCACTTCCCCACCATTCCTTAGATGTTCTTGTCAATTGCTGAAATGGTGCACCTTGATTATCACTACAAAAGGTCCCCGTCCCCCCCACTCTCCTGCTGGTAATAGCTCACCTTAAGTGATCACTCTCGTTACAGTGTGTATGGTAACACCCATTGTTTCATGTTATCTGTGTATATAAAATCTCCCCACTGTATTTTCCACAGAATGCATCCGATGAAGTGAGCTGTTGTTCAAGAAAGCTTATGCTAAAATAAATTTGTTAGTTTCTAAGGTGCCACTAGTACTCCTTTTCTTTTTTGCCACCAGGTTAGCCGTGACAGTATCGGGGATACTGTTCCTGACGGCTTGTAGTCCATCTTTGTGTGGAATGTTGGTATAGAGGGCTTCTACATCCATAGTGGCTAGGATGGTGTTTTTAGGAAGATCACCAATGGACTGTAGTTTCCTCAGGAAGTCAGTGGTGTCTCGAAGATAGCTGGGAGTGCTGGTAATGCAGGGCCTGAGGAGGGAGTCTACATAGCCAGACAATCCGGCTAACCTGGTGGCTGAACTTTGTGACTTTGTCCTCACCCATAACTATTTCACATTTGGGGACAATGTATACCTTCAAATCAGCGGCACTGCGATGGGTACCCGCATGGCCCCACAGTATGCCAACATTTTTATGGCTGACTTAGAACAACGCTTCCTCAGCTCTCGTCCCCTAATGCACCTACTCTACTTGCGCTACATTGATGAAATCTTCATCATCTGGACCCATGGAAAAGAAGCCCTTGAGGAATTCCACCAGGATTTCAACAATTTCCATCCCACCATCAACCTCAGCCTGGACCAGTCCACACAAGAGATCCACTTCCTGCACACTACGGTGCTAATAAGCGATGGTCACATAAACACCACCCTATATCGGAAACCTACTGACCGCTATTCCTACCTACATGCCTCTCGCTTTCATCCAGATCATACCACTCGATCCATTGTCTACAGCCAAGCTCTACGATATAACCGCATTTGCTCCAACCCCTCAGACAGAGACAAACACCTACAAGATCTCTCTCATGCATTCCTACAACTACAATACCCACCTGCTGAAGTGAAGAAACAGATTGACAGAGCCAGAAGAGTACCCAGAAGTCACCTACTACAAGACAGGCCCAACAAAGAAAATAACAGAACGCCACTAGCCATCATCTTCAGCCCCCAACTAAAACCTCTCCAACGCATCATCAAGGATCTACAACCTATCCTGAAGGACGACCCATCGCTCTCACAGATCTTGGGAGACAGGCCAGTCCTTGCTTACAGACAGCCCCCCAATTTGAAGCAAATACTCACCAGCAACCACACACCACACAACAGAACCACTAACCCAGGAACCTATCCTTGCAACAAAGCCCGTTGCCAACTCTGTCCACATATCTATTCAGGGGATACCATCATAGGGCCTAATCACATCAGCCACGCTATCAGAGGCTCGTTCACCTGCGCATCTACCAATGTGATATATGCCATCAAGTGCCAGCAATGCCCCTCTGCCATGTACATTGGCCAAACCGGACAGTCTCTACGTAAAAGAATGAATGGACACAAATCAGACGTCAAGAATTATAACATTCAAAAACCAGTTGGAGAACACTTCAATCTGTCTGGTCACTCGATCACAGACCTAAGAGTGGCTATCCTTCAACAAAAAAGCTTCAAAAACAGACTCCAACGAGAGACTGCTGAATTGGAATTAATTTGCAAACTGGATACAATTAACTTAGGCTTGAATAGAGACTGGGAATGGATGAGTCATTACACAAAGTAAAACTATTTCCCCATGTTATTTCTCCCCCATCACTCCCCCCCACTGTTCCTCTGATATTCTTGTTAACTGCTGGAATTAGCCTACCTTGCTTGTCACCATGAAATGTTTTCCTCTCCCCCCCCCTGCTGGTGATGGCTTATCTTAAGTGATCACTCTCCTTACAGTGTGTATGATAAACCCATTGTTTCATGTTCTCTGTGTGTGTATATCAATCTCCCCACTGTATTTTCCACCAAATGCATCCGATGAAGTGAGCTGTAGCTCACGAAAGCTTATGCTCTAATAAATTTGTTAGTCTCTAAGGTGCCACAAGTACTCCTTTTCTTTTTGCGAATACAGACTAACACGGCTGCTACTCTGAAACCTGTAACATTTTTGTATTTTTATGTCTGATTTTGTAAGCTAGTAGTTTTTCAGTGAGGTGAAACTTGGGGTACGCAAGACAAATCATACTCCTGAAAGGGGTACAGTAGTCTGAAAAGGCTGAGAACTACATAGGTAGACTATGTTAAAGATAAATGTAAAGAAAAGGATCAACCTGCTTAAAAAATATGTCTAGGACTAATTGGGGGACACATACTGCACTGTAAAAAATGGAAGGATTGACTGAGTAAATTTAATTGAGTAAACTGGAATTCAAAAGCCTATTACAGAAAAATTTAAGAGGGATAGCAAAACATTTGGCTCAACAAGGAAAGAGGAAGAATATTTTTTGAATACCTAGAGCTGAGGATAATGTCTTCAGGTAGGAAAAATTAAGTGAATTTGTACTAACTGGCCATTATGGTTAAACAAAAATCTTGTCTGAAAAGTAAACACAAAGATGGACTATATGAGCACCGTAAGTAGAAGAAACAAATGATCGCCCGTTATGGGCTATGTAAGGGCTTTGATAAAGAAAGGGAAAAACTTTTTGAGGAATTTAAATGGCTTCAGATAACAAAAGTTATTATGTTTAGGGCTGTCAAGCAATTAAAAAAATTAATCACGATTAATCGCACTGTTAAGCAATAATAGAATACCATTTATATAAATATTTTTGGATGTTTTCTACATTTTCAATATTATGTAATACTGATTTCAATTACAACACGGAATACAAAGTGTACAGTGCTCATTTCATAATTATTTTTGATTATAAATATTTGCACTGTAAAAAAAACAAAAAATAGTATTTTTCAATTCACCTACTACAAGTATTTCTTTGCATTTTGTCAAATCTGCAGTGAAAGTGTTCTTAAAATGAATAACGTGCTGGGTCATCATCCGAGACTATCACATGAAATATATGGCAGAATGTGGGTAAAATATAGCAGGGGTCATACGATTCTCCCTGGAGGAGGTCAGTCACAAGTTTAATTAACGCATTACTTTTTTTAACAAGCATCATCAGCATGGAAGCATGTCCTCTGGAATGATGGCCGAAGCATGAAGCGGTATACGAATGTTTAGCATATCTGGCAGGTAAATACCTTGCAATGCCGGCTATAAAAGTGCCATGAGAATGCCTGTTCTCACTTTCTGGTGACATAAATAAGAAGAGAGCAGCATTATCTCCTGTAAATGTAAACAAACTTGTTTGTCTTAGCGGTAGGCTGATCAAGAAGTAGGACTGAGTGGACCTGTAGGCTCTGAAGTTTTACATTGGTTTTTTTTTTGAGTGCAGTTATGTAACAAAAAAAACTACATTTGTAAATTGCACTTTCATGAGATTGCACTACAGCACTTGTATGATGTGAATTGAAAAATACTATTTGTTTTGTTCATCATTTTACAGTGCAAATAGTTCTTATAAAAATAATATACACTTTGATTTCAATTACAACACAGATACACGAATATATGAAAATGTAGAAAACATCCAAAATATTTAATAAATTTCAGTTGGTATTCTATTGTTTAACAGTGCGATTAAAACTGCCATTAATTGCGATTAATTTTTTAAATCGCGATTTTTTTTGAGTTAATCACGCGAGTTAACTGCAATTTATCGACAGCCCTAATTATGTCATTTAGTCAAAATATTGGGGAAATGGGGTAGCGTTAAAAAGGCATTGCTACATTACTGAAAGACACAGGGAAGAACGAGAGATTAAAAACTGCTAGAATTTAGAATTTATGGTTGGTGGTAGTAAACTATACAGTCAAGTCTGCTTTGCCCTGGGGGTGGCGGGAGTGGGAGGGGACTGAAAAGGGGAGTAGAAACAGCTGAAAGTCCCTTTTGGCAGGAAGGCAGTGGGAACCTGCTCGGAGAGGTGGGGATGGGTCTCCAGGGAGAGTGTCCATCCCATGGCCTATGCCCTCCAAAACGCTGTCCCATAATAGTAAGGAACTTGTGCAAAGAGATTTCCGTGATGTAGGAGGAGAAAATGTCTGATGCTGCAAAGGTTTTTGGACAGGGTTTTGATTTCAGTTCAGCCTTAACTGGGAAGATATGAAGACAATATGGTATGAAGATATGAAGTAACAAGATAATAATAACACACTATTCTGCTGGTTTCAGAGTAGCAGCCGTGTTAGTCTGTATTCGCAAAAAGAAAAGGAGTACTTGTGGCACCTTAGAGACTAACAAATTTATTAGAGCATAAGGTTTCATGAGCTGTAGCTCACTTCATCGGATGCATTGTTATGCTCAAATAAATTTGTTAGTCTCTAAGGTGCCACAAGTACTCCTTTTCTTTTTTACACTATTCTGCTGCTTTGCTAATTTATGTAAGGGACACTTCCGCCTACCCAGTAATAGCTAAAATACCGCAAATTAATCATTTTTCCTTCAAGTCTGATGAGCTCAACGGTTGAAATGTATGATATGAATTTGAGCGATAGCAGTTTATAGACTTGCTCTAGGGGGACTGGATCTGAAGGCTGCTTATAAAATTTTTAGGAGCCATAACTGTAAATAATAATAAATACAGCACATGAAAAGTTTTGGAGATAACATATCATGTTGTTATTATACTGTTGCTTAACATACAATTTGATTTTGTTCAGTGCTGGATGGCGAACTCATTCTTATTATTTTTGTGTAATATGAATAACCTGAGGGAATGCTAGCAGTACACTACTCCATGAGGCTGACATTCAGCTTTAGGAGCTGCCTAGTCACAATAGAGATCAGGCACGTGGTAAGGGTTTGGAGTTGTATTATTCTGTTTAACTACTTTGCCTCTCTAAACCACTCTTTTTACTTCGAGAAAGGTTCCTGCACATATTGCTTAGCTGCATCAAGAATGGAGCAAGCAGGAAAACTGGTAATGTGCAACAATGCACTCTTCAGTCACATAGAAGAAAGGTTCTGGTTTTATTTTTGAAGGACTTCTCACAAATCATGTTAATTTAAATTATATTTAAATACATGTTTAGTAGCCTCAAACTGAGGTTCTCAAACTTTTTCATGGAATGAACCACATATCATAGTAGTGAGATTGTTTCACAGACACCTCCCTGACCATTCATGATTACCTAGGCTTCTTCCCACACATTCCCTCACAATAGAATACAGTAACTGATCACATGGATAAGTATATTAAGAAAGAAAACAAGAGCCAGCACCATAGCAGCAGCCAGCTCTCTATGAGCCACTAATAACCCACAGACTACAGTGGTTAGGAAAACATAGTGCAGAACAAATGCTCCTTTAACTAACAGAAGTTGAGTTTCAGAGTAGCTGCCGTGTTAGTCTGTATTCGCAAAAAGAATAATAAAATAAAAAAAATAAAATAAAATAAAAATTTGTTAGTCTCTAAGGTGCCAGAAGTTGAGTTGTGATTAAACAGACATTCAGGGTGAAATCCTGGCTCCAGTGAAGTCAACAGCAAAACTCCCATTGACTACCTCGCGGAAAGGATTTCACCCTTAGTCTTTTTTTTTTGTGGAGGGAAAGAGATGGACTGTAACTTTGTACAGGAGCCTTATTGCCTCACTTTAAGGAAAAGTAGTAACTGCAGTCACAGTTAAATGTTATGTTAGGTTGTCCAATCAGCTGGAAGTGAAGGGGGCTCTTTAAATCTAGGGTTTTTATTTCTCAACTCTCATAGGAGCACTTCTGACTAGTAGCACTGACAAGTAACAGAAAGAGAATCTGTAACGATATCTCAGACACGGAAAATACTGCCTACTTAGAATGATATTAAATTAAATTTGTAGGCCTATTTATTTTTTTATATATATATATATATATATATATATATATATATATATATATATATATATATATATATATATACATACACACACACACACACACACACACACACATAAAACAAAACAGAAATTGGATTAAGTCAAGGAGGTTAATTATTGCCTTATAAGCACCACTGCCAGAATTACTAGGACTGATTTTCTGACTGTTTTCCTATAAAGTTTCTATTTGTCATCTACAAGAGAAGCAATATATACAATTAAAAATACAATAAAAATAGATTATGGGAGCCCCCAGTAAGGGTAGGGTGGTAACCACTTCCACAGCAAAAGTTTCTGACAAGTAGTTGAGGAAGGGACGCCTGGGAGGCTCTAGATTACCCACCACCTCTGCTTCATTTGCTGATCACTGCAGCAGAAACCTCTAACTCTTTTGCTAAACATTTTTGTAGGTCATGGAACTAAAAATCTGAAGCCAGATGGATAAATGAACAGGAAGCCTGTGTTCTGACATGCAGTTATCTGTAAAAAGAAAAGAAAAAAAAAAAGAAACTATGCAGATTTTTGTTTTATTAACCAAGTGGCGTACATTGGTGAGAATCCAAAAAGCTGCTGTTAACCTGTGGCTTGGGCAGTGAGTCAGGAAAACTACTATTCGGTCAGGCTGATAAAACATCATCTGGATCATTTCCCACGTCACTCTGATATTATACATATATGGTTATCCTCCTAAATGCTGCCCTTTACCTCTCAAACAAATAAATATCAACTCTGAATGTCTCATTTGGGACGTCCCTTTTCTGTGAGTACCAGTGGTAACAAAAGGGGGTTTTCGGTAATTGCAGGCTTAGTAGTTGTTGATAAGCACACAGAGAAAGAGAGGGTTTAGAGGTAAATGCAGAAGAGAATGTGTGTGGGGAAAAAGGGTAGTTTCCAGCACAATTA
Organism: Dermochelys coriacea; assembly: GCF_009764565.3. NCBI lineage: Eukaryota > Metazoa > Chordata > Testudines > Dermochelyidae > Dermochelys > Dermochelys coriacea. The sequence goes on along the minus strand of NC_050072.1, from coordinate 76,505,090 downwards.
GTGGACTTTCCATGTGAGAATGATATTCCAGCTAGTCACTAAACATGTGATAATGTAAGACCTCAGAAAAGGGAAGTATCACATGAAAAATTGCTATTAACATATTGCTCAGCTGCAAAAAGATGCAAATAAAAGTGAACAATGCAGTATATCAGAGAGTTCTGTTAGTGAGAATGAAATGCAAAACAAGAGCCTCCAATTCTAAAACAATTAAGTAACTTTACACACTGGACTTCTTACATGAGTAAAGGCCCTCAAATGTATTTGAAGGATCAGGGCCTTAATAAATGTAACTGTTAAACTAATTGTAAATGCACAGAACTCAGAAAATTCAAAGTTATGGTTCCCTAAGCAGCCATAATCTAACCATCTTGTTCGTTCACAGCATTTTGTTGTTAATTTGTAATTTAATATTGTAAAATGGGTTACTGTATAAAACTAACTTAAAATATTTTGTTATATTTGCACGTTCTGCTTTTATCAAATAAACAAAGAACTATATAATTACATGTATGTTCTAGAAACCTCTGAACTTATATCCTCCACAGGTGTGAAATTATATTAGTATAAATCCACCTATATCCAGGGAGACTACAATACACAGAATGTAGCATTATTACTTTTACAGATTATCTGTACAATGTAACCAATTTCTTATTTATCCTAACCCTGAATTTCCTGATAATAAAGGTTATATAAACTAATTATGCCTTATTCTACCATACCTGCAATATTACTATCTTTCATCCGTTTCTTAGTTTTGGTCATTTTCCAACATTTAAGTTTTAGAAATCTCGGATGCTGGCATATCACCTGTCCTTCAAACCCTATGAAAACTTAGCTTGTGATTACTATTACTATTATTTCCATACCCTTCTTGCTGAAAATATTCTGCAAAAAACAGGTTTATTACTTTTCTTTCACTCAGCTCTCTGCATATCATTTCCCCTTTCCATATAGGTTGAAAAATCATAAATATAGTAAAAGCTGTGTTATCCAGCATGTTGTGAGAATGGGTGTTGCTGGTAACTTTAAAAATTCCGGTTAAAGAGGGAGGAAGTTTGGGTGCAGGAGGGGGCACAGGGCAGGAGGAGATGCGGGGTGCAAGCTCTGGGAGGGAGTTTAGGTGTGGAAGGGGGCTCAGGGAAAGGGTGTGGGAAGGTTGTGGGGTGTCAGATCTAGGTGGCGCTCAGTTCAGACAGCTCCCCAGAAGCAGCGACCTGTCCCTGCTGGTTTTTGGTGGAGGTGCAGCTAGGCTACTATGCGTGCTCCCTCCGCCCACAGGCACTACCCCGCAGCTTCCATTGGCTGCGGTTCCTGGCCAATGGGAACTGTAGAGGCAGTGCTCGGGGCGGAGGCAGCGCGCAGAGCCGCACCTCCCCCTCGGAGCAGCAGGGACATATCACCGCTTTCGGGGTGTCATGCGGAGCCAGGTAGGGAGCCTGCTGGTCATGCACCAGCCAGACTATAAGCCGCACTTTCAATGAAGATCAGAAATGCCGATTTATAGAGCTTTCCATTTGGTAAAACACTGGATAATGCAGCTTTTACCATACATTAAGAGAAAATGGTTAAAAATAGTTTTATTTTAAAATTATACTAAGATCCAAGCTGAGGTTTTAGATTTTTCCTGCAAGATTTGAGAATATTACAGATAAGTTTCATCCTAGGTTGACATAGACCCTTGTGTGAAGTTGTGCAGGTGGTTGTCCTTAGAGGCTGCAGAAAGGCCTTGTTATCTGGAAGGGTCACCTGGCAGTATGTGTGGCTTAGTTTGCACAAAGTTTTGCCAGGACAGCTATGTTGATTAGGAGTGTGCAAAAAAATCACACCCTCTAGTCAACACAGCTAACCTCCCGTAACGTAGACACAACCATGCCGACAGAAGCGTGCTTTTGTTGTTATAGCTAATATCTTTGAGGAAATGGTTAAATTATGCTGAGAAACAAATGCTGAGTCTCCACTAGGTGACTAGGCCAGCATAGTTACACTGGGAAGCATTTGTAGTATAGACAAATCCCTAAATAAGTATGAGAGACAGACAGACAAGGTGTGTTAATCTACTAAGCGGGCTCTTTTCACTGAGATGAGATAGGGAGGGGACAGTGTGGACTAAGACATGGTCTACACTTAAAAGTTAGGTTGACATAGCTCTGGAACTCAGGGGTTTGAAAAAATCAGCTCCCTGAGCACTGTAACTATGCCGACCTAATCCTTAGCATACATGTGGCTAAATTGACTCAAGAATCCTTCCATTGACCTAATTACTGCTGCTCAGAGAAGTGAATTACCCACAGCATTGTAAAAAAACCCTTCCATTAGTGTAGGAACCATCTACATTACAGTGCTGCAGCACCACAGCTGGGTTGCTGTAGTTGCCTATGGTGTAGATATGGCCTAAGCTACCCATACTTTACTTCTTTCACCTATGTGGCTTATTAGTAAGGCAGTGTAAGCAATAGTCTTCCTAATTCAATTTTTGGTATTTTTTCAAGTTGAGTTGCCACAAAAATAAATCAACCGCATACAATAAAAGACTGCTTCGTTTTAATTTTTAACTTAAAAAGAAATTTTTGGCATTTTTCTACTAAACAAATACCTGTTTGCGCCCTGTGGATTTTGTGTGTCAGCTTTAATGCAAAAATACTTGCCATTCTGGACTAGTGCAAATTTTAGTAACACCCATCCCTGAGTTTTGGCTTTCAGCTAAAAAAGCATTTTAGTTCATATTTAATAATTAGGAATACCTCCTACCAGTGAAAAAATAAAGGTGTGGAAAAAAACCTTCATGTATTTACAGCCAAAGAGAGGCACCTGGGGAATGACGCTTGATGCCATAAAAGATATTATGAGGCACTATCAATTTAAATGTCACATTATAATTAGAGATAAGGTGAATGAAATATTTTTTTTGGACTGACTTCTCTTGGTGAAAGAGACAAGTTCTTGAGCTTATACAAAGCTCTTCAGGTCTGGGAAAGGTATTCAGAGTGTCTCAGAAAAATACAAGGGGGGAACAGATATATGTATAAGAGTTAACACATGTTACAAACAATCATTCCTGATGACATTGATAGTAAACACCTCTGCAGTCATAGGACTAAGGAGGGTTAGATTGTTGTAATGAGCCACAAAGCCAGTGTCTTTTTTTTTTAAATCCATGATTTTTAGTGTCTAGCAGAGTTATTAATTTAAATTCCCAGGCTATCTTTTAAAGGTATTGTGCATGTGTCCATTCAGAACAAGGACTAAGGGGACACACAGGGAGATATTGTTTTATTAAAAGTGTTTGCTCACTGGGTGTTAGTCATAAAATGATGAAAGACATTATGAAGTTACTTAACTTTTAACAGTAAGCTGAACTTATCAAAAATTAATTAAAAAACCCCCAATCTACTTTTCACTAATGGCCTGATCCTGCAAAGATTTCCACTGAGGGTATGCCTACACTACAGTCTCCACCAGCATATGCTATAGCACAGATGCAGACGTATGTTTGTTTGCCTTCATATAAATGCAAAAATAGAATAAAGTCAGGTTTGATTAACTCTAGTTGTGGGCTCCAATAATACATATTAAATAACAAAGCGAGTTAAACTAATGCAGAATAACGCAGCCTACTTCCAGAACCAGCGCAGCCACACATGGAGTTAATCCGGAGTGACTCCGGGCGAGTGCGGATAAACACACCTGCCCAGGATGTCTGGTCAGTTTCGCGGGGGCGGGGGCGACAGCCGCGCCCAGCTCTCGCAAGCGGCGTACGCCGGCCTCAGAACACTGCACGGGAACCTTCCCTCCGGCGCAATTCGAGGAGGGCTACGCAGCCTCCCCCCGCCATCTCCGCCGGCATGGCACCTCCGGACCGCGGTAACCCGGTGCCGCCCCCACCCCCGCGCACACAAGGCGGGAACAGTGACCCTACCTGCCCTTGTGATTGGTTGAGCAGCCCATGGGGGCGGTCTCACGATCGGCGCTTGACCCCCTCCCCCCGACACACACGTGACAGGGCCCTGCGGCCTTACTCGGGCTCCCAACCGGCCGCCGCCTTTCGCGGCCTTTTAGCGCCCCCTGGCGGCCGCCTCCCACATCGCAGCTTTGAGCAGCGGCTCTGCCCAGCCGGCGGCGAAATGGAGACGGCAGCGGCTGGGAGCGAGGAGTCGGGCGCCGCGGAAGAGCCCGGGGAGACAGCAGCAGGGCGAGAAGATGGCGGCTGCGAGGGCCTGTGGGAGCTGCCGGTGGAGCGCTGCGTGAGGCGGGCCGAGTGCGGGCGCTGCCGGTGAGGAGCGGGGCGCGGGGTCAGCCCGAGCCGGGCAGCAGGGCCTGGCGGCTGCGCCCCCTGCTGCTGTGGAGGGGGAAGCGCTGGGACACGGGCCGCGGGGCGGGACGTGCCTTCGGGAGCCCCGAGGCGGGCCTTCTCGGGTGTCGCGGGGCGCTGCTCTCCGCCTGCCGCTCCGTTGCAGGGGGGAGCGGAGCCAGAGCGGGGGTTGCAGGTGCAAGCGTCTCTGCGGGGCCACGCGCGGGGGGTTGCAGCTCTGCCAATGGCTGACGTTGGCCAAGTCACTTCACCTCTCCATGCCTCAGTTTTCTCCTCTCCAAAAAAATAAATAAACAAGCGGGGGGGGGGGGGAGGGAGATGATGTGCGTATTCCCTTTGTAAAGCACGGTGAGATGTACCGGTTGTGGGTTTTATACCGCACGCTTCACCTTAGCATCTGCGCACCTTCCACTGGTGCGGTAAGTGAGGGGGGCCGCATTTTTGTTATGTATGTTCCCTTAGCCTTTCCCCTGAGGGAGATGTGTGGATGCAGATGGATGGGCAGGTACAAGCTGGATAAACCATCAATTAAACTAGAATACTGGATTAGCTGGGATGGATGCCTGGTAAATACAATGTCAGCTTGCCTGTGGTGCCATCGCTCTGCCAGTTCTAGTCCATTGAGCAGCCAGATGATTGTAATTGACATGAGTGCTGTTCTCGGAAGCCTGTCCCTTTAAAATACAGGTTATCTGTTTTGTATTAATATCAAGTGATTGCTGTCAATAAGACTAGCAAGTGTCTCAAGAAATATTTAACAGAACTGACTTTGCTAATTCTAACAAAATGGAAAGTAACAGCTATTGATTCCCTCACCATCCCGCCCCTTCGTTTAATCAACTTGGAAAGAGTTTAACATTTAGATGTGATTTCTCATCACATACACATTTTTGAACTTTTTGGTGATTGCTATGTAGCAATGGGTTTGCCATTTTTAAAGGTTTTTTTTTTTTTTCTGAAGATTTAAACAACCTGCTTAGCCACAGGGTGTGTGTGTGTGTGTTTGTTTGTTTTAAATTGTAATCAAGAAAAGTAGACCCAATTTAATTTCTATGTCATTCTTGGTAGCTATACTAAAAGAAACAAACCATATTCCCTTTTGAAATTTTGTTTATATTTAAGCACAATTTCAATTTTAAGAGACCTCCTGCGGTCTCTTCCAACCCTAATTTCTAAATGAGACCATGTAGATATTTTATTTTAAAATTGTACTAAAATCCAAGCTGATGTTTTAGGGTTAGGAAATGGTGCTTTTATGTAGACTAGTGCATCGCTGTTCCCTAAATGTCGTTTGCTACTTTAAAAAAGGTTGGTCATATAAAAGAGGATGACATAAAGCAATATGAAAAGGAGTACTTGTGGCACCTTAGAGACTAACCAATTTATTTGAGCATAAATAAATTGGTTAGTCTCCAAGGTGCCACAAGTACTCCTTTTCTTTTTGTGAATACAGACTAACACGGCTGCTACTCTGAAACCTGTCAATAAAGCAATATATAGGAATTTGTTGGCACAGATCTTGGTTAAAGGTTTGTAAAAGCTATGTGCACAGTTCTTCCATAAACTTCAAAGGGAATTGTGCATGAGAAGTATTTGCAGTAACATGCCCTATGATTTTAACCAAGGAAAATTTAAATTATCTGGAATATCATCTGTAATAAATCTGTGTTCATTTGTTACTTGTGTGCTAGACCTCAATTCACAAGCAATCTGTGAAAGCAGTCCTAGATATCTTTGTACGTTTGTGGAATAGGAGTAATAATTCTTGCTGTTGCGATAAAGAAATCTCTTTAAGATAGCCATTGCTGCTTTTTATAATTGTCATACTGTATGTTGTGATTAGGGCTGTCAAGTGATTAAATAAATTAATTGTGATTAATTGCGCAGTTAATAACAGAATACCATGTATTTAAATATTTGTGGAAATTTTTTACATTTTCAAATATATCTATTTCAATTACAACACAGATTACAAAGTGTACTCACTTTATATTTATTTTTGATTACAAATATTTGCACTGTAAAAAAACAAAAGAAATAGTACTTTTCAATTCACCTAATATAAGTACTGTAGTGCAATCTTTTTATCATGAAAGTTGAACTTACAAATGTAGAATTATGTAAAAAAAAATCTCCATTCAAAAATAAAACAACATTATCTCCCGTAAATGTAAACAAACTTGTTTCTCTTAGTGATTGGCTGAACAAAGAAGTAAGACTGAGTAGAGTTGTAGGGTCTAAAGTTTTACATTGTTTTGCAGGGTGGATTTGATTGAAATCATGATTTAAATCACTAGTAAGGAAGACTCGATTTAATCATGGATTTCTACATAAAAGTGCATTCTTGCTGATTGTTATAACCTTAATACATATTCTTCACAACTCGGAGATAGATGTAGGTTTCATTTTTAGAAGGTACACACTCTACATTTTTAAAGAGAGTGATTTATTTTGAAAACTTTTCAGATTAGTTTTACAGCTATCTCAGAAAATGAATGGTTGTTTGGTTATTTCATTTATCAAAGGTAATTGAAGCAGATATTTATGAAGTCATTGGGAGGTGAACTCTCTCCAATTCAACAGGTTAATCATTAATATTTGGAGGATTTTCTTGCCATGCTGTATTAGGAGGAGAACATCACCACGCACGCATTTAAATTGTTTTATTTAACTAAAACAACAACGTTTTGTATTCTGGATTTTTTTCTTCAACAGCAAACATATAATATTTTAACAAAACAAGTGTATGAATTTTTGAATTTAGCTAAATATTCCAGTTTTTTAAAATCAGGTTTGTTTTTCTTGTTTTTAACTAAAATAGTTAAATGAATTTTTTTTAAAAAAAAAACAACAAAAACTAAATCGACTGTCAGCCAGGTCAAAATGAGAAACTTAAAATCTTGGCTTCTGCAACTAACTCGGTTGTCTTCACCGAGTTAGCTGCAGAAGCCAAGGTCTTCACCTTCATTTTTCTGTTTGTTCATAATCTGGAAAAGATAAACAAGCTTTCCTGCTTTTTCAGGTCCCAAATGATTTCTCAATTTGGAATGAATTAGTCCAAAGGAAGAAAATATTCTTTCTACACCAGCAGAAGAAGTTACTGCTGATTCTGAAGTGAGATTGTCACTTCAACAGTCTCTGAATCCAAACGCTAAGTGACTTGCACCAGTTCACTGGAATGACTTTCTTTAAAACATCATCAACAAACATATATTTCTTGAATGGTTCACCCTTTGCTCTGAAGTTTATTGTAGTTGGCATTATGGAGGGATGATTGCTGGATGTCCGTGTCATAGTCAGCTCCTCTTCTTCAGCAGTTAAGGTTTGACCCTTGTACCGAGTATTGAGAATATTTGCAAGAAAATGAGCTGGAGATAGTGCTTGTCCCATTTGTTTTTTTTTAATGCTTGTAATTTACCTCTGTCATTGCATATTTCTCTTTTTAAGATCTCACTCAGTTCCTTCCAAATTTCAACAGCATCGGCAATAAAACAGCTATTTCCCTGCATTTTGTTCAAGGCTACAGAAATAGGCTTCAGCATGTGTTCAACATTTCTCTTAAGCCCAATGTTGAGAACTTTGGCTATGACAGCGCCATCTATTTTTTCATGATTTTTTTCACAAACTGTCATCAGATTAGGCTAGTTCTTGATATAGTGCTCAAAACAGTCCACTACTGCGTTTCATCGCACGTCTTGTGGGAGAGTTAGCGTGGTTCCTCCCAGTTTTTTCAGAGCAGCTGCTGCTAAGTGGTTGTTACGGAAGTATTTTTGCAATTTCAACAACATTAGCCTTTATTTCTGGAACACTGAAGTCTATGTCTAGGAGGTGCATCAAATGAGCACTGCAACCATATGTTATTAGCTTGGGATTCTCTTCTAAATATGTTTTTCTCATTTTGGATACAATTGCAGTATTGTCTGTGACCAAGCTGCGTACTAGACATTTGCATTTTTTTCACAGTTTGTTATAGCTTTTACTGCTATTTCTTGTAAGTTTTCTGTTTTGTGTGCATTTCCTGAGGTATCAATTGTTTCTGTAAGGAAGATCTTCCCTCCTTCTCTTGTCACACAAGCACATACAACAGGATCATTGTGGACATCGAGACTCAGGTGAACAATTTCACCCTCCAGACCTTTTGCACACTGCTCAATTTCTCTTTCATATACTTTATCCAGCAATTTGCCTGCGACATCTGCCCTGTTGGGTGGACTGTATCTTGGTCTTAATGACTGAACCAAATTAATGAAGTGTGGGTTCTCGGTCATATGAAAAGGAGAGTTTGTTGCATAAACAAATCAGGCAATTTTTTCATAAGTTACCTCTTTTGTAATCTGCTGGTTCTTATCACAAACTTACCCATGGTTGTTTCTGGATGATGGAGATTTTTGCTACAGTTGATATACTGTGGCTATGTGACATACATGATGTGACTAAAACATTATCATTGGCAGACCACTCTGAAACTATAGAAAATGATGGTGATCTTGAAGGTGGATAGTCTTCAGAATTCTGTATGTTGACTAAACCAAATAAGTCAATGCAGTTAATAATAATTTAAATACCGTTCATTGAGTATTACTTATTGCATTCACTGACACTCAGTACTACTTCAAAGGTGAAATTGTAAAAGGGAGATCTGCCTATTTCAGCTATTTATGTTTGATCACAACTGCATCTAAAATGATATTACCATAGAGTAACAACTATATTTTTTCCTCAAACATGAGAAATTCAAGAATAGTCCAAAAGGAAGACAGGCATCCTTAGGAAAGAAGTATGAAAAAAAAAAAAAAAGTTTACCATCCTGAAGATCCTGCATGTTAAGAACTGTTTCTTTCATCATCTTCCTCCTGAGAAGGAACATTTCTTGTGATGTTGTTTCATGCGGGCAACCAGGCCTTGCATTTCTTTGTTGCACTGTTTGCATTTTCCACGCATGCCTGTCTTACGCACAGGTAGAGGAACTTCATTAAAATATTCCCAAACTGGGTCTCTTTTCCATCCTGCTGCCATTATAGGTTTTCCCTTCTAGTGAGAGAATGGTATGGTAGATCTCAAATCAATGAAGGCTACACTCAGAAAGACGTCAAGACTTCTGGAATATGCTGCTCAAACAGTTTCACTTTTGTTTCTACTGCCTGTCCCTCCCTTCTCACATTTATCTACAGACTTCTTCTCCTTGTCCAGATCTATTCTGCCCCCAACAATCTTCTATTCATTGAACTTTTTGAAACTTTGCACTTTTAGAGAGAGCTAAGGGATTACTCTGTGAACACAAATTTGCAGAGGGACAAGAAGGTTGAGGTCTGTTATTTCTTGCCTCTATTTAAAAACATTTTTGCTGTTAACAAGCATGTTATCTGTGGAGACACAAATCCAGAGTTTGAGAACTGCAAAACTAAGCATCTCTGATGGTAACTTCTAAACTGAGCAATGAGATCCATTGGGTAGATAGAAAGATTAACCTAAATAATCTATACCGAAGCCCCTGGAACCTCAAAAGATTGGGTCCCTAATCCATGAACTGTTGGAACTCATTTACAAAACTTTCGTGAAACATTATATGAATATATTGTCTCATACAATAAAATTAGAATTTATAATCCCTATTGCATGATGCTATATCTTTGAGCTATAATGTATCTTAATTAACATTTATCTTTAGATAGGATTTTTCCTCAAAAAGCATTTTATCCAAAAAATCTGATTTTTTTTTAAAAAAAAATGTAAATCATTGTTTTTTATCCACCCTGTTTTGTTTTTGAGTGCAGTTGTCATTAAAAAAAACCTACATTTGTAAATTGCACTTTCGTGATAGAGATTGCACTACAGTACTTGTATGAGGTGAACTGAAAAATACTATTTCTTTTGTTTACCATTTTTATAGTGCAAATATTTGTAATAAAAATAATATAAAGTGAGCACTGTACATTTTGTATTCTTTGTTGTAATTGAAATCAATATATTTGAAAATGTGGAAAAACATTAAAAATATTTAATAAATTGCAATTGGTATTCTATTATTTAAAAGTGCAATTTATCACTATTTTTTTAATTGCAATTAATTTTTTTGAGTTTATCGCATGAGCTACCTGCGATTAATCGAGAGCCCTAGTTCTGATAAAACATGTATACTTTAAAGGATGGCTGTTGTAAGAAAAACTAAATCTGAAATGATCAATCTGTGGTATGATCATTGTAACTATACATGAATGTTTTGCTGTACTGTATTTTATCCATGTGCTTGATGAAGACTTTTAATCTAGATGAAGATAACTGACCCATTGGTGAAGAAAGATAATATACAACACCCTTGCATGCTACATAGCTTTGAAGAATGTAGTGTGCTCAGTAGTATCAGTAATGAGTATGACATCTTCTGCAAGCTTTTTGATGAAAAATTAAGTGTGAAGAGGCAGCAGACTTTTCCTGAGCACAAAGATGTCTGCAGTTTCCTGGTGGCACATTACTGAGCTATATGAACTTGTTTTCCAATAAATACTTAATGTAAACATTTAACAAATTTGCTTTAATTTAGAAAAAATCTTAAGTATCCAAATTGCTTCAGAACCTTTGATTCCTTATGTTCTTAAAATGTGAGATGTAGGTACTCATCCTAGCTGCTCTAAATTCACAACAATTCTGCCATCACTGAAAGTAATACTAAAAAACTGGAGTCACTGATATGGAAGTATCTTTTTTGTGCAGCTATTGATACAGCGACTCCTCTGTGGTTCATAATTTTAAACAAATGACTTACTAGCCCGTAGAGCAGGTGTGGGCAAACTTTTTGGCCCGAGGGCCGCATCTGGATATGGAACTTGTATGGTTGGCCATGAATGCTCACGAAATTGGAGTGTGGGGGGGGTGCGGGCTCTGGGGTTGGGCCAGAAATGAGGAATTCAGGGTGCGGGAGGGGGCTCCGGGCTGGGGCAGGAGGTTGGGGCACAGGAGGGGGTCAGGGCTTCAGGCTCCGGGAGGCGCTTACCTCAAGCAGCTTTTGGAAGCAGCGGCATGTCCTCTCCGGCTCCTATGTGGAGGTGCAGCCAGGCAGCTCCGCGTACTGCTCCATCTGCAGGTGCCGCCTGCAGTTCCCATTAGCTGCAGTTCCTGGCCAATGGGAGCTGCAGGGGTGGCTCTAGGGGTGGAGGCAGCGTGTGGAGCCCCCTGGCTATCCCTAAACGTAGGAGCCGGAGGGGGGACAACCTGTTGCTTCCAGGAGCTGTCTCCGACTCTGCTCCCCGGCTGAAGCGCGGGAGCAGGGCAAGCCCCAGACCCTGCTCGGCAGCAGGAGCTTGAGGTTCCAGATTAAACAGGCTGGAAGGCCAGATGTGACCCCTGGGCCGTAGTTTGCTCACCTTGCTGTAGAGTATAATATTTTAAAAAACATCTTGCACACTTCCTTAGCATTATGTTCTCATTGGAAATATTAAAAACCAAATAGAAACAGGATGACTAGTTGAGCTACTCTATCCCTGAAGAAAGAGTTTTTTATTGCCTTTGATTTTTTTATATTTAGTGGTGCATCAAAAAGAAGAATAATAATTTTAGAATTATTTTTGTGACAGCAATATTTTTTGTTAAATTGCCCTCATGAATGCAGCTAAATGTTAAAAGTAAGTTTTCCATATACACACTGGAGCTGCCAAATGTCAAACATTATATTTGTCTGGTCAAATATGTCAATTTCAATAGTTGCAAGAAGTTCAAAAGCTTGCAAAAGGCAGAGTAGATTTTCAGCAGCACCAAGAAACATTAAGCAAGGAAGAGGCTGAACAGGTATAACATAAAAAGAAGATTTGTTCATTCGAATTTTAACAAGTTCTGGAGCAGCAAACAAAAAACCCTTACCATCAGATTGTGGCAGTAATTCCTTCCCCATTTCAGGGACGTACAGACCTGCATTGCCCTATTGGGAGCACTGGGAATCACTATTCCATGATGCTTCCTGGAGCTCCCCGTCAGTCAGGATGAGAGGCAAGTGTATCCCTTTCTCTGGATAGTTAGCTCTGATGGCTAGTACAGTTACCTGGGGTTCTTTTAACCCAAAGCTCTTGGTAACTTTTACTCTGTTCGAAGTGGTGTCAGGAAATAAATCAGGGGAGACACGGCCGTCCGACCGATAGATGGCTGGCACAAACAGGACAGCACAAGAGTGCTTTCACTTAAAGCTAAACTTTACTTAGTCTCAAGCACTTACACTTTGTCCGCAAAAGGTTGGTAAAAAAACCCCAACCCTTGATAATTACCAAAGCTGAGTGTGGCTCTCGAGTGACACAGCAGCAGGCTTCCGGTGGCCAAATCTTCCGTCTGCCTCTGGGGACTGCAAGATGTATCCAGAGGGAGAGTCCTAAAAACTTTTTCCCCTTATTTATACATTAGACATGTCTCTTAAATAAAACATGTTGCAAGCAGTTTCAGTGGTCCAGCAAAAGGTTCCTTCTGATTATTGATTAACCAGGTGTGAGTTTTTCCAGAGTTTGCAGCCTTGAGGCCCCCAATAGACATTCCTGGGGCACATCCTCTTTTCAAAAATGCATGTATCAGCCACTTCAACACAATTCTTATGGGGGGGGGCAAGCTGCCCTCTCTGTGGCACCCAAAGACCCCCCTCCCCTCATGCCTTGGTTAAGCTAAGCCTGCTGACTTGGCCAATTTACAGCCTGCTGACTTGGTTGCTTTTAGCAATAAGCCATAGTGGTTTCAGGCACTTTACTGATTTGCCAAAGTCTTCCCCATACAGTTTAGAGATGAGAATAGGGCTATGATCTTGCCTCCTGTGGTGGCTTGTACTCCAGGTGGTGATTAAAAGCAGGAACACTTTTTTTTTTTTTTCCCCCTCTGTTGTGCATCTGCCGCTTAACATCTGAAGCTTGGAAAGAGACTATTTTCTTTTCCTATTTGAAGCTAAAGAAATCTTTTTTTTTTTTTTTTTTTTCAGATGGCCTTGATAACTTTACATCCATGTGAGAAACCTTTGATGGGTTTCCCTTGGTATCTCAGAATCAGCCAAGGTTCTGTAAAATTAGTCATTTGTACCCTCAAGGTGATCACATAACCATATCGCTGCCATCCCTTGCCAACATAGTGAATGAGAAATAGAACGCTGCAATTGGTTTAGATTTTTGCTGTGTGTGCGTGCGCGCGGACGCATGTGCATGTCACAAGGCCTCTTTTTAACCCTGGCAAAATTTTCAGATTGCTTTAAAGCTAGATTCTATGGCCAGTAGGGGGTTTTAGACCAAAAGGTTGAAAACATGCTTGAGTATCTCATTACAGTATTGTACAATTCCTCATCATAATAGCAACATCTGTACAATAATTATAGCAGGAATGCAATAGAAATACTTAGTTACAACTGGTGGGATTTGGAGGAGTCCATATATTTAAAATGTGAGATAGAAATGTATTTAATATATTTTTTGAACTTTTAATATTGATACTAAGATACTTGCATCTTGTGAGGTAAAGGCAATGTTTTATTATGTAACAGTTACAATAGAAAATAAATTCAACTACATTCTCATAAACCTCTTTTGTGGGGTAAATAAACATCCAAATCTAATGATTGAAGAGAGGGCTCTTTAATGCTGTCATTCATGGGCCTCAGCTCAAAAGCAGTGGGAAAGAGAGCTATGCATAATAAAGAGGCAAAATTGTGGAATAATAATGAGACTGTGCACCTGAGGTCTGCAGATGGAGCACAAACTAATTATGTGATAAGTTACTCTGGTGACAATAATAAAATGATGAAAAAAACCTCAACTGCTTTTAGACTTACTTAACCTTGGCATTATTGAGCCAGCTTTCTAGTTCCCTTCAGATATCACTGGGCCATGTCCATCTTGTACTTGTTACAGTAGTACACCAATGGATGTAGCCCAAGAAGGTGTCAATACTGTGCAAACCGGATAGTAATCTGCACGTCAGCAGCTGACAGAGAGGATATATTTTAAAAGTACAATTGAGTTTTTGGCTGACTTTCCTAATATAATGGATAGGAAGGCATGCAGAAAATTAAGATCTTAATGCTTTGATCCTATAGTTGGATATGTACACGTGGACATTTGCAGCCACGTGGCTCCAATTACAGGATTCATGCCCTGGTGAAATTGTGGGGGATGCACCTTAGAGGCTCCACAATTAAATTTGATTTTCATTTGCCACCTAAAGCAGTGTTAGAACAACATGCAACCTGAACCTGATTATTACCCAAAATCTATCATGCCAATAAGAGGGCAAACTTCAGTTTTCACTGTTTACACCATGCTAGTTTTTTAAGAAAAATCTACACATTTTTAACAGTCCTTTTTGGAAATCCTCCAAAGGAGACTCATGGGTTGTTTTTTGGGGTTTTTTTTTGGATCCCTATAGTTTAATGATCTGAACACCTCTGTTGACACACAGCTGCATTTATCCAAAAACAACAACATTAAGTAATTTGCAAACAAAATAAAAGACAGTTTTATAGTGCTTATTAGCTAGGAACACCTCGGGGAGAGTAGCCAAAGAGAGAAACAAGCTCAGTGCCTGGCTGGGGATGGAAAGAGCTTCACTTTCTCATCTCAGAGCTGGCATCCCAGCCTTCTTGCCCAGAATTGGGAGAGCTGGCTAGAATCATTTTTTCATATTTGGTTAGGGAGGGCTGGCTGAGAGCTATAACTTGTAGAGTGGGCCTGGCTTTCTCAAAATTCTTGTTTCCCTAAGCAGGCTCCCATATGTCATCTTTCAACCACACCAATCAGCTTGGTCTGTGGCTACCTCCATCAGAGTTCCACCTGTTTGACTACTAATGTCTCCCATCTGATCCCTGCCCCTGTAATCAGGAGAGATCTCCCCCCCCCCCAGTCTACTCTGGACACCACATCCTCTGAAATACTCTGTCTCCTATATCTGACATAGTCCGGTACCTCCAAGTGTTGCTTTCTAGACCTACACCTCAAAGCTCAAACAAAGCCCCACATCCCCAACTGCCCCCATATTTGCACAAATACAGTTCCTCAAAAACTGCTGTAATGCACAATCTTAACCTCAACTTGAACCTCAGCCTTAGAATTTTTTAGGCAGTGATAATGCTTTATACTCCTTTCTAGTGAAAGAAGTGCTAATCAGATAACTCAGTCTTACTGAGATTGGAGTTGAGGCTGTGCATTTGGGTGTGATTATGAGGTGGGCAATTTGTTGCAGTTGAAAGTGAGTTTGTTATGGAAGTGAGAACATTTGACTATTTGGGCTTTATGCAGTTAGGGAGGTAAAATGTGTCAGCGGAGGTTGCACTGAAAATGAACAGTGACTTAGGTGGTGATTTCTTTGATTTTTAGTAATTATATTGATATGGCATGCACTTGAGCAACCTTAATTGTAAATTAACAGAGAATTTCTATGGGAATAAATAGAAGCATAAGTAGCAAGCTGGACCCCTTGCTTATAATTAAAGCTGGTGAAATTTTTTCTTCTAGGCCAGAAAAAAAAATAGAATGATTACCAACCAGTAGCCTATATGGCATCACCCCTTCCCAATGGTGTAGGCTGGGGCAGGGCATGAAGAGTTGCAGTTGTCCCTAGCCTCTCCATAGAGTCACAGTTCAGCAGAGAGAAGGCTCCTTTCATATTTATTCCACCCTCTTGTACATTTGTGCATAGGCTGGGTCAATCTGGCCTTAAGCTGTCACAGTGAGAAACCGAGAATTAATAATAATTTAAAACCAGTGTTGCCAACCTTTGACTTTTATCATGAATCTTTTGTTTGCTGTTTTGCTCATGAATGAAGTGATAGCTGTGTTGTAAGTCTTCAAAGGATCAAGACTTAAGAGAACATGTAAAAGGGATTTAAAAATAGCCAATTAATTGGCTAATTTTTAGTCTGTGTCTCAGGAGAAGCTTAAATTCAAGGGAACAAAAAGCAATCAATTATTTTGTATACAAAATATATATGCAGTATACTTACACCTTGGTGGCATTTAACGTTCACAGCTTGTTGCACTACATTTATGTAAACATTGTTATGCACTACATACCCAAAACCTGTTGTTGCCTGTGTAGTGCTGCAGTCCAGTTTGAGAATAAGTCACAAAACCTGGCCTTTCACATAATTGATCATCACCACTCAGTGGATATATTCAGTGTTGCCATCTCTCCCAATTTTTTCATGAATATTGTGATTTTTGGCATTTGCTACTGGTGGTCTCACAATAACATGAAAAGTTCTGGCTGCCATGCAGTTTTTGGGGAAGCAGAGGGGGAGTTATCCTCCCCAATGCCCTTTAGCCCTGTGAAAAATTCACTAAACTTAGCTGCAACCCTTTAGGCCTTGAGTTCTAGTGTCACTTCTTTCACTGAATGCTGTTCATATTTCTTTGCCCTTCACAACACTTTTTAGGAGCCATTATACTGCTACAAGTTGTGTGTGTGCACAGTTATTTCAGGCAATTTTTTTAATATAAAACAGCCAAGTCACATCCACTTCGTTGCATAGCCTTTCAGAAGGAACATGGTGAATTAGGTGCTTTTGTAATCCACACTAATGCTGTATGGCTGTTTTACCTTTTAGCAGTTGGACAACATGTAGAGAGAGGTCTGTCACTCTGCTACCACTTCTGTGCTAAGATAACTGGTTATTTAGCTCAAATGGTAGAGGTTCGTGAATTTACATCTAGAGGTCCCAGATTAGTTCTCAGTCCCGATGCCCAGAGTTACAGTGCTTTCTCAAAAATGCTTGCATAACCAACTAGCAATGTGTGTGTTATCTTCTGTGGACTCATCCACATAGAGAATAACAGCATATTTCTCTTCCCACCGGTTACTCCCATAACTGAAATGGAAGCGGTTTGTGCTGTTGATTTGAAGGCTGTGGGTTCAAACCCTACTGATGACCCATACATGCTTGAGGAAAAATATATGTAGTAAAGTTAACGTAAGGACCGTGGAATAATAATTGGAAAGGTTTTTGCAATAGCAAATCAATCTAGAAGTGAATTTGGATATTATGTTAAAACTTGTTCTCGCTTCAGGGCTGGGTTCATAAATTAGTGTTAAGTTCTTCAGTCTCCATACTGTAGCAAGCAGAGTCAGATGTTTTCATTGACTGCTCTTACTCTCCAGATAACTCTTCCTGCTGAGGAGATCCTCCAGAATTTTTTCTGCCTCCAAAGGTGAAGCAGATGTAAGATGAATATTTCTATGAAAGGGGTTTTTTCTTTCTTTTTTTGGTAGTAAACCCATACTCGGGAGAGAGACTTTTTGGGTAACCAATAGATTAGAGCAGTGGTTCCCAAATTTGTTCTGCCACTTGTGCAGGGAAAGCCCCTGGCGGGCCGGGCCAGTTTATTTACCTGCCGCGTCCGCAGGTTCAGCCGATCACGGCTCCCAGTGGCCATGGTTCGCTGCTCCAGGCCAATGGGAGCCACTGGAAGCGGCGGCCAGTATGTCCCCGTGATCGGCAGAACCTATGGATGTGGCAGGTAAACAACCCAGCCCGGCCCACCAGGGGCTTTCCCCACACAAGTGGCGAAACAAGTTTGGGAACCACTGGATTAAAGCAATGCATATCAAAGGGAAACTGAATTCCACAGTGGATTGGCTCAGCCACAGAAGTGCAGACTGGGGTCTTCAGCAGAGGGAACTCGACTGCTTAGCCCATACTTTCAGGAAACCAATGTAGGCTCTCTTTGCAGCCAGTTCCACTGCCAACACAAATAACATCTATGCCAGGAAGAGAGATGGTCAGGCCAGGGGAATGGATGCCTTTTCGAAGGTGTGGCCAATGACTCTGCTATATGCATTCTGTCTTTTTCCTGTGATAAAATGCACGGATACAGAGACAACAGGCTACAGTGATACTGATCACACTGCACTGGACTAGGTGTCTCTGGTTTTCAGACCTTATGATTCACTCCACATCTACTATCTCAGAGTTGTCAGATCCATCACAACCTGGCATCTCTGAACCTGACTGTCTGATTATTGAAAGGTCACATTTAAAAACAATCAATCAAACAGACCAAAACAAAACAAAAAAAAAACCGCCCCAAGATATTCCAGTGATATGTTCTCAACCCTACTGAATCCAAAAAGTTTTCCACCAATTCTTGGTATACAATATTATGAAGAAGTTTTTCTCGTGGTGCACATGGAGAGGATACACAGCAGAATCAGCTTGGATCAAATTGCTCCTAGAATTCTTACAAGCAGGTTTTTTCTGAGGATGCAGAACAACATCTGAACTCATCACCCACACATCAAAAACATTCCTGAAAGCTACAACCCTAAGGAGACCACGTATCTTCACAAGGTGACTCCATGGGCTCTTTCCCTAATATTAAATGTGCTTTTCTGGTCCATTTTTCAAATGTCTGATCAAAGTGCACTATATTGCCTTACAATTAAGGTTACCTTTCTAGTGACCACAACATGTACACAGAGGGTATCAGTTTGGAGTCCTCTGTTTTCCCGCAAAATTCAGTGTTGTGTGTGTGTTTTTTTTTTAAATATGTAATCAGAGGGAGATACTACAGACAGACCCATCATTCACCCCAAAATGATTTCTTCTTTTCACCAATCCCAGGAGATTTTGCTTCTCTCTTTTTGCCCAAATCCAGTCCATCAGAAAGAAGGGGTTTGGCACACCTTAAACATGAGGAGCACAATTAAGATCTATATTAAGGGAGCGAAGTCTTCAGTAAATCCTCTACTTTTTGTTCTAATAAAGCACAGGGCTAGGGGACAGAAAGCTGCCAGGTCTTCCACAGTAAGATACAACAGGAGGGTATTTATGAAGCATTAAAGCCAAGTTGGGAGGCTCCATTCAAGATTAAACCCCATTCCACAAGGGCAATAGCCGCTTCATGGGCTGACACATCCAGTGCACCATATGAACAGTTTTTGCAGAGCGGCAATTTTGGCATCCCTGCATACATTCACAAACTTCCGTAAGATTCACAATCTTGTCAGGTGAAGCAGCATTTGGCAGGAGGGTTCTGCAAGCCATAGCTCACCCTCTGCCCATCCAGCTGTTGATAGTACAGTCCCCAGCCACTGCATTCCCAGTCACTGCTATATAAATCCCATTACTACTGTATTTATGGACCTATCTTTCAAAGTGAGAGTGAGAAAATTTGTGTCTGTTATATAGAAATTTTCATTCTGGGTAGGCGGATGGGTCCATAAATTCATCTCACCCTGTACATTTCACTTCCTTTCTACCAGTAGGTGATTTTGTTTTCAGTAATGTTGTTTATTTTTTTCCCTTTTTTTAGGGAAAGCTGATGGATAACCATGTTCTTACATTTAGTCAATGACCCTTCAAGTTATTCCAGTTCATTTTTATATATGATCAGGTTATTGGGCAGATTTATCTACTATTGTTAATAAAAACACTATCAAAATATATTCAGATACAATAGTTATGAGCTTTGGAAGCAATTGTCTCAAGGGATGCTTCAGTGAGAGGAGTTGTCTGTAGAGTCAGCTTAGCCAGTCAAAACATCTGCCTCTACTTCCTATAGTATGGAGACTGAAGATCCCATCACCACTGAATTTATTCAGTTCAACAGGGATTAATAGTTGTTCCCATCTAATTAATGTTTCGTAGCCCCATACGAAACAAGTTCAGTTCTCACATCAAATTCACCACTATGTTTTGCTGTAGATTGTAAACTCTTTAGGACAGGGACTAACACAGCGATGTCCTGGTCTTCATTGAGTCTTGCAGTGAGAGCTTCTGCCATAGGGACTGAAATTGCCTTACTTAGTATAAATTTTCAAGAACTGGAAACATTGTTTCTGACACATATGCATTGGGAGTGGGGAGAGCAAAGAACTGGAATTATGTAAACATAATTTAATATTAAAAAAGCAAACAAAAAAAACCCTCATGACTTTTTGGGGCTGACTTACTAGTTTTGAGCTTTCAGGAATGACAGAATACTGTATATGCAAAGTACATAGTTCATATAGACAGTGTGGGATTTTGATTTGATAAACCAGAGAATGCCCAAAACTAGTCTGGACCAGTGGTGTCTCAGCTCAACTAGTACTGACTCATAATTGTGACTTTAAAAGTGTGAGATGATCCTAAAGTTTGTTTTCATGTAAATCAAGATCATTATAGCACCTAGAAAAAAGTATTACATTTATTCTGCAAGTTTTTTGTCTGTTTTAAAAAGGAAAAAAAAGGGTTTATTCTTTGAAGTAACTAATTCATAATTCATGAGGGAAAGCCAATTTGCCTTAGGGAATTAATGTATTGGCTAATCATATGTTAGTTAGTGGGAGTAGACTTCTGCATGGCATGAGGGAAATGTTTTTTTTCTGTTTCCTAATTAAGTCCCTAATGAGTAGGGCGAGTTTACAAATTCTTATCAGTGCTTTGCAGTATTTTGCTAAGTAACTTTTTGGAGGAAAATAGGAATGATTACAGAATAAGATTTTTGGTCTTTCCTACTATTTCACAGAGGATGCTTACATACATCCTTTGGTCAGGAAAATATCATATTGGAATTTGTAAATTTTGTGGAAAGCCCCTTCCTTCTTTTTATTGATATTTCTATTCAATAAGCGATGTTTAAAAACATTAAAATGTCCATTTTTCTCTTGCTATAGTATCTAAATCTTAATCTTCCCAAGTATGTTTTATTTTGAAGTCCTTCTACTGCCAGATGTTAAGAATCATTATAGTATTCCTCTTATCTATATATTTTCTGGCATATAGAAAAGGAGTACTTGTGGCACCTTAGAGACTAACAAATTTATTAGAGCATAAGCTTTCGTGAGCTACAGCTCACTTCATCGGATGCATTTGGTGGAAAAAAAAAAAAACAAATGCACCAAATGCATCCGATGAAGTGAGCTGTAGCTCACGAAAGCTTATGCTCTAATAAATTTGTTAGTCTCTAAGGTGCCACAAGTACTCCTTTTCTTTTTGCGAATACAGACTAACACGGCTGCTACTCTGAAACCTGAAATTTCTGGCATATGTTAGTCTTCACTCTGAACTCCTGTAATCTCTTTCTTTACATTTATTGTGAAGCTCTTTATATCCAGGAGCAAAACTGCCTATCGCTTCAGCTTTGTTCTGCTCACCAATTTTAATTCTCATCAGAGGAGTGCACTCAGTCTCTTTCTTCTGTTGACAATGACTGGTTTCTACAGAATTTATTGGGCGGGGGGCGTAGGAGGGGATCATCCTTTTTTACTGGTGTCAGAAGGTAACACTTCCCAAACAGTTCTCTTTTCTGATCCCTTCCAACATCAGCAATTATTAATGGATGAGCAGCACACGCATTACATACGCTGCTTTCGCTCTTATTTATGGCCAATTTTCCTTCAACTGCCATGGAATCACTGGCAATCTATTTGCTTTGTAGACTGTGTCTATGCAACTTTTTCCCTAAAATTCCATATTGTTTCTACCACCAGGGTAGCGATGCTGGGACCACGTCTACATTAGCAAGTTTCGCCGACTGAACTTTGTTTGCTTACAGTTGCCGATGTTGCTAGAGAGAGTGCACAGTTGGCCACACGTGTTGCACGGTCTCATAGTCAGATGTTGTGTTGGCGAAAGATGTGGTGCAACATGGATAGGCATTCCAGTATCCCTGGGCCACTATTCTGCCTTGTGGGAGACTTTTGCAGTACACTGTGGGAACTAGACTGTGTCCAGCAAATTATGGGAGCTCAGGGTCTAGTTCCCACAAATTCTCTTTCCTCCATTTTCATAACTTTTGTGCTGTTTTTTAAAAGGCCCATTATCCCTCATGCTGCCTTTTTGCTCTATCCACTGGACTAAGAGATGTAGCACAGCTAAGTGCAGTGCTGGTGGCTGTTTTAGAGACAGGTGCACAATTTTTCTGTATTTGCGGAACTTCAGTGTCCACCACTTCCAGGATCGTCGTGGTGCTGTAACGAAGCAGCTGAGACAACTGAGGAGGAGAAGGTATGGATGATGCAGAAAGTGAATAAAAATTACAGGGTGTTACAGACATTTACTGACCAGCTCCACATAGTAGAATGGTGTTTTTCATCCCGTGGGATGAGCATCAACTGGTGGGCTTGCAGCTGGGATGATCAGCAGTGGCTTCAGAACTTTCGGATGCAGAAGTTCCTGGATCTCTTCCCTCCAGCACAGTGATACCGGAATAAGAGCTGCTGGACAATAGAAAAGCAGGTGGCAATCACACCCTGGAAGTTTGCAGCTGGAGACTGCTATTGGTTGGTGAGCAGTCAGTTCAGGGATGGAAAAATCACTTGTGGGAGTGGCTGTCATCCAGGAGTGCAAGGCCATTAAGTATGTCCTGCTTCACAGGATTGTGACTTTGGGTAATGTGCAGCAAATAATAGAGGGTTTGAAAAAAGTGGGCTTCCCACAGTGATGGGGCAATAGGTTGCATAATCAGATCCTTCTCCCATGCCCACCTTGTGTCTGAGTACCTAAACAGGAAGGGTACTTTTCCATGGTTATGCAAACATTGGTAGATCTCCAGGCTGTTTCACTGACTGTGCTGGTCAGGGAAGGTGAATGATGTGTGCAACTTTAGGAACACAGGACTTCCAAAAGACATTCTTTCTGAACTGGCACACTCACATTAGTGAGGTTGAAATGCCAGTAGTGATTTGGGGGAATGTGGCCTACCCTTTGCTAGCTTGGATCATGAAACTGTACTTGACACCGGGACAGCACCATGGAAAGATTTAACTACCGTCCAAACTAGTGCAAGATGTCTGTTGAATGTGTGTTTGGTAGGTTGAAAGAACTCTAGTAATGCCTCATGACTACACTGGATTTCAGTGAGGCAAATATTCCTGGTATTGCTTCTTGTTATGTATTAAGTAATATTTGTGAAGCAAAAGGGGAAGCATTACTAGTAGGTTGGAGTGATGAAGTGTACAAACTGCTGATTTTGAACAGCCAGACCCCAGGGACATTACAGGAGCCCATCGAGGAGCGGTACGGCTGAGGCAGGACTTACAAAATCACTGACAGTATGCGATAGTATTGCAGTATGCTGCTTTTGTGTACTGCTCTCGGCTCTTGGCTTGAACATGGATTTATAAACTCCTGATATGAGTTTGGTGACACACAATAAATATACTACAATTTAAAAAAAAACCCATAAATTTATGGAGTGCAAAGAACAATGACCATTCTTACTAACAGTCAACTTTGGGGGTATAACACTGACAAAATCTTAAAATAAAACCTTTATAATGTAATAAAAAACAGTGCAAAGTGCTTGCTGACTGATCCTGTAGTAATCGCAGGTCATTGAACATACATAGTTCTCCTTGTTTTCCACTGGTGTGGAGTGGTAAGGATAATACTGCAAGCTATGCTGGTGCCTCGTTTGGAGTGTATGCACTGCCCCAGGGCTGACAGTGACTGAAAGCCATGGTGTCCTTCCCATTCCCTTTAAAGTTCAGACTGTTTTGGAAATAATTGCTCCTCTGCCCCACAGTAGCCCACTTTGGCATGAAAACATGCAAGGCTCAGTGCAAAGATGGAGCTCCAGCTAAATTTCATGCTGCTCTCTGGGCAAAGAAACAAGGTCTGTATCTCCTCAGTCTGTAGGGAGAAGAGGTCTGTGTAAGCCCAACTGTGAGGCACTTCAGGACCATGGATATCTAAGCATACATTAGAGAGAATGAGTACTTGTGGCACCTTAGAGACTAACAAATTTATTAGAGCATAAGCTTTCGTGAGCTACAGCTCACTTCATCGGATGCATTTGGTGGAAAAAACAGAGGGGAGATTTATATACACACACAGAGAACATGAAATAATGGGTTTATCATACACACTGTAAGGAGAGTGATCACTTAAGATAAGCCATCACTAGCAGCAGGGGGGGGGGAAGGAGGAAAACCTTTCATGGTGACAAGCAAGGTAGGCTAATTCCAGCAGTTAACAAGAATATCTGAGGAACAGTGGGGGTGGGGTGGGGGGGAGAAATAACATGGGGAAATAGTTTTACTTTGTGTAATGACTCATCCATTCCCAGTCTCTATTCAAGCCTAAGTTAATTGTATCCAGTTTGCAAATTAATTCCAATTCAGCAGTCTCTCGTTGGAGTCTGTTTTTGAAGCTTTTTTGTTGAAGGATAGCCACTCTTAGGTCTGTAATCGAGTGACCAGAGATATTGAAGTGTTCTCCAACTGGTTTTTGAATGTTATAATTCTTGACGTCTGATTTGTGTCCATTCATTCTTTCACATAGAGACTGTCCAATTTGGCCAATGTACATGGCAGAGGGGCATTGCTGACACATGATGGCATATATCACATTGGTAGATGCGCAGGTGAACGAGCCTCTGATGGTATGGCTGATGTGATTAGGCCCTATGATGATATCCCCTGAATAGATATGTGGACAGAGTTGGCAACGGGCTTTGTTGCAAGGATAGGTTCCTGGGTTAGTGGTTCTGTTGTGTGGTGTGTGGTTGCTGGTGAGTATTTGCTTCAAATTGGGGGGCTGTCTGTAAGCAAGGACTAGCCTTACTTTTACACAAAGTAAAACTATTTCCCCTTGTTATTTCTCACCCCCACTCCACCCCCCCCACTGTTCCTCTGATATTCTTGTTAACTGCTGGAATT
Source organism: Dermochelys coriacea (assembly GCF_009764565.3). Taxonomy (NCBI): domain Eukaryota; kingdom Metazoa; phylum Chordata; order Testudines; family Dermochelyidae; genus Dermochelys; species Dermochelys coriacea. The sequence goes on along the minus strand of NC_050072.1, from coordinate 76,480,186 downwards.
AGCTTACCTTGCTTGTCACCATGAAAGGTTTTCCTCCTTTCCCCCCCCTTGCTGCTGGTGATGGCTTATCTTAAGTGATCACTCTCCTTACAGTGTGTATGATAAACCCATTGTTTCATGTTCTCTGTGTGTGTATATAAATCTCCCCTCTGTTTTTTCCACCAAATGCATCCGATGAAGTGAGCTGTAGCTCACGAAAGCTTATGCTCTAATAAATTTGTTAGTCTGTAAGGTGCCACAAGTACTCTTTTTCTTTTTGCGAATACAGACTAACACGCCTGCTACTCTGAAACCTGTCATTAGAGACAATGCAAGCCTTGGGTTAAGACAGAAACAGGAAGAAATGGTGGGTGAAAGCAAAGGACTTCCAGTCATAGCAATTGGTGAAGGAGGGCGTCAAGAAATCTGAGGTCTTCCTGCATACCTGCTTCTTCTACAACGAGCTCCATGACATGCTTGAAAGGGACTCCACCGCCTCAAATGTGATGATGGACACATTGTGAGACCCAGAGAAGGGAATCTCAGCAGTGCCCAGCAAGGACAGGAAGGAAGAGGGCCATAATGAAGGGGTGCACACCTATGGAGAGCCAGGAACTCTTTGATACATGGCCAGATCCAACTCAGACCCAGATGAGTCCAGTGAGGAAAGGGAAGGGAGCTCAGGTAGATGTATTGCACATGATTTTTTTAAATGCATGATTCCCCCTCCCCCTCCATGATGCCTGAAACCTTCCTCCAAATGTCCACCCCTCCTTTCAAAATGACAATTTATTCAAGGGGTCACAGAACAAAGCAATTGACTTTTAAAGAAGGCAGTTGATCTTTAAATGATGCAATAGCAATAAACAGAATGTTGAAATCATGTAGCTAACATGTTTTGGCATCAAGATAAAATTTCCGCTGTCATAAAACACTAAATATTAAAAAGTGATTCATTATAAACAAATAGAAAGATACTGGAGCATACAAATTATATACTTAAGAAATTTTAAAATACCCTTGCAAGCAACCAGTGACTGTTCAGTCAGAATACCTGATTTTTAAGAGTATAATGAGGACATTGTAAAAGATAGTCCCTTGGTTTAGAAGTCTGATTTCCGCAGTGCAATACAAATCACTCTCATTCTGTTCGTGGATAGAGGTAGAAGTGGTGTTCTTGGATTGGGAGGGGCGGGGTTCAGTTTTCTTTTGGCTTGCAGTTCTGGGCAATGGGGACAAGCTCTTTTCTTGGGTAGTATTTTGTTGATCTGTACATGGATGTCCGTCTTGTCCTCTGGAACAATCTCAATGAAGTTTTCTAAGAGGTGCTTTTGGATCATTTCCTAGATATTTCTAGGAGGAGCTGCCATGTTTCTGCCCTTGCCCCTTCCCCCACCCCCTCACTGTGAACAGCATGGCAGCGTATGAGCAGTGTCTGGAGCAGCTCCCTTTTCTGGGAGGCAGAGGTCAAAAACTGTGACTGAAGCCATCGCTGTCAGGGAGTCAGATGCACTAGAGGACTGTTTCTGGAGGATTTTTTGTAAGCAACACAGGTAATGCAGCATCCAAACTGGTATTTTGTTGGCAGAAGCATGTTAACTGAGGACTTGCTTGGGGAAGTGGTTTTATTTGGGTGACTGGCTGGGTTTTGCCAGCTTACATAAATTTTGGGTGTGGACGTATACAAAGCTGTGGTGACAAAAAGTGATTTTTGCGGACAAAACTTTTTAAGATAGACCCAGGCCTATGTTAAGTGGTCGCTGGTGTTTAAACTTTGTTTTTTGACCTTGGTTAAAGGTCTACATGAAATAGTGGTTAAAAGGTTAGCAGCCACTAGTGCCTTTTTTACACAAGTGCTTGCCTCACTATCCCCACCAGTTAAGCTGACAGTGATGGTAGTAAGGGTGAAAAATCTTATCCGGGGTGGGGGAAGCTAGTATAGACAAAGCCTGTAAGGATCTTCTACCCAACAGGTTTTTCTTGTTTAAAAAACAAAAAAACAAAACAAAAACAAAAAAAAAACCTTCCTTGCCTCAGGATCAAGCCCAACTCAACGCTTAAGACAATTTGAATAGAAAAAGGATTAACAAAAATTAAAAATATAATACAAGATGATAAACTGGCTGCCTTTGATTACATGTGTAAAAAATATCAGCTACTGTCATCTCATAGTTCGTTCTCTCAGCGGCTATACTCAAGGATTCATGCAAGGAGAGGGAATAATTGCTCTGTTTCAGCTCTCACCTCTAGAAGCCCATATTAAGAAATATGAAAACGGAGGTCATGCTTTGCATTACCCTCTCAGTCTCAGAGAAGAAAATCCTGGGGGAGGACTTAGCTTTATTATCACAACAGAAACCTGGGAGGATATTTGTGAAAGTGTTTCTTCCATAACAAGATATTAAACAGGTACTACTGGGCTCCAGGAAGTATAAATCTAGATGGGCAACACACAATGATTATTACACATGCAAACAGCCATGTGCCAGACTTTCACACATCCTCTGTACCTAGGGCTGCCAACCCTCCTGGTTTTGCCGGGAGTCTCCTGGAATGAGTCCCTTTCTCCCAGAGGCTACTGAAGCCAAACCGGGAGATTTTAGGTGCTTGAAAGTCCGGTGACACAATGGGGCTAAGGCAGGCTCCTTGCCTGCCCTGGCTCCCCGCTGCTCCTGAAAGCAGCTGGCATGTCTCTGTGGCTGCGGGGGGTGGAGCAGCTCCCTGCTCTGCTCCCATCCCCAGCACTGCCCCCGCAGCTCCCATTAGCTGGGACCTGCGCAGGGCTGCAGGGACATGCCAGCTGCTTCTGGGAGTGGCGCAGTGCCAGGGCAGGTATGGCGCCTGCCTTAGCCCCGTTGCACCACCGACCAGGAGCCACCTGAGGTAAGTACCTCCCAGCCAAAGTCCACATCCCCTCCTCCACCCAAACTCCCTCCGAGAGCCTGCACCCCACACCCCCTCCTGTACGTCTGCTCCAGCCAGGTGAAAGTGAGTGAGTGTGGGGGAGAGCGAGCGACAGAGGAAGAGGGGATGGAGTGAACGGGTCGGGGCCTTGGAGAAAGGGCGGGGCAGGGGTGGGACATTGGCAGAGGTGGGTGCAAGGTTGTTTGGGTTTGTGTGATTAGACAGTTGGCAACCCTATCTGCACCAGACAAAAATGTATGTGTTCTCGCACACCATATTCAGTGCTCTCTCTAAAACTGTACATGTCGCTATCTTTCCTTCTCCCAGTTTGTATATTTTAGAGGAACTGGATGAGTTGGTATTACCAGTTAGCATTAAGAAATGGATTGCAGTAACTATTTTAGTGGCCAAGAGTTATTTTGAGGAAATGGAAATCTGCAGGTCCTCCCTCATACACAGACCGACTTAGTGAGATTTCTACTATTCCGTTAATAGAAAAAATGACTCTGTCTAATCGAAATGCTTGGGGAAAAATATGAGGATATCTAATCAAGCATGAAACTATTGCATACTTTTGCAGTTTAGTATATATTAGTCCCTGATACTTATAGGTTGTGTTCTCACATATCTGTTTAGTCAGTTTAATAATTGACACCATGCATGACCTCTATAGGTTCAGGTATTTTGGTTTGGTATTGTTTCCAGGTTTTGCAAATAATTAACTTTGAATTTTGTTATTTATATGGTATTTCCATCTTGTGCATGGATTTCTGTATGCTTTATATAAAAATATAAAAATGAAGTTTAAAAATAAATAAACCTTTCTTTTGTCCTTTGACTAGGCTGTCTCCAGAAAAGATTTTCATTCAATGGGTGCTTTATTATCTCTTCACATCCTTTTTAAAAGAAAAAAGCAGTCAAAAAAATGTGTTGCCTACTGAGTCAGTGCCTCTATAATTCGATGTATATGATACAATGTAAGAAAAGATAATCATAAAAGTATAATTAATAGCACTGAATCTAGTCCAGTTGCATCCTCTGCTTACCTTTTCTTTATAAATCCCTTACGGACATGCAAGTGTTTAAATCTACATTTTGATTAGAAAATAAACCTGGTTGGAGAAAAATTGGGAAAATTTATGCACAAGTTATGTATGCAAGCTTTTTTTAATGTAATGAATTATGTAGTTTTATTTGTATGTGTAAACTTTTGAAAAATGTGTAATTACAAACATTTACAACAATTACAGCCATTGCACTGGATGTGCAGTAACACAGCTGTTGCCACTGTTGAGGATCATTTTGTCTCTGATTTCCTTGGACCCTATTCTCAGTTAGTCTGTTCCTGTGCTGTATGGCTTTAAGCCACCTTTGCCTGTACAGGGCTCTGCCTCATGGCTGCTCCAACTTGAGGCTTGTCTACATGCTATTTTTATACTATTTTAACTTTATCAGTTTGAAACTAGTATGGTTAAAATGGTTAAAACAAACTCCATGTGGACACAGTTATATTGTTAAACAAGTGCTTATAAAGTGCACCTTTATACAGACGCAAACGAATAAGTGGACACAAATCAGACATCAAGAATTGTAACATTCAAAAACCAGTAGGAGAACACTTCAGTCTCCCTGGACACTCAATAACAGACTTAAAAGTGACAATTCTTCAGCAAAAAAACTTCAAAAACAGACTTCAGTGAGAAACTGCAGAACTGGAGTTAATTTGCAAACTTGACACCATCAAATTAGGCCTGAATAAAGACTGGGAGTGGCTGGGTCACTACAAAAAATAATTTTCCTTCTGTTGATAGTTACACCTTTTTGTCAACTGTTGAGAATGGGCCACATCCACCCTAATTGAATTGGCCTCGTTAGCATTGATTCCACAACTCCAGTCTTTTCATGTGCTGTGTATTTATACCTGCCTGCTGTATTTCCTACTCCATTCAGCTGATGAAGTGTGTTGTAGCCCATGAAAGCTTATGCCCAAATAAATTTGGTAGACTCTAAGGATCCACAAGGGCTCCTAGTTGTTTATACAGTTATAACTGCAGTTGCACTAGGGGTTTGTACTGAATTAACTAATTTGGTTAAAACATTATATCCCTAACTGAAATAGTCATTGGTACAAAAGTTGTAGGTATACAAGGCCAAACAACCTGCTTCCTCTAGCCCTCTGTGAACCCTGGGAGAAGTTGAAGTGCAGTGAACTCTGGCCAGGTCCCTTCCCTATCCTGGGCAAACACCCAACACACCCCTTATGCCAGCATATGGGAACAGTGAAATGGCCAAAAACAAAACAAAACACACCTGCCTCAGTTCTACACTGACCAGAAGACCTCATTGCGCAGTGTGGAATTTTCAGAGGGCCCTTCCTATTTCCTATAAGGCCACACTGCCAGGTGATAAGTATAAATAAGAATCGGGCCCATTATTCATTGTTTTGCCTGAGTGAACCTGGCCATACTTACTTAGGATGTCTCATTTGCTTCTACAGTTAAGTTCCTTCCAACCATTCTTCTGTTTGGCAGACAGTTACTTCAGCAGATGGCTCAAACAGCTGAATCATTGACTGGTTTTGAATCCGAGTACTACGCATAGGATCACCTTTGTCAGAACCATTGCAGAACACTATTCACTATTTAACTGAGACCAGCTACCTCACACCTTCTGGAAGGAGAGCCTTTACATTAATTAAGGCTCTAATTGTAGACTTGTGAGAACAGGCTCAAAAAATTAGAATTCAGTTTTGTTTTACTTAACTGATAAGGGCTCTAACTGTTCACTGTCCATTTAACCACAACAGCTAGGATACTTCCTTGGATATTAAAAAGATACTTGCACAAAAATTATGGGTAATAACATGAAATTAAGTAATTAATGTAGTCAGAGTAACTGAGGCAATGCATCACAGCAAAAGCCCTATTGTAACATTTATAAAACAAATATTCTTAGGTACAGTATCTGATAGATACTCCATCTCAGTCCATTTGCCCCCACTTCCTTTAATCCTTTGATCTGGATGCCACAACAAATCCTTCAGATAATAGCCAGATAATAAGGAAATATGGGTATATTTTGGCACATAGGAATATGAGTTGGCACGCTCTCCCAAACTATGGCATTGTTTGAAGAGGGATCCAGACACAAGCACTGAGGAGTCTGTTAGGAACCATGTAAAGAACTTGGGAGAAATTTACCATTAGTTTAAATAAGATGGTGCAACTTCACTAAAGTTAATGGAACTGTGCCAGATTACACTAGTGGTTATTGTGGAGGTATTATTAAACTTGGAATTCTCATTCTCAAAATCATGTTTACCAGCTGCAGATCAGCAATAAGTTTTTTCTTTATTGTTCTATAGAGGGACAGATTTATTGTGACTACTGTCGCACCATAATTTTCAAGTTGTTGACTTGTTAACGGTCATGATTAGTTCTATGGAAAACCACACCGAATATCAATGCATATTTATGTACTGCAGTTTGTTAGCAGGAGATGATGGGAAGCTTGGGGAGTTCAGCAAATTAGTAGCCATTAGAATAAAGTCTCTTTTCTGCTCTGAAGTGTTTATGGTTTTTAAAATGACAGTAGCTTCTTCTGACTAGTATGAAGGGATTTCAATAAACTTTGAACAGTTGATATGATTTATATTAGTTAGAAGTTGCTTATAAGTATCAGCCTAAATATGGGCAAATTAGTGTCAGGTTGTTTGTCTTCTATAGCCTGTGATAATTGTATCTGTAATAGTTAATTTCTCAGACGCCCTTGTTTCTTTGGCCTATATTAACACTAACTAATTATGTTAGTAGCTTAGAATACTAGTTTAGATTAACCGGAAATCCCAGCAGTCAGATAATTGCTTATTTCTGCTGAGCAAAGTTTCTAAGTCATTCATTCATTTCCGTTATAGCATGATTAGATTTATGAGTTGTGACCTTTTTAGGTCACTCATTCTGTGCCTCATCAATTTGGCTAGTAACTGTTTTGATCTGCTGGCATAAAAAATGTTGTCAGGCCATTGAATAGCCACATCCCTTGGCTGTGGATAACTACTGGCGAGTAACAACACAACAGGAGGCAAGGACTGCAGCAGTGACTAATCTTGTTAATTAAAATAATGTCAGTACCCTTTGATCAGCTTCTTCTGTAATTACATCAAATGCAACCTTGCCTTGGGGAGTGTAGTTTATTGAGAGAGACAGAAAAGATATTTCAATGGAGATTAAACTTGAAAGGCATGTTCATAAGAAATGGTTCAAAGGAAAATGGTTCATATAAAAGAATCACTATTGACTTTATAAATATAACACAAAGGCAAAACATAAATAGATTACATATTTTACTTTTTGTTTTATGTAATGGTAATGAAAATATAGTAAAAACAAATCAGAGGCCTATATCCGTATATTCAAATGATAAATTTGTTAGTCTCTAAGGTGCCACAAGTACTCCTTTTCTTTTTGCGAATATAGACTAACACGGCTGCTACTCTGAAACATATTCAAATGGTAATCTTTGTTTAATTGCAAATAATTTATATTAATTTTTGTAATGCATTCTATATGAACATTGTTTTTTTTACATACTTACAAACTACAATTGTCCATTGTTCAGAGCTAGGAGGGGATTTCTTAAATGAAGAGCTTACTGATGGAAGAATAGAGGCATCTTTAAGAAGAAACTATGGCTGTGTCTACGCTACCACAGTAGGTCGACCTACACTACACAACTCCAGCTACGTGAATAACGTATATGGAGTCGACGTACCTTAGATCAAGTTACTGCATGGTCTACACAGCAGGGGGTTGATGGGAGAAACTCCCTCCCGTCTACTTACTTTACTCTTGTCATTGGGGATAGAATATAGGGGTCGACTGGAGAGCGATCTGCAGTCGATATGACGGGTCTTTACTCAACAAGCTAAATTGACCACTGGTGGATCGATCTCAGAGCTTCAATCTCAGCTGTGGTGTAGACCTGCGCTGAGTGTTGAGACTCTCACTCCATCTGTTTGCTTGGGGTCAGACAACTTTAGCATGGAACTAATACTAGAATAATGCAGCCAGTTCTGTTGTCAGCATTTAAAAAGGATGTTGGAAAACTGGAGATGGTGCAGAAAAGTGCCATCAAGATGACTGGAGGGCTGGAGAAAATGCCTGACAGTGAGAGACTTAGGGTATGTCTACACTGGCAGAGTAGCATCACCAACAGTTACAGGACCCCTCATAGAGCGCTGAAGGGAAACCACTGTTGTGTGTTCACGTTGTCAGCTGCCTGCCCAATAGCGTGTTTGCACTTGCGGCAGTTGCAGCAATATTCGGAGCGGTGCACTTTGGGCAGCTGTCCCACAGAGCATCTTTTCCTCTTTGGCTGCTAAGAGTTGTGGGAAGGCAGAGGGGGTTGTGGGGCAACCTGGCTCCTGTCCTAATGCCCCATGATGCATTGCTTTGCATCCCAGCAATCCCTGTGCGTCCGTCTGCATTTGGGACCGTCTTTCAACAGTTCATGTACTGTGCGCTCGGCCTCTTCGGTCTGCAGGAATAGGTCCTGCACAGTTGACCAATATTCTGCTCGCTCTCTCTAACATGTCACGAGTGGCAGTGGAGTTATTTCTTAAACTACAAAGGCAAGCGCAGTTAGATATTGATCTCGCCACACGTAGTAGCTATGACACGAGATTGCTTGTGGCATTCACGGAGGTGCTGACCACAGTGGAATGCCGCTTTTGGGCTTGGGAAACACGTTACTGAATGGTGGCTTCACATCGTCATAAATGTCTGGGATGATGAGCAGTGCCTGCAGAACTTTCAGATGAGGAAAGCCACATTCATGGGACTGTGTGATGAGCTCACCCCAGCACTGCGGCGCAAAGACACGAGAATGAGAGCTGCCCTGCCGTTGGAGAAGTGCATGGCGATTGCACTGTGGAAGCTGGCTGCTCCAGATTGCTATCGATTGGTCGCTAACCAGTTTGGAGTGGGAAAGTCAACGGTTGGACGCATGTTGACAGAAGTGTGCAGGACCATTAATCGCATCCTGCTCCGAAAGACCAAGACCTACCTGCCGAACCTGAAAGATTACATTAGTTTGCCTTCTCTGTCCCAATCCTTTTGACTGGTAGATTGCCTTTTTTTTTCTCTAAAATTTCCTATGGTTATTACCTATCGTTGAAGTCCCTAAGAAATTCAGGAAAGGCTATTGTTTCATCTTGCCTCCAGGAGATGCATATGACTACAGTAATGGAAGATTGAGATCTAGGATTAATGGACAAGAGCTTTTGCAATACGGGGAGGGCAAATTCTTTCATCAGATTTTGAATAAAGTAGGCCTAAAAGCACCAAAAAAATATATACCGTTTTGAGGACAACTTGTAGAAGGAATATTGGCACATACTCCGAATACAGGCCTCTTAATAATACCAGAAAAGAGATTTCTCTGTTAGAGGATGATGGAAGAGATTAAAGAGGTGGTAGGGCCTATGCCAGATGTCACATCAAGCCATCACTGTCACATAATGTTTCTTTTTTTGGTAATATTTTCCCCTCCTCTTTTTCAGTGCCCTTTACTCTTTCTTCCAATATGGCATACAGGATTGATGCAGAGAAGACAACCTGCTCATGCTCCAAATGCAGAATTTCCTGGCAGAGTACACAGAAGTATGATAGTGCCAGTTCTGTATCAATGTGTGATGCTGAGAGTAGTCAAGAGTCCCCACACAGCTTCTCACAAAGACAGATGACACAGCTGGCACAGGCAGTAGCCTCCACCATATCCAACATATCTGCTCTTTAAAAGACCCACAGAAGGATATGAAATTTTAGGTAGGAGTCCTTTTGTATCTGACTTTTGAACTCCCTCAAGAACTCATTTTCTCAGATAACTCAATCTTTGGTTCCTGCGGCATACACACAGGAATTGTATATAAAGCTCTTCACCGAAGTATTTCCCTAGGCTAAATTTGCAGGATCCCTTAACTGGCATTTGTTGCCTTAATGACATTGGCCTTAATGACATCCAGTGTCAATCTGAGCTCATCTAGTTTGACAGCACCCATTGTTCCAATTTAAGAATTTCATTATCTCAGTACTTTGCTGAGTTGATCTGCAGTAGTTAACCTCTTATTCTTTCCACTTTAAATATGACTTATGAATATGCTTGTCATTTTGCCACAGTAGATATCATTGTTCCTTAATTTATATGCAGTTCTACCTATTTAACAAACGTGTCCAAATTGAAATACTGGTAACAAAATGTTTTGAATAGGGGAATCAAGGTATGCCAAACCTTTCTCTGGCACTATTAAAATATATAGATTTATTAATACATTGGAATTTTCTAGATCGGGGTTCTCAAACTTCATTGCATCGCGACCCCCTTCTGACAACAAAAATCACTACATGACCCCAAAAAGGGGGACTGAACCCTGAGCCCCATGACCCCAGGCTGAGGGGGGGCAAAGCCAAAGCCCAAGGGCTTCAGCCCCAGGCAAGGGGCTTTTAAACTAGCCCTGCCACCCAGGGTTGAAGACCTTTGGCTTCAGCCCCAGGCGGTGGGGCTCGGGCTTTGGCTCCGGGCCCCAGCAACTCTAAGCCAACCCTGGTGACCCCATTAAAATGGGGTCTTGACCCACAGTCTAAGAACTGCTGTTCTAGATTTTCCTTGCAAAAACATTGAGAAATGTAGGGAGGGGATGTCTTTCTTTTTTTTTTTTTTTCTTTTTAAAAAAAATTTAAAATCTGTTTTTATTTTTTATGTTATGTAATGTAATGGGACTTGGAACTCTCAATAGCTTTACTTGGAATCAGATAACCAGGTTTGTCACTCTCTTGTGTTGCTGTGTTTACAGAAGATAAAAGATATATGAATAACTTAATTATATAAAATAGAGGTACAATACTGTATTTGGAATCTAATTTGTAGATTAAATAGCTCTAGAAATTTTCTTTATTGAGTAGCTTAGTATTTTCTAAAATTTTTGTATTTTACATATTTCAAGATGTGTTCTTATGCTGAATCGTATGTGTAAGATGTACTTTTAGATCAGTATTGGTACTGACTCTGAGTCAAAATAGTTATACTTTTATAGTAAAAGCAAGGCACTCGATCTTTGTAGCTTATCAAAGAAGAAGTTAAAGGATTCCTTGATCATTCCCTGTAGGAAACAGAAATTTCAAAATAGAAAGCTCTTCAATCTAGCAGAGAAAGGTATAACAAGATCCATTGGTTGGAAGTTGAAGCTAGTGAAATTTGAACTAGAAATAAGATGCACATTTTTAACAGTGACAGTAATTACCCATTGGAACAATTTACCAAGGGTTGTGGTGGATTCTCTGTCACTGAAAATTTTTAATTTTTCTAAAAGCTATGCTATGGTTCAAACACAAATTATTTCAGGGAGGCCCTATGACTGCGTTATGCGGAAAGTTGGACTAGATGAACACAATTGTTCTTTCTGGATTTAGAATCTATGAAGCCTGTTTGTATCCATTGTATGAATTTGGTATCGGTTCTGAATGTTGAGGATATGCTTGCTGAATCTGCTTTTTGACCTTTTATAATTGAGTACGTCATCACCTGGGAATAATTTTGTGGGTATTTTTAAATAAATAGCGAAGAAACTAAGATTAAAGAGAACTTCATTTAGAGACTTGGAATTTGGCAACTGTTCCTTATCAGACTTCTCATTGAACTGTGTTTTCAGTCCATAAGGTTATTTAGATTTAAATATGTATACTTGAAAGGTGAACTTTCTTGATAAAAGAACAGTTTAATTACACACTCTAATTGCTAAATTCTTCATTAGAATACCAAAATAGGTTGAGTATTGAAGGTCAGATGTGTTCTTTCCACTAAAATGATATAAGAAATTATTTTTATTATGTGAACTTTGAAGTCGTATTGAAATAATGTATGAAATATTGAGGCTCCTCCAGACCGTTAAAGCAACTCATCAAGTTGATTTTAGGTGTCTTACAAAATATTCCTGAATAGTGTAAAATGTGAAATATTTTGGATATTTTTTCTTCAGTTGAAATGAAGTCCAATACCATGCCAACCCTCTTATGCATTGTGTAACCTGCTATTTTGTGATATCTTTGTAACAACTAACACATCTACAAAATTTGAATGCAGTAATCAAAATTCTGTCCTCAGTTACACCATCCAACCACACTAAAGATGGTGGGGCTGGCTGGCTGTCTTGCTTGCTTATTTATAAATGAAGGAAGGAAGGACCTTTCTGGCCACTGTTTGTTTTGGTTTGGAATGCAGGTTAAATAGCAACTTCAAAACAAATGATACAAAGGGGAAGAGGCCATAGGAGAAAATGAGTGTGATGGGAGAACAACCAAAAACTAAAGCAAGGTGGGGAAAAGATTGACTAGAAAGGAGAAAAAAAGAAAGGTTTATGAATATAGGTTAGGAGAGAAAAGGAGGTGAGGAGAGCTGGACTGGTGGGGGAGACTCAAAGAGGGGGAAAAAGGGAAGAGTTAAAGCTTTGTTTTAGTTAATGCTCAGCACAGGTGTAGGTTTGACAACCTGAGACCAAATTCTTTAATTTAGTATAGAAAAGTTACAGCATGGGCAGAAGCAGTGCAAACTATGTCCCTGTTTTTGTCTCTTCATTGACCTGATATCTCTATAGTTAAGGGTTAAAAGAGAAGGTCACCCTAGTTCACTGCAAAGAACTAAGAGGGAATAGAAGGCAGGATGCCTGCAGGGCTACCTCCAGACCAGAAGAAGTACTCTGGGTTGGAACCCATCCACAGGTAGTGCATTTAAAACGAACTCCATTGTACTGGTCTTCGTTCCTGTAACTGAGGAAGAGGACAGTTTAGTCTAAAATACCACATTTTTAGGATTACCTTCTTGGAAATTTTCCTATCTTTCTGAGCGAAACTCAAAGGTTGGGGGTGGAGAAGTCACTTTTCTGGACCTCCTAGGAGGACTGTGGTGAACTAAACTCAACTTTTCATATGCTGAAGTGTATATCTTCCCTTAAATTCCCTATACTTCTATGTAGATCATAGAGGAGTGATAGGAGAGCTACAAACACATAAGTAGTTGTTTCAGAGAAAATGAAGGGAGATGTTTGCACTTACTCTAAGAGAAGCCTACTAACTTGTAAAATAGTTCAGCAAACTGATTAGCTATTAGACTTCTGAGAAGGAGATCATTGTGAAAATTGATGTCTTTGGTAATGGCTGAAAGAGGTTATTGATATACTCCATTTCAAAATGCCTGTTGAGTAGATGATGCTTCAATGATAAAGGAGCTTTACCATCCCTCCCCTGTTCCTTTTCCAGTAGCCATGATATTAGGTCACTTGAACTACTTCAAACTGCTGATTGGTGAGGAAATGAAAAAGAAGTGAACTGAATAAATGTTACTGAGACAGCAGCACTTATTAAGGGCTTGGATCTGCTGGATACAAGGAGTCTTATTCTGCTCTGTTGATATAATGGAAGTGACTTCATTGAAGCACAGTTGTGAGTGTAAAATTAGCATATGGGAGACTTACTGTTCAGAATATTACACTGTTCCTTTTGTGAACTTTCTTGATAAAGTACAGTAATTATGAGAGTTGAGTGGAGAAAGGTAATTCACTTCGACAAAGAATTTTGCTCTTTTGAAATTCTGCTGCATACAAATTTCAAATGAAAACTAAAAATTTTGGAAGTCTCTTTCCCACTCAGTAAAAGGGAATGGAACCCTAGCTTTGGGGCTATCCTGGAGCTATGGACCCTGGGAGCCCAGACTGCTGAGGGACTGTGCAGGTGAGCTAACAGGAAACCAGACAGGTTTCAGAACCATTCAGTCATGGGAATGTAATCCAAAGCAAATTTCCCTGCCTCTATTTGATTTGAATAATAATAATAAAAATAAACTACACCAAGTAAACTAGAAAGTGCTAAAATACTTAGACTTTCATTTTTTATAGCTTCTTTAATGAATACATTGTGAGTAAATTGTTGAACTGGCCTGAGTGGGATTATGAACCAGCTGTGATTTAAAAAAAAAAAAGGCTAAATGATCTGCTGGCAATGCATATATAACTGAACCTGATGTGTTTGCAGATTGATGACTGAAATAGATATTGCTCTCTTGCATCAATCTAATGTGCATCATTCATTTCATATAGTACAATTGCTATGAAGTAAAAATTTGTTTTCCTGGGTAAAATATTGATTCAGCTGGTAACAAAACAAAGTAATTCCTGTCCATATAGAAATTCACAATTAGCGATCCACATTCTCAAATTTCTAGAGCTATATGTAATTGCCACAATTTTTACATCTAGACACATGAATATTAACAGAGCCTATCACTAATTATTATTAGGAAGCATTCCTGGGAAATGCCATGAACGTCTGTTGAATCTAAGCTTTTGTTAGAAAAAATGGAAGTTTCTAGCCTTTGCAACAGTTTAGCTCTCCAATAAAAATTAAACAAACAAAACCATTCAGAATGTGAACTCTGTATAAACAATGCAATGCTGTCTTTCCCAAGTTTTCTGAGGACTCAAGTGTGTCTGCGGCTGCTCATAGCTTTGCCAAAGTTATGAAGAATGACAATTCACTGAAATTGTTGTCTCTGCTTTTATGAAAAAAGAAAAGGAGTACTTGTGGCACCTTAGAGACTAACAAATTTATTTGAGCATAAGCTTTCGTGAGCTACAGCTCACTTCATCGGATGCCTTGTGGGCAAGGCTCCATGTTAAGCCTGACCTAAAACTTGACCCTGGTTTGTATGAATGGAAATACTGCTGCAACTCCAGGTACATTCAAAGATCTGCTTGTTTTTTATTTAAATATTTACATAAATAGTACAGTCTTGTTGATTATCCACCTATTAAGATCCTGCCCCATCACAGCTGCCAATACACCCAATTCCCATCCCTACACCTGCACAGATCCTGCCTCCCATGGAGAGCTCTCTGCAGAATTCTGGAGTTGAAAATGGTAAAGACAGTGCTGTAGATGTATTTGAACTTACTTTTCTGCATGAGTCTGGAAAAATCTACTTGTGAATCCTGGACCATTACATGAGCTCTTTATACTGCAACTCCCTGACTTGATTTCAGTTGCAGAATCTAGTGGCAACTAAGACAAAGGAGGGACCACCATACAACATTCATCTAATGAAAGATATATATTTTTAGAGTACTCTGCATAAATCTTCTAAGCTATTTTGTCTTATTAAATTTGTTGTATGTTACTCTGTCCCATAAATGTGCTTCTAATACTTGAATCGAACAGCTGATTGTACATGCTGACTTGAAGTGAAAGGAATTGTTGGTCTCTGTAAAGTTTTGGTGCATTTTTTTGAAATACAAAAAACATTGACACTGATGATGATATAAACAATGGTGAAAAATTAATATAACCATATCATAACTGCTGCTTCAAAATCTAGCTCTGATGCTAGAATACCTGCATAATTAATTTGGGGGGTACAATTGATCCCATTATATTTTGTGTGACTTTTTTTTTACTAAACTGAAACCACAATGGATATGCAGATAAAACCAATGCTAATAGGTTGTCCTCACTGTAGTTTGAGAACACTTAAAGAAAGAAGAAGCAGTGGTTTGCTTCTCATGTTTTATTTAATTTTTTGTATGTGTTTGGATCCAAGAGACTTCCAAAAACTGTGGAAGTGTTGTATTATCATTTTCCTCATTGACTAACTTTAATGGATCTAACTGATCCTATTAGTTTTTTAGTGACTTTGCTACTCAAAAACCAGAATAGGCAGGTAGGATGATAAAACCAATGTGGAAAGATTGACTTAACCCAAGTTTTTAGAATACTTAATATGTGAAGAGGCAGAGGTTTTCATGTACATAAAAAATTTTCATTGTTGTGAATGTTGGAGTCAGATAGACCCCACAATATTAGGAGCGTTAACACTAATGATATAGTTTGCTGGTGTGATTGTTCAGTACAAAGATCTGTTGTAGTCTAGCTTATTGCTGTGTTTTTGTGGGGTTTTTTATCTGTTCTTTACAGGGACTTGCATAGTAGTGTTGTAGGTGCATTGTTTGCCTCCACAAATTCAGATGAAAGTTGTTTTCTGAATGTATGTTTGGGAAATAATCCTAATCATAGTGTGGGAGTTGATATGTGGCGCATATAGAGTAAAAAGGTAGATATTATACTGCAGGTGTGAAGATGTCTCTGAATATTATAACCCACAGATTGGTTAAGCTTTCTTTACAGGAGTGATGTATTTCGCTAGTTCTACTTTGAGTCATACTAGGCGATCTCAAGTGTCTTCCACTTTTGTTTCTTTAGACTGTGTACTTGCAGTTCCTTGTAACCACAAGGGCAGTATTTATGAGCATATTTGCCTGCTCAGGTGTTTAAAAAAAATAGTCTTGTCGTGGTATTAGAATGAAGTTCGGGTTTATTTCCAGACATTGAGCATAAGCCTTGTATATCCCATATACTTCAAGTAGAAAAGGTCATTTTCACAATGTTACAGATTGTGTTATGGCTGGAGTTCTGAAGAGTGTCCAGGATATGGATTTGGGAGTTGGTTACATATTATATTAAATGTCTTATTTCTGCCTGTTTGAATCACAGTGCCTTAATTTCCTTTTTCATTTTACAATGATTAAAATGTAACTAGATTTAACGAGAGCGTATGAGAGACATCCAGTGCCATCTGCATTGCAGGTTATAAGCAAAATAAATGTAAATGGAAAACTAGGCCTAAATACTTAGATAACCAATACTAAAAATGCTTCAGCTTCCACTGTTAATTATAAAACTAGAGTTATGCAAGAAATTTCACAGACAAAGCAAATTTGACTTTTCATTCTTTTTCACAAACACACAAAAGGAAGCGTTGTTACTTTTTTCGTCATACAACTTTCACTTGAAGTAAAAAGTAAATTTTTGCCTGAGGAAACTCCTTTCATTACATGAGAGCTTACTGCACAGGCCTTTGCAACCAAAGATTTATTATCACTTGCAAGAATGGGTATTCCACTGGGAAAATTACAGAGAAATGAAATTGTCAATACGCTATATTTAAAAAAAAATTGATTTTGGCTAATGTAACTTAATTTTATTTATAATATTCAAAGTCAGATGATAAATATTTTTTATTAGCCTCGTGAACTGTAATTTTTCTTTTGGACCTTGGTTGAAGACTAGACTATTAGATCTCAAAGAAGCTAAAGCATGGAATATCAAATAATTGCCTGCATTTTTCAAAAAGGACAGTAGATGGTAGTGTAACATCTAGTTATAGTATTGTAGTTTCCTTATTCAGCATGTTGACGCTTAATGTCCTTAAACATGATGGTTCATACAGCTCTATAAAATCTTGTAAAACTACTTCTTCACCGTTTTATACAGTATTAGCGCTTTAAAAAACGCTGCATACTTTAAACATAATGGACAAAAATCCATTCTTCTACCATTTTAAAAACAATTTGTTTCCTTTTTTGCTGGTTATAACTTTGTGTATGTTGAATAAAATAATTTGCAGAACAGACAAAACTTAGAATGACTAGGTGAATTTTAAATCCCATCATCTTCTCATAAATAAAGATACATTTTAGTCTTTTGTTGGGCTATATAAAATGTCTCTGGAAGAGCTGTGCATAACAGAGAGCTCAGTGAGTTAAGGTGCCTATTTAATTTTTAAATGTTTCTCTATTTGTTGTTCCACCATATCTAGCCTTCTGTGAGGTATAATTTTGATAGGCAAGGAGAGGCTGCTGAGAAGGACAGTTCCCCTCCCCCCCCCCCATTTAACAACACCTTACCATTAACTTAGTAAATTTTTTAGTCATTTAGAAAGTATCCATATTTATTCTTCTGATAAAATGTGCATTAGAATAAGCAGAATTCCATAGCAGAAAAATCTGCTTCTCCCAGGTAATGTCTATCAAAATGTTAACTTTCCTCTTCAAATGTAGCTTAAAATGAAATGTGTTATATAGAATTTTAAAAATAAGCTTGTGGTTTTGAGATGGGATGCAGCGTGGCCTTGCTGATGGACCACAGAAGTGGCAGTCGGAGCTTCATTCTGCCACTGGACTTTGAAAGCCACTTTGGTCCTGATCCTGTTCTCATTGAAGTCAATGACATAGCTTCCATTGACTTCACTGATGTAAATGAGCCTTTAATCTTTTGACTTGCTTTCCTCTTTTTTTTCCTTTTAAAAAAATATATTAGAATAACAATAATAGAATTATATAACTTTAGAAATATAGGGCTGGCAGGGACCTTGAGAATTCAAAAGTCCAGTCCCCTGTGCTGACGCAGGATCAAGTAAACCTAGGCCATCCCTGATAGGTGTTTGTCTAACCTGTTCTTAAAAACCTCTGATGATGGGGATTCCGCGCCCTCCCTTGGAAGCCTATTCTAAAGCTGAGGTCACCTTATAGTTAGAAAGTTTTTCCTAATATCAAACTTAAATCTCCTGTAGCCAGGTTTCAGTTGGTCCGCCGAGCAGCTGGGGAGCGATAGGGAGCTACTACTTCGCTGAAAGGCCTTGGTCACGGGGAATTAGCGGAGGGAGGTGTGCCGTCGCAGTTGGCGTGACACGGGAGTACCGGCCTCAGTCCGTGGCACGCCCCTCAGGCTGGGGGGTGCCGGCAAGAGTCCTTAGCACTTAATCAGGGTTCTGCCACCCTGAGATGGGGTGGCAGGGGTAGGAGAACACAGGCCCACCTTAATCCACTGTGTTCCAGCCCAGGCCCTGACAGTGGCGGGAGGAGAGGGACCAGTCAGCGGGGATCCATCTGCAACATGCTGATCAAACACTAACTCACCGCACTGTCCAGTTCCACCCCTGGGCTACTTCCTACCCGGTCTCTCGAGTGGGTCCCTGTGGTTCCTCCAACTTGTCAGGGTATTCAGCCGCTAGTAGCCCCGGTACCTCCAGCTCACCCACAGTGTCGGCTCACTCGGACTCAGCTCACTGCCCAGCTCCTCCAGTTCCTCGGGGTATTCTGCAGCTGGCAGTCCTGGTAGCCCAAGTCCTTCCTCTGGGTCAGGTTTGCCCTGGTCCAGGGCATCTCCTGGTTCAGCAGCAGGGTTTACAGGGAATAGCAAGCAGCCTGTGTTTGTATCCCTCCCTGGTCCTTTTTCCACTGGGCTAAGGGCCCTGCCTTTTGTACTTCATGTTCCACCCCTCCCCTTCTGGGGGGTGGAGTAAGCTTGGCCTGGCTCCGCTCACTCAGGCTGAGGGGGTGGCTCTTTACCCTCTGGTTTGGAGGGAGGCCACCCCAGCTCCCTATACTCCTTTGTGGTAGATAAAGCCCATTACTACTTGTCCTGCCTTCAGTGGGCACAGAGAACAATTGATCAGACCTCCTTATGACAGCCCTTAACTTATGGGAAGATTATGGTCCCCTCTGTCTTCTCAAGATTAAACATGCCCAGTTATTTAACTTTTCCTCAGGGATCGGGTTTTCTAAACTTTTTATCATTTTTGTTGCTCTCTTCTGGACGCTTCCAGTGTATCCGCATCTTTCCTAAAGTGTGGCACCGAGAACTGGGCACAGTACTCCAGCTAAGGCCTCACCAGTGCTGAGTAGAGCAGAACAATTCTCACATGTCTTTCTGGATGGGGTACAAACCCCAAACCGGAGAGCAAGAGTTAAGGAACAGTTCTGGGCTAAGGCAGCCCCGGCCAGACACACCGGCAAAGCCTGCAAAAGCTGGAGTCAGGGCTTTAAAAAGGAGATCAGAACATCTCAGAGGGAGGCAATGAAAGGGAGAAAACAGCTGCTCTGAACTCCTAAGGGGAAAATACTGCCCAGGAGCTCATTTTCTGAGCCCTGACAACACAGACCTGTGCAAACCTACAAAGGAGAGGCAGGTGACTGAGAGTGCAGGTCAAAGATTTGATTGAAGTGATTTACTTCAGGAAGCTAAAGGAGACTGGGGTAGGAAGTGGTCTGGGGTGCACGGAGGCGGCTGCTTAGCACCCTCCAGCTGTTGACTAGAGTTGCCCACCATTGGACCCTAGACCGAGCCCTGTGGAGAGGACGGGCTCAAGCTCCGCTACTCGCTCCAAGAGGATGTTACAACAACAAGAGATGCTGGTAGAAGGAAAAAGACTCGGACTGTTCAAGGGCCCAGTCCCCCAAGTCCTTGTGTTAAAGGGGAGGACTTGAAACTCAGGGAGTGGAGCACTGAAGGACAGAACTGTGTTTCAATGGGGAGACGATCTGCTAACCTCCATCTGACCGTGAGACAGCGGCGTTGGTGGTTGTGCACCTTCTATACTTACATATAACACTCCTGTTAATACACCCCAGAATATTAGCCTTTTTTTTTTTGCAACTCATCACATTGACTCGTATTCAGTTTGTGATCCACTATAACCCTCAAATCCTTATGAGCCAGTTATTCCCCATTTTGTGTTGTGCATTTGATTATTCCTTCTTTTGTGAAGTACTTTGCACTTGTCTTTACTGAATTTCACCTCTTTGAACACAGACCAATTCTCCAATTTGTCAGGGTTGTTTTGAATTCTAATCCTGTCCTCCAGAGTGCTTGCTGCTCCTTCCAGCTTCATGTAATCTGCAGATTTTTATCAGCATACTCTCCACACCGTTTTCCAAGTCATTAATGAAAATATTTAATAGTACCAGGCCTAGGACTGACCCCTGTGGGACCTCACTAAATACACCGTTCCAGTTTGACAGCGAACCACAGATAAGTATTCCTTGAGTGTGGGCTTTCAACCAGTGGTACACCCAGTTTATAGCAGTTTCATCAAGAACAATTTTTCTTAGTTGGTTTCTGAGAATGTCATGTGGCACTATATCAAAAGCCTTACTAAAATCAGTATACCACATCTGCTGTTTTCCTCCATTCCATTAGGCCAGTAACCCTGTCAAAAAAAGAAATTGGGTTGCTGTGGCATGATTTGTTCTCGATAAATCCATGCTTTCTATTCCTTATAACCCTATTATCCTCTCGATGCTTACAAATTGAATGTTCAATAATTTGTTAATGATGCAGTCTTTTGTAAAAAGGCATTGATAATCATGTATGGAAGGTGCTGTGTAAGAGAAAAATATTTTTATGAAGCCATTCATCTGGTAGGAAAAAAATATGATCTACATGCAAGTAAACTGTATATTGAAAATTACTGGATTCTCTTGACTGTATGAGGCTAACCTCAGAATAGTTGAGCTGTTACATAAAACCCTAATATTCTAGAAATCATTGATTTTCTTATATAGACGTAGTAACCTTTACTTATGAACGTCTACTTCCATTGCCCTTTGCCTTGCACTTTTTTGTAAAAATGGTTTTAAAGGATATAAAGAGAAGGGCAATTAAAATGATTAGGGGTTTGGAACGGGTCCCATATGAGGAGAGATTAAAGAGACTAGGACTTTTCATCTTGGAAAGGAGGAGACTAAGGGGGAGATATGATAGAGGTATATAAAATCATGAGTTGTGTGGAAAATAAGGAAAAGTTATTTACTTGTTCCCATAATATAAGAACTAGGGACCACCAAATAAAATGAATGGGCAGCAGGTTTAAAACAAATAAAAGTTCTTCTTCAGTGCATAGTCAACCTGTGGAACTCCTTGCCTGAAGCGTTATGAAGGCTAGGACTATAACAGGGTTTAAAAGAGAACTCGATACATTTATGGAGGTTAAGTCCATTAATGGCTATTAGCCAGGATGGATAAGGAATGGTGTCCCTAGCCTCTTTTTGTCAGAGGGTGGAACTGGATGGCAGGAGGGAGATCATTTGATCATTACCTGTTAGGTTCACTCCCTCTGGGGCACCTGGCATTGGCCACTGTCAGCAGACAGGATACTGGGCTGGATGGACCTTTGGTCTGACGCAGTATAGCCTTTCTTATGTTCTTATGATATATTCTTGATATCAAATTTGATTTTTTTAAACAAACTTTCACAGAGCTTGACATTAAAGCTCACAATCTTTCCATGAAGTTAAAATGTTTTACCTCCATATAGACCACTGCAAGCTTTCTCTAGACCATAACCAAGTCACTATAAATTTGTCAAACCAAGTGAAAATTATATGTAGGTCTGGGGGCACTAAGTCCTCCACAAGCACTACGTGATTACCTAGCTCTTCTGTCTGGGAAATGGGACTTTAAAAATAAATAAATATAAATAAAAATCCTGCCAGACATGTTTTCTAAATGTTGTTAGAGGCTTACTAACTCTGAGGATACTGTCAATCAGGCATCAAATGGGAGAAAAAATAGTGGTAGTATTCTCAAGCTCCATGCACTGAAGACACCAGAACAAATTGATATTTCCAATAGATTGTGAAATATTCATATTATGATCGTATCTCTCTTTTTGTATGTTTTGATCAATGGTAAAATGGTTAACAATATTGACACTGAAAACATGATTCTAGGCTTTATAGTTAGCAATTGAGATTTCCCAGTGTTAATTTGACTCAGGAAGATGTTGCTGGCAGCATTGGTTATGTTTAGTTGACAGTTTGAAGGTTTTCTTCAAAACTATATGGGCTACAGCCTTTTAATTAATTAATAAAACGTTCAGAGTCTGGGAGCAAAAGATAGCAGCCAACAACAAAAGCACTGACTTGCCTATGAATTGTGAGCCAGCACAGTTTGACCCCACTGTCAGTCATCCTCTGACTAACCCTCTTTCAAGAGTCCATATCTTTGCACTCTCTTACGACATTCAGATGAATACACGTTACTTCATTATTGTACATCATTTTTCTCTGCACTCGTGTGGGAAGTGGATATGTTTACTCTTCGAAGCCGAGTTTTCCAGAAGTTTTCAAACAGAGCTTTGGAGTGGCTTCTATTGATATTGAACATGAAAGCCTCTTGGGTGTGTGGGATTTGTAGCAATTTTATTTGCAATTGGATTTGTTGGGTTCTGTTGCTGAAAAGAATCATTTTTTGTTATCCAAATAAATTTTTGAAGACCTAAAGTTTTACTTTTTATTTTGTTATGCTGCGATATGTTGGTAATTTATATAAAAATGGTAAAGCTGAACAACAGGAATAGGGTTGCCAACTTTCTAATTGCAGAAAACTGAACATCCTTCACTGCCCCCTGTGCCGCCCCTTCCCTGAAGCCCTGACCCTTCTCTGAGGGCCCCCTCACTCCATCCACACACCCCCGTCGCTCACTCTCCCTCACCCTCACTCACTTGCTCATTTTCACTGGGCTGGGGCAGTAGGTTGGGGGGCGGGAGGAAATGAGGGCTCTGGCTGTGGAAGTGGGCTCTGAGGTAGGGCTGGGGATGAGGGGTTTGGGGTTCAAGAGGGGGCTCCAGATGAGGCCAAGCCATTCGGAGTGTGGGTGGGTTAGGCAGGGGGGTTTGGGCTGTGGGAGAGGCTCTGGGCTGAGGGTGAGGGCTCCCGGGGTGGGTCCAGAATTCAGGGATTTGGAGTATGGGAGGGAGCTCCTGACTGGGGATGAGACATTTGGAGTATGGGAAGGGCTGGGGGGTTCAGGCTTTTGGAAGGAGTTTGGGAGTGAGAGGGGGCTCAGGGCTGGGGCAGGGGGTTGAGGCACGGGAGGGACTTTGTGGTGCCAGCTCCAGGTGGCGCTTACTTTAGGCAGCTCCTGGAAGTAGACACCATATCCGACTCCTAGGCAGAGGGGAAACCAGGGAGCTCTACCCACAGGTGCCACCCCTGCAGTTCCCATTGCCCATGGTTCCCGGCCAACAGGAGCTCCAAAGCTGGCTCTCAGGGTGGGGGCAGCACACGGAGCCCCAGTGGCCAACCTAGGAGCTAGACATGCTGGCTGTTTCTGGGAGCCACACAGAGCCAGGGCAGGCAGGGAGGCTGCCTTAGCCTCACTATGCCACCTACTGAACTTCCAGCAGCCCAGTCAGCAGTGCTGGCCGGAGCCACCAGGGTCCTTTTTCGACCGGACGTTCAAATCGAAAATCGGGTGCCTGGCAACTCTAAACAGGAAGAGTAAATGGCTGAGAGGACTCTTTAATCAGTGACAGTGTAATGAATTCCACATCAGCTGGACATGGATGACCTGGACAAAAGCTGTTTCGTTTGTTTTGGGCATTTAATAATTGCATACAAAAAAATCTGCGTTGGCAGGTTTTTTGGATTCCAATCTGTTTCATAATGTTTCCTGAGAGACTGTGCACTTCTTCTGGAGACTTCCAGTGGCTCCCGAAAGTATAACTCTGCTCCCTGTTTCCTGTGTCACTTTTGTCCCCTGCACAATAGCTCCCCAGTTATCTCTCTTCTCTGTTAATGGCCTCTCTCCCATGTCAGATGGCTCCACAGTAATACAGTTCCCTCAGGGAAAACCACTGTTTGCTTAAAACAGAGATTGAATAAGAAGGAAATCAAGCTTTTCCTAATTAGGCCATGTTAACGGTCTTTCCATGTTCATGGAAATTTTAATAATCTAAAAAATTTTAATATCAGTGGTCTTGGCTCCAGAGCATATTGAGACACACAAATGTTACAAAGGCATTACATTGAAAGAAACTGGTTTTTAAAATATGTATTATCATTCACAAATGTGCACATGTGCAGTAAGTATGTTTACTAAAAACCTTATGAAAAGTACTGAAGTAAATGAATAGTAGTTGCTTGAGATACTGACATTAAAATATTAACTGCTTATGAATATCTTTCTACACACAAACCGCACTCAAAAAGCTCAGTTCCATATTATGGAGTAGCAATACAGTGTACAAAATGTCACGTGTTAACTGAAAGACATGTTGACTTATATGGGTACAAAGATAATTTGATAGCACATATCACTGAACTGATCGAAACTGAACTTGATGGGAGCACAAAATAAAGTAGTATATATTGTTCCCTGACTGAGACTTGGTATGTGAAGTTTCCATCTGGGACAAGTGGCAAACTTGCTGAAAATCAGGTTTATTAGCAAATATGCTGACAGTCCCTGAATTAATTTAGCACTAGGGGGTGCTACTGTAACAAGCCATTTATCAAGTCATAACAAAGCATTCACTTTGAACACATAGGCTTTCTATGTAAACATATACAAAGATGACACATAATGAAAAATGTAGATTAGATGTCTGCTAATGGAAAAGCATACATTTGGAAATAGCTGTTGTATGGATATTCCCCATATTGTGCAGCATGGATAAAAGCATTTTTACTTGTCTTTTCTGTTGTATAATTTATCAGCCTCTCTGATTTGTTTCAATTTTCTGCTTTTCATTGTCATTTTCACTACAGCAGTTCAGTGATGATAATACGATAAGGGAAATAATACGAAAGGGAACAGGGTGAGTGTAGACCTAATCTTAGGGTATGTCCACACGATGAAATTTGGTCAAATTTATAGAAGTCGGTTTTGTAGAAAGTGTTTTTATACAGTCAAGTGTGTGTGTCCCCACACAAATGCTCTAAGTGTATGTAGTTGGCGGACTGTGTCCACAGTACTGAGGCAACCATCGACTTCCGGAGCTTTGCACTGTGGGTAGCTATCCCAGCGTTCCCGCAGTCTCTACCGCCCATTTGAATTCTGGGTAGAAATCCCAGTGCCTGATTGGGCTAAAACATTGTCGCGGGTGGTTCTGGGTACATATCATCAGGCCCCTGTTCCCTTTCTGCCTCCGTAAAAGCAAGGGCAGACAGTCATTTTGCTCCTTTTTTCTTAGGTTACCTGTGCAGATGCTATACCACGGCAAGCATGGAGCCCGCTCAGCTAACCGTCACCGTATGTCTCCTGGGTGCTGGCAGACGTGGTACTGCATTGCTACACAGCAGCACTTTATTGCCTTTTGGCAGCGGACAGTGCAGTATGACTGGTAGCCATCATCGACGTAGTCCTGAGTGCTCTTTTAACCGGGCGCCTGGGCGTGACTCAGCCAGGTCATTTCCCTTGTTTCGTCTCATGGCAATTGAGTCCTACCGGCAGTGCACTGTCTTTTAATCTGCAGCAAGCAGAAGATGATGGCCAGTAGTCGTACTGCACCATCTTCTGCCGAGCACCCAGGAGGTGACGATGGCTAGCGGTCATACTGCACAGTCTGCTGCCAGCAAGATGTATAAAGATAGATGAAGTGGCTCAAAACAAGAAATAGTCCAGATTTGTTTTGTATTCATTTCCTCCTCCCTCCCTCTGTGAAATCAATGGCCTGCTAAACCCAGTTTTGAGTTCTATCCTTGAGGTTTTGAGTTCTATCCTTGAGGTGGCCATTCAGTTTCTTGCAAAGCTACCCCCTTTGTTGATTTTAATTCCCTGTAAGCCAACCCTGTAAGCCATGTCATCAGTTGCCCCTCCCTCCATCAGGGCAACAGTAGACAATCATTCCGCGCCTTTTTTCTGTGCAGACGCCATACCATGGCAAGCATGGAGCCCGCTCAGATCACGTTGGCAATTAGGAGCACATTAAACACCACACGCATTATCCAGCAGTATATGCAGCACCAGAATCTGGCAAAGCGAAACCGGGTGAGTAGGCGACGTCAGCGCGGTTACGAGAGTGATGAGGACATGGACACAGACTTCTCTCAAAGCACGTGCCCTGGCAATGTGGGCATCATGGTGCTAATGGGGCAGGCTCATGCGGTGGAATGCCAATTCTGGGCCCGGGAAACAAGCACAGATTGGTGGGACCGCATAGTGTTGCAGGTCTTGGACGATTCCTAGGGGCTGCGAAACTTTCGCATGCGTAAGGGCACTTTCATGGAACTTTGTGACTTGCTTTCCCCTGCCCTGAGGCGCAAGAATACCAAGATGAGAGCAGCCCTCACAGATGAGAAGCGAGTGGCAATAGCCCTGTGGAAGCTTGCAACGCCAGACAGCTACCGGTCAATCGGGAATCAATTTGGAGTGGGCAAGTCTACTGTGGGGGCAAGTAATGTGATGCAAGTAGCCAACACAATCAAAGATCTGCTGATATCAAGGGTAGTGACCCTGGGAAATGTGCAAGTCATAGTGGATGGCTTTGCTGCAATGGGATTCCCTAACTGTGGTGGGGCCATAGACGGAACCCATATCCCTATCTTGGCACCGGAGCACCAAGCAAGCAATAAACCGCAAGGGGTACTTTTCAATAGTGCTGCAAGCACTGGTGGATTACAAGGGACGTTTCATCAACATAAAAGTGGGATGGCCGGGAAAGGTACATGACACTCGCAACTTCAGGAACTCTGGTCTGTTTCAAAAGCTGCAGGAAGGGACTTTCTTCCCAGACCAGAAAATAACCATTGGGGATGTTGAAATGCCTATAGTTATCCTTGGGGACCCAGCCTACCCCTTAATGCCATGGCTCATGAAGCCATACATAGGCAGCCTGGAGAGTAGTCAGGAGCTGTTCAAGTACAGGCTGAGCAAGTGCAGAATGGTGGTAGAATGTGTATTTGGACTTTTAAAAGCGCGCTGGCACAGTTTACTGACTCGGTTAGATCTCAGCGAAACCAATATTCCCACTGTTATTACTGCTTGCTGTGTGCGCCACAATATCTGTGAGAGTAAGGGGGAGACGTTTATGGCAGGGTGGGAGGTTGAGGCAAATCGCCTGGCTGCTGGTTACGCACTGCCAGACACCAGGGCGGTTAGAAGAGCACAGGAGGGTGCGTTGCACATCAGAGAAGCTTTGAAAACCAGTTTCATGACTGGCCAGGCTACGGTGTGAAAGTTCTGTTTGTTTCTCCTTGATGAAACCCCCCGCCCCTTGGTTCACTCGACTTCCCTGTAAGCTAACTACCCTCCCCACCTCCCTTCCATCACCGCTTGCAGAGGCAATAAAGTCATTGTTGCTTCACATTCATGCATTCTTCATTAATTCATCACACAAATAGGGGGATAATTACCAAGGTAGCCCAGTGGTGGAGGAGAGAAGGACAAGGCCACACAGCACTTTAAAAGTTTAAAACTTATTGAATGCCAGCCTTCTGTTACTTGGCAATCCTCTGGGATGGAGTGGCTGGGTGGCCAGAGGCCCCCCCACCGTGTTCTTGAGCGTCTGGGTGAGGAGACTATGGAACTTGGGGAGGAGGGCGGTTGGTTACACAGGGGGCTGTAGCGGCGGTCTGTGCTCCTGCTGCCTTTCCTGCAGCTCAACCATACGCTGGAGCATATTAGTTTGATCCTCCAGCAGCCTCAGCATTGAATCCTGCCTCCTTTCATCACGCTGCTGCCCCCTTTCAGCTTCAGCCCTCTCTTTAGCCCGCCACTTACTCTCTTCAGCCCGCCACCTCTCCTCCCGGTCATTTTGTGCTTTCCTGCACTCTGACATTGTCTGCCTCCACGCATTTGTCTGTGCTCTGTCAGCATGGGAGAACAGCATGAGCTCAGAGAACATTTCATCGCGAGTGCGGTTTTTTTTTTTTTGCCTTCTAATCTTCCCAGAGGCTAGCGAAGGAGAAGATCCTGTGATCCTTGAAACGTATGCAGCTGGTGGAGGAAAAAAAAAAAAGGGACAGTGGTATTTGAAAAGACACATTTTATAGAACAATGGGTACACTCTTTGACGGTAAACCTTGCTGTTAACATTACACACATAGTATATGTGCTTTCGTTACAAGGTTGCATTTTGCCTCCCCCCACCGCGTGGCTAACAGTGGGGAACATTTCTGTTCAGCCATAGGCAAACAGCCCAGCAGGAACGAGCACCTCTGAATGTCCCCTTAAAAAAAGCACCCTGTTTCAACCAGGTGACCATGAATGATATCACTCTCCTGAGGATAATACAGAGAGATAAAGAACGAATGTTGTTTGAACGCCAGCAAACATACACTGCAATGCTTTGTTCTACAATGTTTCCCGAGTACATGCTACCGGCCTGGAGTGGTAAAGGGTCCTACCATGGTGGATGGAATAAGGCTGCCCTCCCCAGAAACATTTTGCAAAGGCTTTGGGAGCATATCCAGGAGAGCCACGCATGCCAGGGCAAATTAATCATTAAACAGACTGGCTTTTAAACCTTGTATAGTATTTTAAAAGCTACACTCACCAGAGGTCCCTTCTCTAGCCTGGTGGGTCCAGGAGGCAGCCTTGGGTGGGTTCAGGGGGTACTGGCTCCAGGTCCAGGGTGAGAAACAGTTCCTGGCTGTCGGGAAAACCGGTTTCTCCGTTTGTTTGCTGTGAGCTATCTACAACCTCCTCCTCCTCGTCTTCCTCGTCCCCAAAACCTGCTTCCGTGTTGCCTCCATCTCCATTGAAGGAGTCAAACAACACGGCTGGGGTAGTGGTGGTTGAACCCCCTAAAATGGCATGCAGCTCATCATAGAAGCGGCATGTTTGGGGCTTTGACCCGGAGCAGCCATTCGCCTCTCTGGTTTTCTGGTAGGCTTGGCTCAGCTCCTTAAGTTTCACATGGCACTGCTTCGGCTCCCTTTTATGGCCTCTGTCCTTCATGCCCTGGGAGATTTTCACAAATGTTTTGGCATTTCGAAAACTGGAACGTAGTTCTGATAGCACGGATTCCTCTCCCCATACAGCGATCAGATCCCGTACCTCCTGTTCGGTACTTTCTGGAGCTCTTTTGCGATTCTGGGACTCCATCATGGTCACCTCTGCTGATGAGCTCTGCATGGTCACCTGCAGCTTGCCACGCTGGCCAAACAGGAAATTGAAATTCAAAAGTTCGCGGGCCTTTTCCTGTCTACCTGGTCAGTGCATCTGAGTTGAGAGTGCTGTCCGGAGCGGTCACAATGGAGCACTCTGGGATAGCTCCCGGAGGCCAATACCATCTAATTGCATCCACAGTACCCCAAATTTGACCCAGCAAAACCGATTTCAGGCTAATCCCCTTGTCGGGGGTGGAGTAAGGAAATCGATTTTAAGAGCCCTTTAAGTAAAAAAAAAAAGGCTTCGTCATGTGGATAGGTGCAGGGTTACATTGATTTAACGCTGCTAAATTCGACCTCAACGCCTAGTGTGGACCAGGGCTTAGAGGGGTAGAGGCATTCATTCCTCTAATTCAGGAGAAATACACAACACAGGCTACTGAAAGTCTAGTTGTTCAGATGTTCACAACATTTATTCGGTACGATGGAAGCTCATAGGAAATGGAAAATAGCAAATTCTGTAATGTTAATTAGTCCATAAGGACCTGTGACACAGAGGCCCATTGGTGGTTCATTACTCTGTAAGCAACTCTTGTCAGGCCTGACATACTCACTATACCTAATACACTGCTGTCATAATTTATACCCTGAAGGTGGCATGTAATAGATACTGGGAAAAGTAATAATATTTGATAATATGCTTGCGTGATATTTGTATGGGGTGTGTACAAAGTTGTGGATATCTGCTAGAATCATGTTCTTAATATTAAGCAGTCTGCCTTAGACAAAGGAATGGGTATGTACATGACTGACCAGCCTGGTCATCCGACAGAGACAAAGAAGGTACTTTTCCATGCAAGGTAAAGCAATCCAACTAGCAAGTGAGGGAGATAAATATTAAATATAAAGACAGGAGTCTGAACCTAAAGTAATTGAATCAACTGATTGCATACAATGTTACTGTATTATAGAAGTGTATAAGGTAAAGTCTTTTTTATGAAAGCCTGTGACACGCTGGTGATTAATATTAAAGTGAAATGTATGCATTAACATTGTATGAGAAATTATGGATACTCACTGATGATATGCTTTAAAGTCCATGAACAAACACAGGAAGAAACAGGTTTTATCCTACAAGGCTGCTATCTACCTGTCGCCAATGTAAATTACACAAAGTGGAATCAAATGGAGACCCTGTTTACAGACAAATCAGCAGAGAGATGGGAAGTCAGCAGGAAGGGAAGAACAGCAGGAAGCCTTCCTGGCTCTTGAAACAGACAGTTGAAAGTTGGAGTGATACAAGGTGGGCAAAAAGACAGTTGAGTGCCCTGTTACTTGGGGAGTTCAAGTGGATGGAGCTTTTGAAATCACAGAACGTTGGACTCTTAAGCAAAGGGCCTTGAAGTCTCTAGGAACTACATTTAGGTAAGAAACCTGCTGAGGCTAAGATTGTAACTTGTTGAAATTTAAGGTTTTTTTAGTTTTAGAAGCGTATTTTTCTTACTTGCTTGTTTTTATTCCTTATACTTGAACTCACTTAAAACTGATAGCTTTTTGATTAAATGAGTTTTTTACTTTTAATCTAAACCAACCCATTACTGTGTTTGAATTGAAGTGACGGTTAACTCCAATTAAAGTAATAAGAGTTGCTTTTGTCTCTTTAAAGGAGCAACAAACTTTATTATTTCTGAGTGTTCCAGGAGAGGGCTGGACACATCAAGACTGACAGGTTTAGGGAAATTCAGTACTAAGACTGTGATGGGGTTGTCCTGGGAGTAGTAACCAATGCTGGTGAAGACTTTGGGGGGCGCGCTGTTGTATTTTACGCAGGCTGTTGTATCAGAGTGCTAAGCACAGCTGCACAGCACACAGATGCGCAGAGCACTGTTTGTTTGTCTGCTGGCTGTTGGTATCTGGGCTGTGAGCCATAGTTGGGCAGAGTATTTCAGGCACTCAGGGTTACAGGCTCTGTCTATGCTATGGGCCTGATTCTGTCTCTTGGTTGAACTGCAAAATGTTACAGGCTCCTTCTATGCTGTGGGCCTGATTCTGTCTCAGTGGTATAAATTAGGACTAACTCCACTTAAATTAATGGAGTTACACAGATTAAAAATGGGTGAGGGGTGAGAAGAGAACTTTGTAAGTACAACCATGCTTTTATAACCAGGTTGTACCATCTTCATTAAACCTGGATATAACAAACCAGGTCTATATCCAGACCTGATTTGTTATATCCCAGGGGAACGGGGGGAAAGGATAGCTCAGTGGTTTGAGCATTGGCCTGCTTAAACCCAGGGTTATGAGTTTAATCCTTGAGGGGGCCATTTAAGGATCTGGGGCAAAAATACTTGGTCCTGCTGTGAAGACAGGGGACTGGACTCAACCTGGTGACCTTCAAGGTCCCTTCCAGTTCTGTGAGATAGGTATATCTCCGTATTAAAAATTAAACACTGCTGAGTTGTGTCCACACAAGTTATTTTCACAATACAACCATATGTCATCAGTGTTTCTGCATCCACACCTAAATTCTTTTGTATCAATGCATTCTGGGAAAATCTGGGTAGCTGCTTCAGCAGAAAAAGAGAGTCTAGGGGAGTGCACAGAGTGGCACCAAGTGCATGCTGGGCAATGGACTCTATGACATTCTGCTGAACAGAAAGCTGAGAGGAAGGAGGACCAGCCAACCTAATATGCAGATATGGTTAGAGAAAGGCATGCCTGACCAACATGCTCAGTTATAGGAAGACAGCCATGTAGCAGTCTAAGGCCGTGTCTACATTGCCACTTTACAGGATGACGTGGTTATCTACCATATTAACGACGTTGGGTGTAACCATAACCTGTTTAGATCCAGATGTGTTGTTTAATGGTTACAAAGTTAAAAATTATAGAGTAGACTGACGTTCTTCAGAATATAGGCATCCATTTGAGAAACTGAAATCTTCAGTTCTTGGGTTTGAAGATAACCTTTCTTGTATATGTCAATGTACTGTTAGAGCTGTGTGAATTTTTTTTAGCAAATTAGTTTATTTGCCAAAAATGCATTTTTGGGTTGAATTTCATGAATAATTTTGGCCAATTTAAAATGGAGATAAATTCTGAAAAAATGAAAATATTTCATTTTGACACCTTCAAAATTATGTTTTTTTTAAATAATGTTTTATTTCAAAATTTAAATAGACTTAGCAGCAACAACAAAAAACCCATAAAAGGATGAAAGTGAAGCAACATTTTGCTGAGAAACCAAACATGTCAGTTTTGATCAGATTTTTCGGTTCAACCATGAAGCTGAAAAATCAGGTTTTTTTGCCTAGCTTTGTCTACTATTGCCCTTTTAAAGCACTGTTGCAGAAAACTATCTCAATGAAACGATAGCCTCAGAAAAAGGTTTCAAGCCTTGTTCAGCTTGATGAAGTAATTACTTCAAAACAGAAGGCCTGAAATAAGTAAATCTGCATTGCTACATTATGTTGCAAAACCAAGTACTGTATTTGTGCTTGCCCAAATGGTTGAAATACCCATGGACTCTTTGCTACTGATTCGGTGTTTTTGTCAATTGTTGAGCTTTTTTTCCTTAACTTGAATCATAGTATTTTCTATTTTATTATCCCCACTGGATTCTTAACATCTCTCATGAGATCTGTGATAAAAATAATCCATTGTATTTATGTTGCTTGTGCCTCTTCCAGGCTTCTGAGGCGCACATGAGGAACTATAACACTGGTAAGGGAAAACTTCAATTTAATGTCTTAATGGCTGAGCTTAAAAACCATTGCTACCATCTCTGGGAGGCCATGGATCAGTGTTTGTCACGCTTCCTGTCAGAGTACCTTGCCCAACCTGCGGAAGTTAATGATCCAACCAGCGGACCAAATTAAGTTATGAATCCTGGTCATGTGCCACTTGAGGCATGTTACGCATACGCTAAGAAGAAGACTGCCACCCCTTATTCAGCAAGTTTAAGGCTCTGTTAACTCTCTGGCATAAGGCTTGTCAATAAGCCAACTATCTTTCCAGGCTATAGACCCAAGATGCATGAAAACGTCAACAATATCAGGCTCATTAGTTCTTGGTTTCACTGACAATTTTATTTTTCTGGGTCCAGGTCTCTGTAACCACTCTAGTGGTATATAAGCTAAACCCCATTGTTTTATTCTTTCTTATTATTTAAATTGACTGTATTTTACCAACTTTCATTATAATATGAATGTAATCCAAAATTTTGGAAGTCTGTTCTCCTATTGATTTGTATGGGCTTTATGTTGTTAATTCTCATTACTAATGGTAACTATCCACATAAAGCCTGTTCTCTTTAATGGGTTAACCCAGTCCAGAAGTCCATCCTTTATGTTCAGTATACTTTTCTCTTTATTGCCTTTTTTTCTGTCTACTGCTAATCTGGGTAGTGGAAGTGAGATGCTTTAAAACAAACATATTTGTAAAATTGTCATGAACCAATACAGGCAAATCTACAGGCCTTCCCTTTATTGTAATGATTATGAATATTACTTGCCTGTAAGAACAGTTATTTGCTCTGGAGAATTAGAGTAGAATTTTGGAGGCCTAATTAATACACATGCTAGGGTAATGGGCACTATACAAAGTCTATAATAGGATCTCCTTGCCTAAGTATTAACTATGTGATTAATCTACAATATCTAGCTGCAACTCTACATTATGTGTAATTTAGGCCCTTGCTTTTAGGTTCTCACATATGTGAAAATATTAATAATGAAAGAGTTTTTAGGGCTAAATTTAACACCCTCCTCCCAAATATCCTAATGTCAAAATTCAGACTGTCATCTTCTCGCCTCTTCTCTTCCCCAATTTCTTTAAACATTTTTCCATGTGACTGGCTGTCTCTTTGGAGAAATTATCATTCCTAAATAAAATCCAACCCACTCCACTGCAAAACTTTAATTCTACAAAGAAAAACATTTCCTAAAAATTGGAAATTGCTATCACATTGTTTCCCTGGATTTCTTCAAAACTAAATTTAACACACACGCATGTGCGTGCAAAAACAGAATGCCTATTTAAAAAAATGCATAGAGTATGCTAATAAAAGGAAATACAGTAATGATTTGTAAATTATTATTAAACAAGAAACATGGATACACATCATCTTTGTTGTATTCTTTGCAGGAAGAGTGCACTTTATCTGTCTTCATTTTTTTCCAAGTAGTATCCTAGCTGGCTTACTCCCCCCCCCCCCCCAAAAAAAAAAAACAACCAAACAAAGACAATAATATTGCTGTCCTTAAACAGAACTCTGCATTTGTCAGGAAATAAAATTGCTTCTTCCAGGTCCTCATGCAGAAATATGTGATTTTTCTTGTCCTGTTTGGGCTTAAATCTGAAAAGAATGACACCTTATAATCTTTGTAAGTAATGCTTTCAGATGTTTTACTACAGTAGTTCAAATTCAGACTAGTTCAGTTGAGGCTGAAAATCATTAACATCTGATGGCTGTTTGGTGCCATCTGCGAAATGAATTTGGAGTGTCAGTCCACTTTCTGTTGGACAGGTGTCAACAGAAAATCCAAGAGCAAAATTGGCACTAATTGGCATCCTTGTTTGCAGTCTGCAAAGAGGCCATAAGTATGAATGCACACACAATCTGAATGAACAGCCCTTTCTTTGTGTTTGAGATGTGGACATTTTAGGCTAGATTTTCGGAAGAGCTTAGTACGTTGGGGGCGGAGCTTATTTCAAATGTGCTGAATTATTTGAAAATCTAGCTGTGTCATACTGCTGTGTGCTGTATGTACATAGCTGTGTGCTGAGTGCTTTTGAAAATCTGGCTGCAATTGTGGGTCGTGAGCATTTGCAAATCTGGTCCTTTGTATTAGAATGGTTGCATAGGTAAATTGTTCTATTGCAGAAATGTAGCAACATTTTTTACTTGAGGTACTGATTCTTTTCTTGACATGTTATGTTAATCTATTTAATTGACCAATTTTGTTCTTATTAAGTTGGCATTGATTCAGAATTAACTTGATTGAAGTCTATGGAGTTACTCTGGATTCCACTGATATAACTAAATGCAAAATTTAGCCCAAGATTTTGATGACTTCTTTAAGCCAGCTGATTCCCCCAGGCAGGAGGAAGGGGGGAGAACTCAGCGCACCTCCCGTCTTCTCTCCCCTGCCTCCTGCCCACAGCAATCAGCTGGCTTTCTGCCTTCAGAAGGAAGGAAAGGGAGGGGGGAGGAGCAATGACGCAGCCTGCAAAGTAAAGGGGAAGGAGGTGGGGGGGGAGAAGAGGTGGGTCAAGGGTGGGGGTTTGGGGGAAGGGGTGGAGTAGGCAGGCTGAGGGTTGAGTGATGGCTATCCTGAGAGGAAACGCAGCTCCAAAAGTATTAGGGGAGCTGGTCATCTAATGACTTGCTATAAAGAAATTTACCAAGAAAAAAAAGGGAAAGCAAAACAACAATCTCTTGATGTGTTTTTTCGAGTTCAGAAAGTTCAGCAAGAGGAGCAGCCAGACAATCCACCTTCTTCCACTCTGTGACTCTACCACCTCAACCAAGCTTCATACTTAACAATGAAGATTGTAGTATTAAATTGCGTGTTTAAAATGTATGTAATGCCTTTTGTCTGGCAAAAAAAAAAATTTCCCTGGAACCTAACCCCGTCTATTTACATTAATTCTTATGGGGAAATTGGATCATTTCACTTAACGTTGTAGTTATGTTCCTGAAAAATGCGACTTTAAGTGAGGAGTTACCGTACTTTATTGGCAAAAAGAAAAGGAGTACTTGTGGCAACTTAGAGACTAACATTTATTTGAGCATAAGCTTTTGTGAGCTACAGCTCACTGCATCCGATGAAGTGAACTGTAGCTCACAAATGCTTATGCTCAAATAAATTTGTTAGTCTCTAAGGTGCCACAAGTACTCCTTTTCTTTTTGCAGATACAGACTAACACGGCTGCTACTCTGAAACGTGTACTTTATTGAGTGCAATATATGAAGAAGGGCCTCGAGTAGGGGGCAGCAAATGTCTGGTACATCTTATTATAGCAATGTATAGCTTCTGATCATGGATTAATTAATTCACTAATTTTATCAATAAATATAAAAACATCATTAGCAATACTAGTTAAATAGTTTTTAAATAAGAATGTTTGTTTTGCAGCTTAGTTATGTATAATTTATTTGCAAATAACGTTTTTCATATAGTACTGCATTTAAAGAGAAAACGTTCTGTAATGTGTCACTTTCTTCAGAAAATTAGCTATGATATATTCCATCATATACACGGGCTGCAGTATAGAAAGATTGAATGCTTTTGCTTCAGTATTGTTTAACTTTTCATAGGAAGCAAAACTCAACTTGTTCTGATTTTCCGAGGCAGACATTATACTGGGAACCAGGTATAATAGGAAATGTTTTGAAAATTGTACTCAGTATGCTATACATATATCCCTACATAACTCTACAGCCAGCTTTAAAAAGAAACTTGTAATCACTACAAAGGTTTACATGATACAGAAAAGTGTCTTTAACATAATTATTAATATCTGGAAAATTATTTATATGAAGGTAGTAATAGATACAATTTCTATTTTAATATTTCTATTAAGTGGGCCTTTGCCATATCAAATAAAGGTTTGATTCTCTACTTCACCTGAACAGAAGGGCTGACAAGGGCATAGGGCAGCTTTAACTTATGCCTCTGATATAACATCCCTCAACCCATACAGCATCATACAGCATCTCAGCCTGGGATCTATGACCAGTGGGGAATGGGCCATAGCAGAGCCTTACTCTATCTCTACCATGCTCTCTGCTCTCTCTTCTGCACCCTGACGTCCCCTGGATCTCCCTACCCTGGTTGTCAGAGTTCTGGTGCAGTAGGTGGTAATAGCAACTAGTAGAGAGTCACTCTATGGAGGGGGGAGGGGGAATTATCCAAAGCAATATTCTTTCTCTTTACATAAGATACAAAGTGAGTTTCATAGACCAGAGAATCTGGCCCAAAATGTATAAGTAGTACAATTAACTGGGTCATCTAAAAATAACAAATAATGGGTATAGCACATATTTAGATTACTTTATTTTTTTATACTGAAAGGCCAGGACGAAACTGGCTAGCATATTGCAAAATAGATATAGTGCTTGATTTACACACACAAATGAGTTTCTTACTAGATATATGTATCTTCACAGTCATTTAAGGATCTAATACAAAACTCATTGAAGTCAATAGGAAGCTTTCCTTTAACTTCAATGGGCTTTGTATCAAACCTTAAATGTAATTATAAATAGTTTTGCAAATAGTTAACAGAAACCCTGCATAGACAGCCTGATCCTGAACTGCTGCAGTTTGTGGGAGCTTTGCCATTGATTTCAGTGAGCATAAGATCAAGCTCTAAAGATCTTGCAATTCAAGGGTTAAATGATGCTTTCCATATTTAAACCAAATAAACTTTAGAGAGAGTTTTTTACATGAGCAGACAGTTGAATGTAGTGCAAAATAAGCATGAGCAGGGACCATGCAGTGCTGCAAAACTACAGAGAGCACATGTGATTATTAGAGCTGTAATGCTTTGCAGAACAGATGGATTTTCAGAAACTAGTCAAAAGAGGAGGGCTTTTGGCATAGACTTAATTGGGAAGCTATTCCAAGAGTAAAAAAAAAATGTATGTTTTTTTTTTTATGTATGGCTTTAAATCACATTCTGTCACTTTTGATGTTATCTGGGAATTCAGCTTCTTTAATCAGTTTGTGAGTAAACTTGAGATGAACAAGAGATGCCCTGAAAAAATTAAAGCCACAATAATTGCTTCAGACAAGGCACTTAAAAAAACCCCAACAAAATCCCCTTACATTCATATTCAAAACCCACTTATATTCATAATTTAATTAAGCAATAAGACATGTCAGAGTTGTACTGTACTGGGCTGTTGCTGCATCCTGAGAAATGGTGATATCCGAGTATTACACACACCTTGCAGTGTGTTAGCGTGTAAAATATTCTTATAGGGTACTGCCATTACTGATGTATTAAATCAGGGCAACTGTATATTTAAAAAATGGACAAATGGATTGCCCTGTTGTGTGGTAAAACTGGCAAAAGGAAGAACTTCAATGACAAATCCTCTGAAGGAATTATTGTCATCAGTTCAAAAGGGGCACATGGTTATACTAACCCACAGAATGAGCAGCAGGGCCTATCCATCAACCACACAGATCCACAGAAGCCAGGGCCATCTGTGCAGAGGCACTGACAAGGATACTGCTCCTTGTCAGTATAGGTCCAAAGTTGTCGTACACACTGCCAGGCACTCCTCCAGGATGCAGATGCCCTGGGCTTCTCGGGTTGCCTGCCATGGAAAGGGAACCAGGTAATACAGCATCATACAAGGTTAAGGTGAAACAGTCATTCAGGTTTTTCAGCACAGCAGCCCAAGGGGTAGGAGACTGCATTTAGAAGGGCCTGCCTCATATGCCAGCTGCCAACAGTGTTTGGACACAGGAATGTCAACAATGGTTTGTTAAATGTGAAATAGTCCTAGCCAAACTGGGGACTGTTGGCAGATAGGGCATAACTATTTGCCAGACTTTGAGACCTAGCTTAAGGTATCAGTAATGGGTTGTTACAGAGAAGTAGTCTTCTACCTAAGATTGTTTGGGGAGAATGGGTTGCCTAATAAGGGCAATTTTTTTACACAGGTTTCATTGTCTTGAGTCCTGACATCTTTTGTTGTAACTCCTCCTGCAGTAGTTTTTCCTCTTGTACCTCAGATTGTATGGAGTTGAAATGTGGCATATCAGTTGTCAGTCAACCTTAAAGCAATTATTATTTGGGGAAAAAGGGGTTTAATGTCTGACTTTTTTTCTTCTTCTTTTTCAACTTATTCAGAACTAGTTTCTAACACTGTTCCTCAAGAGAATGGAGAGGGAAAGCTGTAGCAGATTAAGGCTAAATCTTGTGTGCACTGGGGATCCAGTCCCCACCATTTTAACGGGCCTCTGCACTTTTGGTTGAGGGAAGAGGTATAGTACCTTCTGCCTCCAATCTAAATGGTAGTAGTTGTAAGGAGACACCACTGGAACACTCCCCTCCTTCCCCCCTATCCCCCCATGATTGGGAGTGTGAGAGAAAAGCCCTCCAACATATCCAGCACCCCAAAGAGTTTATAGCTAAAATAAAGGTACAAAGAAATTTGCTGGGTAGTTAATTCTTGGTGTCAATTGTTGCCATTGTATTCATTTGTTTTAAATCCTGAAAAATGAATGTAGTAGTTTAATGTTGGAAAACTGCAGTTGAGGACTGAAAAATTTAATTTAAAAACTAAGTGTTTTTTATTCGTTTGTGAAAAAGCACTGAAGTCGTAATGCTATTTGCCCTCTAAACAGAAAAGTAGCAAAAGTAAATTTTTGTTCTCAGATTTTCCAAAATATATTTGCTCACAGTTTTAAACTCTCCAGGCCGAGTCTTAGCATATCGTAATCCCTGAATGCTGTTTTAGTGAGTTTGTATTAGTATAAAGTATGTGAAATGGAAAGGGGTAATTGTATGGACTCTGTCCAGCTTTGTCAGGTGTGCTTTGACCTTAAGGTCTGTGGTGTTTTGACTTAGATGGGGGAGAAATCTGTTTAACTTGTATTTGAAGCATTCATTTACATTTGGCCAGCTGCATTTCCTTGAAAATATTGAGTCTGTGGCCTGACCTTGGCAATATGCTTAGAACATGATGATGTTGCCACTAGTGATAATAGTTCAAAAACAAACATCAGCTTCCTTTTAACATTGCAAATACTGTTTCTAAAACATATGTTGTGACACACTTACATTCACATGGGATTTTGGCCAGGAAAGTTTACAAATTCAGAATATAAAAACACAGTTATCTTGCTCTGCTTAGGTTACTCTTTATCATGGGATGAACTGTCTGAGTTCATTGTAAATATTAAAACTTGTTAATTGCATATATTCAGAATAAAGCTAAATAGCTACACTTCAGAAGAATCACTTGAGAGGAGGCACTGGGACGTGAAGGTGTGTACTTATTTGCATCCTCAGAATGGTGCCTGATTTCAGCAGCCCTGTGGGCATGGGTGGCGAGGCAACGACTCACCGGCACGGCTCCTGCTGCTGGTTGTATGGGAATTAGCTCTTTCCAGCTCTTTCGGAGCACCCTCTGCAGGCCCGTGTCTCACCTGTTGCTGCCCCCCCCCCGTGTCCTTCCTGGACCCTGGTGCCCTTTACCCTGGGGTTCTGTCCCAGCAGTACCCCCACACTCTGGGTCTCCCCTCCCAGGGGAACCCCCAACCCTCTCAATCCACCTTGCCTCAGTGGCTATTGCCAGTTGTCATCTAGCCCCCATTCTCTGGGGCAGACTGCAGTCTGTAATGGATTTACCAGGCTGGATTTCCCCAGCACTACTCAACTTCAGGTACCTTGCTCCCAGGCAGCTAGTCCTTCCCACTCCAGGGCTAGAGTGAGACTTCTCTGCTTCTGGCCCACAGCCCTCTTAAAAGGACCAGCTGGGCCCTGATTGAGCTGGCCACACCTGTGGTCAGCTACTCACTCAGCTTTTCCCAGCCCTCTCCAGGGCTACGTTTATTATTGGCTCCCCAGGGCAGCCCTCTCCCAGGGCTGCTTTAATGCCTTCAGGGCCGGAGAGGGGGTGAACACCCCGCATGTTCTGACAGGTTGAAAATTAGGCCTCAGAAAAGCACATCTATGGCCTGGACATGCATAGATTTTATTTGTGTGAGAATGGAGATTAGAAGAAGACTGTGAGAAGGGGTTTTCATAGACCAGGCTATTTTATGGCTTTCTGCATCTTCACCTTTATAGCATTCCTGTCCTATGACCACAATTCACAGCAGGCTTGACACCAGGAAAGGGGAAACATTGCTTGGCTGGTCTTAGCCGTGTTGGGAAACACTGTAAAGGATAAACTGCACACAACCTATTATAAGTAAACAAAATGTATCTTTCAATTTCAACATTAGTTTTTTAAAAACTTTTTACATTTTAAAATAAACTAGATTAAAAAACCATGGGAGTGGCCTTCTGCCCCAGCATGTGAAGAAAATTGGGAGTGACATAATTCGACAATTTCAGAATATTAATTCTTTTACTAAACTTAAACCAGTATGGTATTGTACTTACACTAGGGTGGCCTGGGGTTGGGATCACTGCCTGGCATTGCCTTATAATAATTTTCCAGTTACTGGAACTCTACAATTGAAAACATAGGAAACAACATCTTTAGAGAATTCTGAACCATACTGAAATTACAGATACACGAGTAAAACTGTCTACATCCCAAAGTAAACCTTTAGTTTTCCCTTGTT
This sequence comes from Dermochelys coriacea, assembly GCF_009764565.3. NCBI lineage: Eukaryota > Metazoa > Chordata > Testudines > Dermochelyidae > Dermochelys > Dermochelys coriacea. The sequence goes on along the minus strand of NC_050072.1, from coordinate 76,438,494 downwards.
GGTGTAGACATGAATGTTCCCTTATCACCTGTCTTTATTCTCTCTGAAGAGAGCCATTACCACAAGGCACATTTGGGGAGAAGGATTCCCCTGGAGAGACCTCTTCCCTCTGGAATAAGCCTAGACCACTCTTCCTGTGCTTTTCTTTTTGGATCCCAAGGCTGCAACTCCTACTCAGTTTTAACTTCAGCCTGCTGTGCATTGCAGGATTGTGCCCACAAACTTTAAAAAACAAACAAAAAGGTACAAATACTGCTTTTGCTTAGATGGCCTTCAGAGTGTAGGCTTCTGTAACCTTGAGGCTCCATTTGTGGTTGTGGAACAGGATTTCTGCCATTCTATAGTCTAGGGGAAAGGTTCTTTCCTTTTCCACTGCTACCCCGAGGAGCCCCACAGTTTGCAGGCTAGTAATGTGGGCTGTATATAGGGAATTGCCCCTAAAAGCACAGTAACCATGAGGCATCAAAATGAGAGCACAGAAATAAGCGTGATGACCCCTGAATGGACATAGTCAACATAGTTGGGTGCCTAATTGGGTGCCAAACTTAAATCATGTGTATATACACATGTAAATAATTTTGTTTGCCATACTTTGTGCTCCATTTTGTTCAAATCAAATTACAGATGGACAGTGTTGAGTTTATAATGTGAAAATACTTGCTTTCTTTATGTTTAGAATGTCCTTTTACTAACTTTTAACAAAGTTGAAAAGTCACCAACCAAAAATACAACCAAGTGTGAAAAATGCAAAAAGCAACAGAAAGGAGGGGGGTTTATATGAAACAGAGACCCAGAAACAAAGTAAATTGTGTCTGAGAAACTTAATTATAAAAAACACAGTTCAGGATTCACTGGATGCCATTTGCTTCCGTGTATAGAAGCTGGGGGGAAATGCAGCTCTTTGAATTGGAGTTCGGGAGTTAAGAATTTACTGTTTTGAAACAGATTTGTTCAATGCGTATTCACTCCTAAATCTCTTTTCTACAGAAAATGCTGTAACTGGAAATCCTTAACTATCAACTTCTTTTCTTAATGCAGTGAGCTGGGTAATGTCTGAGAGAAATCATATATTTAATAGGATGTTTAATTGCAGGGAAGTACAAGAACGTCAAAGTTATGACCAATAAGAAAAGTTAGCTTCTGTCTAAACATTCAAGGCAAAGACAGCAAAAAACCTGTTGGGGATTGCACCTATTTGCAGTTGTACTCCATTATAATCAAGTAGTATTCAGAAGGTTTTAATCTATACTTAGCACCTATCTAGGCTCACTTCTGTGTTTCATTAGAGGAAATATGAAAAATAAGACAACAATACATTGCTGGAGCAACTTCCATACGCTTACTCAAAAGTGTTGAAATGAAGAAATAAGCTAAATCATCAAAAACATTTTCCTGTTCATATGTACCTATCTTGATATACTTAGTCTCAGCACATCTGAAAATGAGCGATGAGCGTTCAGTCTGTTTAAATCAGACCCAAGGTGTCTCAAGTTGAGCACAGAATCAATGGACTCTCTTTCAAATTTGACTGTAATATGTGCACTAATACTAAAGAAAACTTAATGGCTTGAATGGTAATTTGGGATATATACAGCTAAATATCTACAACCTAACCTGAAGGATGACCCATCACTCTCACAGATCTTGGGAGATGGGCCAGTCCTTGCTTACAGACAGCTCCCCAACCTGAAGCAAATACTCACCAGCAACCACACACCACACAACAGAACCACTAACCCAGGAACCTATCCTTGCAACAAAGCCTGTTGCCAACTGTGTCCACATATCTATTCAGGGGACACCATCATAGGGCCTAATCACATCAGCCACACTGTCAGAGGTTCGTTCACCCGCATCTACCAATGTGATATGTGCCAGCAATGCCCCTCTGCCATGTCCATTGGTCAAACTGGACAGTTTCTACATAAAAGAATAAATGACACAAATCAGATGTCAAGAATTATAACATTCAAAAACCAGTCGGAGAACACCTCAATCTCTTTGGTCACTCTATTACAGACCTAAAAGTGGCAATTCTTCAACAAAAAAACTTCAGAAACAGACTCCAGCGAGAGACTGCTGAATTGGAATTAATTTGCAAACTGGATACAATTAATTTAGGCTTGAATAAAGATTGGGAGTGGATGTGTCATTACACAAAGTAAAACTATTTCTCCTTGTTTATTTCCCCTCCTACTGTTCTTGTAAAGTGCTGGAAATGGCCCACCTTGATTATCACTACAAAAGGTTCCCCCCCACACCCCACCTCGCTCTCCTGCTGATAATAGCTCACCTTTCCTGGTCACTCTTGTTACAGTCTGTATGGTAACACCCATTGTTTCATGTTCTCTGTGTATATAAAATCTCCCCAATATATTTTCCACTGTATGCATCAGATGAAGTGAACTGTAGCTCACGAAAGCTTATGCTCTAATAAATTTGTTAGTCTCTAAGGTGCCACAAGTACTCCTTTTCTTTTTACAGCTAATAGAGTAACAGAGATTTCACTGATGAAAAAAGGCTGAGAGCATCTGATCATAAAGAAAGCAGAAGCATATGCTTGCTTAACTTAGGATAAAATTTTCTCCTAAAAATACTTTGTAAGGCTATTTCTTATATTATGTAAGCTTTTATTTTTGCTTGGTTTTTTTCTAATCAACAAAGCTTCCTAGAGGTAGTTTCTGGATTTATGGTGGTGTTAATCTAGGATTTACATAAACTTAAGATCTCTAGTGAGAGGTAGTCCGAAGTTGAAATACAATCTTGTTTGTTTTTACAGATAATAGCAATATCAGCAACAGAAAGTTTATGTCAGCAGGTTTGTGTAGGTGCAGTCTGTTGTACAGGAAAGTACTAGCACAACTCTTGGAAAGGGATAAATGTTTTACATAATAAAATTAATAGTGTGTATGACTAATTGTCAATGTTTTTTTCCCCTTTCCATCCTGTAGCCGTCCTCAGAAGGTGTGTTTGTGTCCATTCTTCCCTGTACATCCTCTAAAAGTCTCCACTTGCTTGTATATAATTCAGCATCCAGCAGAGGTGAGTAAGGCTATGGGAATTGTCAGAGTTCAGCTAGAAGCTTACACAGCAAAGGGTGTGAGAGAGGGCAAGAGGAAACAATCTTGTTCAGACATGTGCAACAACTTCAGCTTTGAAAATAGTTATAAAGCTGAACAACTAGTTCACATGATTTGTTAATGTAATTTATTCTTTTATTTTTAAAATCTCTCATCTTCCTATTTTTTTAAGAAATCCTTCCTCACATAAGCAGTCTCATTTATGTCAACTGGGGCAACTTGTGAAAGTAAAGATTTAGGAGTGAGCCTTTTTATACAGTATGTGCCAAATGGCCTGGAAACAGTTGAGGCATTTGTATATTTTAGTCATAGGAGATCTGTGTTTAATTTTTTATTATTCTGTATTAATCTATTAATGTTTAACAATATAAATCAAATAATAAGCCTGAGGTAATGGCCTTAAATGTTGTAGCAAGAAGTCTACAGGAAAGCCCACTTACTTATCCGGTCTACTAGAGTTATTGGTTCAAAAATAAATAAATAAAGTATTTAATGAAGCACATAAGTGAATCCTAAAAGAAACAGAGTATCTATGTGATTTCTTAGGTATTCTTAATGTTTTCTGATCACCTGTATTTAGCTCCTCAATAATTCCAAGTGATCTGTGTTTTGTAAGGATCCTCCCAAGTGGTGATCATATTTTTCTCCTTTTTTGCTTCTTTCATGCCTTCAGAAAAATTATGGGCCCTAATAACTGTGTGAACCTAATAGCAAGATTTCTAATAACAATTTCATGTGTTTCCTGAATTAAGGATGATGCATTCTCCTGGCCATCTAAATAATGGAAGTACCTTAGTTGCAACAGATTTGGAAAGGCACTGTGGTCTAATGGTTGGGGCAGTGGACTGGAAGTTAAGAGGCCTGGGTTCTGGTCCTCGTTTAGCTGCTGACATATTGTGTGACCTTGGAGATGTCAATTTACTTCTCTGTGTCTCTTTTTCCTCACACCTTTTGTCTGTCTTGTCTATTTAGATTTTAAGCTCTTTATGACAGGTGCCTGTGCTGGGGACTTGGGGATGTGGCATAGAGTTAGCTATGCTGACCGTACACCTATATGTTTTGCCACCCCTTTCCCCCAGCCTCTCTAGAGGAATCTCCAGCAGCATAGAACAGTCTGTTTTCTGGTCAGAAGCAAAGGAATGCAGCATGGTTCAGGTCTGAGTCCTTAATGGAGTTAAAAGAATGTAAGCCACACTGTACATGTTTTGGTTCCAAACAATGCGTCCTTCAAAGCTAGTGATCACTATGTCTAACTTCTGTGAAGGAAATTTAAGTCCAAGAATCTTCTGGGTTTAATACCCTCATGCATAGATCTGGTAACGTTAACTCACCTTCACTTATTCCTTATCGCATCCCCAGTTGAATCCTGGGGATTGTGGGATTTTTTTATTGGTACACTTTATCCATTCCAAAGAAAATCAGGATGACATTTCAACTGAGAGAAACTAAAAGGATATTGGGGTTTTTTTTGTTTATTTTTAATAAATTTTCTTTTAGTGGATGTTTCATTATTAGTCGTGAATCATGAAAAATCCAGGTCATTACAGAGAAAATATAAGGTCGTAACCAACAGCATTAACTTCCAGAAAAGAAGAACCACCCCTATGGTGCTGCATCTATGGTACTTCAATAGTCAAATATTCAGTATTTCCATAAAACAAAGCATTGCACACTGCTGCCAGGAGGAACATGCAAGAGCGCAAAGAAAGGAAATAATTATATGTTTTCAGACCTGTAGATTGAAAATAGCTACAATTACAGTATATATTTAGCCTTAACCTTTAATAAGGTCTTGGTTATCTACAAGCTCATGTCTTTCTCAAACAATTTCTTCTCTACTTTTGTGTAGTCCATCTTTGATATACTGTCTACATTTTCAAACATATATTTTTCTCTTGTTGTTCACCTTTAATTCAGTTAAAAATACACTTCCATACAGTTAGCACCAAGCATTTGTCTAAAAGTTAGGTTATTTGGATTGGGCAATAGTACCAAATCAGAAAAAAACATTGAAAGTAACAGTTTTTGAATGTCTTCATCCTGCTGGCTATTAGTATTTTTTTCTTGTATGAGACAACTAACAGCTGTGCTTTCAGCTCTTTGTTGCCATTCTTAACCACTTGCCAAAAAATGAATCTTCTGACAGACACATCCAAGACTATTATTTTTGGCATCTGTTTGTGAAAGTAAAGTCAACCTCATTTGTGTGTGTGTGTGTGTGTGTGTGTGTGTGTGTGTGTGTGTGTGTGTGTGTGTGAGAGAGAGAGAGAGAGAGAGACGGGAGGGAACCCTCACAAGTATAAAAGCTAATTTATTCTGTGTCCATATTAGACCTTTTTTCCCAGTCTATTGTTTTAAATGTTTTGTTTGGATAGTGGTAGCCCAGGACATTGGATGCAGTGTCAGTCTTGCTATCATGGTTTTTCAGTCTTAGACCAAGTTTTTACTTTTTGTACGTTCTTGCTTCTTCACTCTGAGCATAAGAAGCAAATTGTTTTAACTTTTTAGATTTTTCTAAAAGCCATGAAACTTCTTATCAATTTCTTGAATCACAAAATATGCTCTTTTGGCAAAATTTCAGGATGACTATAGGTGAAGAAGCCTATTAAGTTTATATCGTACTATCTTTTTTCATCTGGTGGGTGGCTTCCATTGTGCTTGATAAATTAATAGCAAGTGATCCCTTTAATATGATGCAAACTTCCTAAGAACCATCCATTTTGGGGGTCTTGGTTCTTAAGAGAAAATTATCTCAAATAGGCCTCTGTATCAAAGTCAGGATTCCTGACAGAGGAGAGAACAATTGAGTTTTGTTGAGTATAGGGTTTGAGGAGTATACTTGTAGTCGTCCTCCTGCTGGGTAGCTTTGCAATTTGAAATCAATCTCCCTCTCTCCTTGTCACCCACATGTATTTGTGTATAATACATTTTGTCATATAGCACGCTGTTTATGTAATCTGCGTTATTGTTAATGGTACTGATCAGAGCGTGTTCTCCATTGTTTCCTTGTTCATTGTTTCTCATTTTTTGTTCAACTTTCTGTTTATAGTTTTCTTTTACAAGCACCCTTGAGCTTTTTTTAAGTCACTGAAGGTCTGACCTTACACCATTGAAGTCAAGGGAGTTTTTTTCATTGACTTAGAGAGAGCGGGATAAAAATCCAGCATGAAAATCCATTGATATGGGTAGCTCTAAAAAAGAAATAATTACATACCTGTAAAAAAAAAAAATGCTTCTCTGAGGATATACAGAGGTGAAGAGACTGACCTCATTAATTTTTTTCATGTTTTAATTGGCAAATATATATGGAATATTTTAACTTCCAGCTTGAAATTAACTGGTGAAGTATTGGAGGGGCATGTTAAATACTTCAGCAATGGTAGAATGGGAAGTCCTCATCACTCCAGACTTCATAGAATTTGGTTTATGGGAATTCCTATCGGGTCTAAACAGGTGCATGGAGACAAGACTACATGTTTTCATTGAGCTGTATATTTTCAGAGAGCAACAATTATAGGTAAGTATTACATAGAATAGAATAAATCAACACTGAAATCTGGATTTTTTTTTCCTTTTGTATGCCTTTTCTATCACTCAGAGAACCTGTATGATGCATATTTTGTGGTAGTAAGAACTACAAAAGAAACAACTACATTTTAAGAGTTTAAGAAAGCATCCGTATTCTTTTAAAACTTTTTTTTTCCTTTTTGATTTAAAGGAAAGTCGAGTATTACGAACAGTGCCTCTGCTAACTGCTTGCCTCCCCGGAGACAAGTGTAAAGTCTTGATTGGTCGACGTTTTGGTGAAGATAGGTAAGCAGAATTGTTGATTCAACTTCTAGTTCTCTGTTGTATACTATTGATGATGCTGCTTTTAAAAGCTACACTGAATATTTTTGCATGTTCCAAGTGTTCACTGCTGTTCAGTGCTTAGGTTTACAATGAAGTTGAAATACAGTACAGCATTCTGTAAACTCCTTTTTGGTCTGTTTCCTTTTAATTAGCATTAAATCCACAGTTAGGGTTTTTTTGTTTTTTTTTTTTTTAAACAAGCCCGGGGGGGTGTCAAAAGTTGTTAACTCTTCATACGGGGATGGCATGAAATTCTGTATGTTCATTCTTGTCTTCTTTTCAGAAGCCTCGTACTATGACACCTTTACTTCAGGTGATAAGGCAAGATGTCCTGGTCTTCTCTAAAGCCAGTAAATGGCAACCAATACTCTGCATCATTCTTATCAGTCATGATGCCTACAAAAATCTTGAATGGTTAGGCAGCTGGTATGCAGTGACCATTGCTTATCATGCTGTTCCTAATAGTCTGTTGTTACTTTCTACTACCTCTGTTTATGTGTATACACACACCTGTTGTGTCTCCTCTTTATACTTAGTTCCTTCCCTGAAGAGCTTAAAATCTATCTTAATTTTATATGCTTGTACAGTTCTTAGCACAAAAACTGATGGCCAGTAAGTGCTACTGCAGTACAAATAATAATCTTCATTGATTGATTTAAGCTAAGTCTGCACTACAGCGCCTATATTGGAATAACTATGCCGGCATAGCCCCCTTGTGTAAACGCAGCCGTAGTGACAGAAGGAGTTTTTCTGTCAGTGTACAAAGATCACTTGCCCAGACAACTTTAACTACATTGACAGAAATACTGTTATGTCGGCATAGTTGCATCTACACTGGGGGTTTTGTCAGTCGGGTATGTTTTTTCACATCCCTGACCAGCGTTGCTATGCCAATATAGCTTTTTGATGTAGATCAGGCTGTAGTTGCTCTACAAGTGTGCGAAGAGGGAGTCCTGAGATTAAAAATGAGTGCATATTTTTGATGACATTCTTTCTGTTAGCTGCATGTTAATACATGGCAGTTTCTTCACATTTATTTTTTGATATTCTGTAATTTTGGACAAGATTGTCACATTAGTATTGTCTTTCATCCTCATTGGATAAAGCTAATTTTTTATCAACAAACTTCTGGTGCAAATGCTTGTGAGATTTTGTTGCATAAATGTTCCCTGAAAGGCAACAAAAAAGGGTGTGAATACAGATGAAGCAAATTCATTTAAAATTCAAATGAATATTTGGGGAAGCTTTTTGCAGAATTCACTGAGGTCTACTAAATGATATGTCATAAGTCAATTCAGAATGTTTTTATTAGTCTTCTATGGTAATAAACATTTAAATTACCGAAGAACTTACAGTATATGGGAAAACTGCACTTTCCTCAGTTAAAGCAGGAAATGTAATCACTTTTCATGGTGACGTGCACTGGATGTATTGTTTCCAATGCAGTCTGCTTTTGGTAAAGCAAATTTCTTTTGTGTTCTAAATGCAATTTTTCACCTTTTATCAATTCAAAAGCCAGAATTTTGCTCCAACTTAAAACAAATAAAATAATAATAAAAAAAGCCTTTTAGGTAGAGACAAAACATGGAAAACTTTAGCCCCAAAAGTGAAGGGTTTTGAAAAGTTGTGAACCTTTTAAAACAAAGGGGATAGAACTGTTTAGCAACCATAACCATTGTAGCCTTTATTTCAATTGAATTGATAGTTCTGTGCTAAAACATGGTGTCCCAAGTAAGTAAGTCCATCTCCTGTGTTGCCTAGTTTTAAGATCAACAGGGTAAAAGTCACTCTTAGAGTCTCCCAACCTAAGAGAATTTCTAGGACTACATGAAGAGCGAATACAGTGACCACACACACAGTCACAAGTAATTTTGTCTGTATTATATTACATTCACACATACATGTACAAAACCATGCAATAGCCAATGCTGTATTCATACTCAGGAGTGAAATCAAGAAGGCCAAATCACACTTGGAGTTGCAGCTAGCAAGAAATGTTAGGAGTAACAAGAAGGGTTTCTTCAGGTATGTTAGCAATAAGAAAAAAGTCAAGGAAAGTGTGGGCCCCTTACTGAATGAGAGAGGCAACCGAGTGACGGAGGATGTGGAAAAAGCTAATGTACTCAATGCTTTTTTTGCCTCTGTCTTCACGAACAAGGTCAGCTCCCAGACTACTGCACTGGGCAGCTCAGCATGGGGAGTAGATGACCAGCCCTCTGTGTAGAAAGTAGTAGTTTGGGAGTATTTAGAGAAGCTGGACGAGCACAAGTCCACGGGGCCAGGTGCACTTCATCTGAGAGTGATGAAAGAGTTGGTGGATGTGATTGCAGAGCCATTGGCCATTATCTTTGAAAATTCATGGTGATCGGGGGAGGTCTTGGATGACTGGAAAAAGGCTAATGTAGTGCCCATCTTTAAAAAAGAGAAGAAGGAGGAACCTGGGAACTACAGGCCAGTCAGCCTCACTTCAGTCCCTGGAAAAATCATGGAGCAGGTTCTCAAGGAATCAATTCTGAAACACTTAGAAGAGAGGAAAGTGATCAGTCAGTGTGGATTCACCAAGGGCAAGTCATGCCTGACTAATCTAATTGCCTTCTTTGATGAGATAACTGGCTCTGTGGATGAGGGGAAAGCAGTGAATGCGTTATTCCTTGACTTTAGCAAAGCTTTTGACATGGTCTCCCACAATATTCTTGCCAGCAAAGAAGTATGGGCTGGATGAATGGACTATAAGGAGGATAGAAAGCTGGCTAGATCGTCGGGCTCAGCGGGTAGTGATCAATGGCTCCATGTCTAGTTGGCAGCCGGTATCAAGTGGAGTGCCCCAAGGGTCGGTCCTGGGGTCGGTTTTGTTCAATATCTTCATTAATGATCTGGAGGATGGCGTGGATTGCACCCTTAGCAAGTTTGCAGATGACACTAAACTGGGAAGAATAGTAGATACGGAGGAGGGTAGGTATAGAATACAGAGGGACCTAGACAAATTGAAGGATTGGGCCAAAAGAAATCTGATGAGGTTCAACAAGGACAAGTGCAGAGTCCTGCACTTAGGACGGAAGAATCCCATGCACTGCTACAGACTAGGAACCGAATGGCTCGGCAGCAGTTCTGCAGAAAAGAACCTAGGGGTTACAGTGGATGAGAAGCTGGATATGAGTCAACAGTGTGCCCTTGTTGCCAAGAAGGCTAACGGCATTTTGGGCTGTATAGGTAGGGATATTGCCAGCAGATTGAGGGACGTGATCGTTCCCCTCTGTTCGACATTGGTAAGACCTCATCTGGAGTACTGTGTCCAGTTTTGGGCCCCACTCTACAAGAAGGATGTGGAAAAATTGGAAAGCATCCAGCAGAGGGCAACAAAAATGATTAGGGGACTGGAACACATGACTTATGAGGAGAGGCTGAGGGAACTGGGATTGTTTACTCTGCAGAAGAGAAGAATGAAGGGGGGATTTGATAGCTGCTTTCAACTATCTGAAAGGGGGTTCCAAAGATGATGGATCTAGACTGTTCTCAGTGGTAGCAGTTGACAGAACAAGGAGTAATGGTCTCAAGTTGCAGTGGGGGAGGTTTAGGTTGGATATTAGGAAAAACTTTTTCACTAGGAGGTTGGTGAAGCACTGGAATGCGTTACCTAGGGAGGTGGTGGAATCTCCTTCCTTTGAGGTTTTTAAGGTCAGGCTTGACAAAGCCCTGGCTGGGATGATTTAGTTGGGGGTTGGACTAGATGATCTCCTGAGGTCCCTTCCAACCCTGATGTTCTATGATCACAGAGAATCAGGTTTATCTCTCAACAGATTGTCATCAATGGCGGGGGGAGTGTCTTCCTGACTTGGTTCTTCCCTGATGGTATAAGGCCCCCTGGTCTAGAACCCAGGGCTGTAAAGCTACCAGACAGCTGATATCTCTAGGCTCCCACCCAGCGGCAGAAGTAATCAGCTAGCTCTCCACTTCCTAAGACCTGCTGTGGACACAGACCATGGGAAGCTCCACCTCAAGGATTTGACAGAAAGCAGCATATTGGCTCCCTGCCCTATATAAACCCAACAAGTGTTCCAGGAAGTTTCCAGGCAACAGTGTGGATCTCCTGTAGCTGCCGTGGCCAGTCCTGCTTCTGAATTCCTGGCATGGACCTTGGCTTGATTTGCACTTTGCTTCCTGAGTTGAACCTGAAACCTGACTTGGACTCTGACCCTTTGTACTGACCCTGCCCTGGAACCTGACTATAAACTCCTCTGCTACTCCCAGCCTCAAGTTACCCCCCTGCTCTGACCCTTGGCCCATACTGCCTTCTGGGGGGGGGTTTCTATGGGGTCTTCCCACCCTGTCCGTATTAGCAAACCCTTTTTATCCCATGTTATGACCACATCTACCATTGTATGTATATGCATGACGGTTCCAACCCCTTTTCTTTCTGTCCTTCCACATCCCGATACATTTTGGGATGCCCTGCTTTTCACAGATGGTTCTCTTAGTTCCCCTTATTCTCATGAGCATCTATGTAAACATGTTCCCATGGTAACCTGTGGGGGAGAGCAAAATTTTCCACAATGATGTTAGGCAGGTGTCTTGCAGTCTAGATAGGTACATTGCAACATATTTTCCCAAACATCACCTACGAGCACATTCTTTACAATAATCTTGTAACTACTTGTACAGGTTTATTCCTGCTTATGTCCGCTCTTCTTAGGCCTGAGGCCTAGTATGGCTAAAGTGAAATTGTACAGGTCTCAGCCTCTAGGCTGTGCGTTAAAACCTTATCTTTCTTATATGTCTAATACGCACTCATCACTCATAAATACTTGTCAATTTTATACTCCTATGATCTATCCTACTTATATCTATACCTATACTTACAACTTAAATCTGTTCATCATACACTGATTACATGTGAAATAGCATACGAGTTAATCCCAACAATATATCACAATTAAATAAAAAAATGAACGAATGGCTACATTATTTTACATGTTACCACTTACATTTTACATGTTACCACTATAGTTATTTGATCCATATGCAAATAGATGAGCATTTTGTGCTGCAAAATACATTGTAAGCAGTGAAACACCCATACCGTTGCAAAAAGTCTCAAAAGAGATACACAAGGGAAAGGTGACAGAGTTGTACCCAGCTGATTGTGGGAGGTGAAGACAAATGGTAAAAGGAGGCGAATATAAGGTTAATCTCTGACACAGTTTTCTACCTGTATAAATAGTGTTTAAATGATACTGCCACTCACCAATAAGAACAGTCCACCCACTTCATAATGCTTTTCTCTGGAGCTAAATATTTTGAGCACTTAAAAGAGCCTTTAAAACAAAGTAATAGTGGGTTTGAATGCAATTAACAATTGGAGCTTTTAAATCATTACCACTAAACCCTGTCTCCTTCCTCCTTTTTCAGTCACCATGGACAGCACCACCATCCTCCCTGTCACTCAGGTCTGTAACCTGCCTGGTATTTTCTACTCAGATCTGTCTCGAACATCATGTCTAGGTCATTTCTAAATCTTGATGCTTTTTCCTGCAAAACATCTCTAAAATTCTGCCTTTTTTCTCCATTCATACAGAAAAATTTGTCATCCAGGCCCTCATCTTGCATTTCTAGTACTGTTACATCAGTCTCTCTCTTGCTTTGATAAATATTACCTTGCCCCAGTTACCTCCATTTAAAAAGCTGCTGCAAAGATAGTTGAAGAAATGAGCCATGAAACCATGTCACTCCTCCCTGATTCCCTCTTCTCCACTCTATCAAACATAAAGTACTCATCTTTGCTTTTAAAGCCTTTCCTGGCCTATTTTAACATTATCTTTTGCACACCCTCAAGGTGTTGACTTCTGCCAGTAATGCCAGCCTTTGTCTATTATGTTAATACAAGAACCTTCATACTTTCTCCCGTGCTGCCCCTCATGTATGGGAGAAGCTCCCTGTAAACATCCAGAAAGCCACATCATTGCTTTCCTTCAGATTGTGCCTTAAAATTCTTTTCTGTCATGATGTATACAAAAAGCTCAACAATAGTTACATACCTGATGCATGATGACAACTGTTTTTCTTGCATACTAGTCTCTGTCTCAGTTACCTTGTACTCCACTGTCTGTCTATCCATCCACCTGCTGTATCTTTTCTTACACTTTAAATTGTAAGACCTTTTAGGGCATGGACTATACAATTGTTAGCATAATGGGGCCCTGATCCATTATTGGGGACCCAGGACATTACCACAATACAAATAAATTGAATTCTGGAGTTGAGTATTCATACATTCATGGATTCTGAGACAAGAAAAACCATTGTGAGTGCCTAGTGTGACCAATATAACACAGGCCATAGAACTTCCCCAAAATAAGTCCTGTTGAACCACAGCATAACTTAAAAAAAATCCACTCTTAATTTAAAAATTGCTATTGATAGAGAATCCACCATGACCCTTGGTAAATTGTTCCAGTAGTTAATTATTCTCACTTAAAAATTGTCACCTTATATCCAGTATGAATTTGTCTAGCTTCAACTTCCAGCCTGTGGATCGAGTTATACCTTTGAGTGCCTGTTATCAAATTTTTGTTCCCTGTATAGGTATATACCGATAAGTCATCCCTATCCCATCTCTTGGTTAAGCTAAATAGAATGAGCTCCCTGAGTGTATCACAATAAATCTTTGTTTTCTAATCCTATAAGTATTCTTGTGGTTCTTTTCTGAACCCTCTTCAGGTTATCAACATCCTTCTTGAATTGTGGTCACACTATTCCAGCAGTGGTTGCATCAGTTCTTCAAGCACTTGCTCATATCCATTCCGTGCTAGGTATGCACGTACCACATGCACAGTTGCCAGAGATGTTTTTCCCCGTAGTGGTATCCAGGGGACCAGCCCTAGTGCCCCGGGTGCCCTGCACACGTGCAACAGTATAAGGGGTGCCGCCACCTCCACATCCTCTCAGTTCCTTCTTATTGCCCATGACGGTTGCTTGGAATGACCTTCTTGCTCTTGAAAGTCTTTCCCAATGGTTTGGACTCTGTAGTCCATTGTATATAGTTTTTGTAGTTAGCGTATTTAGTTATCAGTTAGTATTAGTGTATGTAGTGTAAAAAGTGGTCCCAGTCATCAAAGGTCATCATCTCAGGGTACCTCCTGCAGTGTGTGGAGGCCATGCCAGTGAATGACCCCCATTTGAGCTGTCTAAAGTGCCTTGGGGAAGCTCACGTAAAGGAGAAGTGCAAGATCTGCAGGAGCTTCAGACCGTGCACTCAGAAAGTCAGGGACGTTTGTCTGAAGACTTGCTCATGGAGGCAGCCCTCAGATCATCCTCGGAGCCTTGCTGCTCTGAATCAGTGTTGAGCACTTTGGCCTCTGTGCAAAGTGCTCCCCCGGCACCGTGCTCTTCCTGGCACCGTTCTCCATCCAGGAAGAAGCATAAGAAACAGCATGCCAAGAGAGGGTGCTCTCTGGTGCCAAAGAGGGACAGGCGGGGAGCAGCTGACGAAGTGAGACCTCTGCCGGGCCACTCATCCACGGTCAACTCTGGCGACTCTGCATAAGGCACTGAGCCTGGTCTGGGACCCACCTCTGACTCCTTTCCAGGCTTTCCAGGCTGCAAAGGATTTGGTGTCCCTCCCGGTACTGCCCATCCCCAAGAGCCCTTGCCAGCCAGAGCTTCTGGGGATAGAAATATTCAAGGGACGGTGAGCTCCATCGCAGCAGTGACCATTGTAGCACCTTCCAGAGGAAATCCCCGCCACAGCAGTCCCCAACCTGGCATCAGTCACCAGTTTCCTGGCACCACCTGGAGGCAGAAATTGGTACAGCTCTGCATTGTCTCCAGGGAAGAGTCCTCTTTGGAGTCAGAGGGGCAATCCTTCACCCTGCCAGAAAAGTAACTCCCTTCTCTTCATGTGTCAGTGTAATAATGCCTGCATCTGCAATTTTCACTCCATGCATCTGAAGAAGTGGGTTTTTTACCCACGAAAGCTTATGCCCAAATAAATCTGTTAGACTTCAAGGTGCCACCGGACTCCTTTTTTTTTTTTTTTTTTTTTGTGGATACAGACTAACACGGCTACCCTCTGATATTTGACAGAAAAGTACTGATACCTGACTTAGGCACCGGACTTCAGTACCAGCCCCAAAGCTGGTGCTTGGCCATTGGGCCATTTGCCAATGCAGGGGTAATATTTCCACACACAGAGGTTTTCCCTGGTACTGGGACCTCCTTCCCAGCATTCATACTCGGTGGTGTCCGAGAAACAAGCCACTGACCCTGCATTGGACCCCGACTCCAGTACTGACCCCAGCACCAAAGTCACTGAAGTGGCCCCTCCAGGTGGAGGAGAAAGGACCAGCCCCTCTTACGGTACTAGCCTTCTTCCTTGTCATCCCCGGATGAGGCAGTTGCAGGTCCTAGTAACCCGTTTCCGCCAGATGACTTCAGGGCCCATCAAGAATTCCTGAAACAGGTCACCACAAATTTGAGACTGGAAGCTGAGGAGTAAAGGAGTCCATGCAGAGCCTGATTGATATCATGGCTGCAGTGGTTCCTTCCAGAGAGGCCCTGCCAGTCAATGAGGCAGTGTTGAGTCCAATCAGAGTGCTATGGCAGACCCCTTCGTCTCTGCTGCCTACCTCAAAAAGGGCAGAGAAGAAGTACTATGTACTGGCCAGTGAATTTGAATACCTGTACTCGCATCCCCCCCGCCCCAGGGTCCCTGGTGGTGCCCGCTGCAAATGAGCAGGACAGACAAGGACAGTTGAGTGCCACCTCAAAGGATTAAGAGGCTGAATCTGTTCGGGTGAAAGGTTTATTCCACGGGCAGCCTCTAGCTTCGTATCTCTAACCAGCAGGGCATTGCTGGGAAAGTGTGATTTTAACCTGTGGGACTCAATGGCCAAGTTAAAGAACTCCTTGCCACAGGAGTTGAGGCAGGAGTTCATGCCCATCTTGGAGGAAGGCAAGACAGTGGCCAGGGCCTCCCTCCAGGCAGCTCTGGATGCTGCTGACTCAGCAGCCAGAACAATGGTGTCAGCGGTCACCATGAGGCGCTGTTCGTGGCTCCAATCATCAGGTCTCTCCCATGAGGTTCAGTAGTCCATCCAGGAACTCCTCCTCAAGGGTACCTCCCTGTTCTCAGACTCCAAGATTCACGACCTCAAAGACCCAAGGGCCATACTTCACTCCCTAGGCCTGTTTATGCCCCTGGCCTCCAGGAAGCATTTCAGGCCTCAATAGCCTCCCAGGTTTTTGGGGCCTCCCAGGTAGGAACCCTATAAAAGAAAGGGCTATTAATGTTGTCAGCCCCTACCTTCTACCTCAGCTTCCCAGTCAAGCTCAAGTAGGTACCCCGGTGGGACCAGGCAGGCCTTTTGAAGGCACATCTGAGGATGACATACCAGACTCAATTCAGAATTCATCCCCTCCTTTTGTTTTTGGACTGCCTATCACCCTTCTGCCCTGTGTGGTCCTACATAACATTGTACTGTTGGGTGCTCAGTATTGTAAAAGTTGCTTACACCCTGCAGTATTCATATTTCCCACGCCTCCAACCCCATCCCTCTTCATGGACCATTCTCATGAGCAACTTCTCATCACGGAGGTACAAGTTCCCCTACATGTGGGGGCCATAGAGAAAGTTTCTCAAGTCTTGTGACGGATAGGGTTTTACTCCCAATGTTTTCTCATCCTTAAGGCCGAAGGCGGCCTACAGCGCATCCTGGACCTGCATCGCCTCAACAAATATTTCAAGAAAGTGAGGTTCTCCATGGTCTCCCTGGCCTTTATCATTCCCTCCCTGGATCCAGGAGAGTGATATGCTGTCTCAATTTAAAGAATGTTTATTCCACATCTCCATCTTGCGTGCACACAGGCAATTCCTCAGGTTTGTGGTGGGCCAGTGCCATTACCAATTCACCATGCTTCCCTTCAGTCTATCATAGGGGTTCTCAAACTGGAAGTTGTAACACCGCAGGGAGTCACAAGGTTATTACATGACGGGTCGTGAGCTCTCAGCCTCCAACCCCAAGCCCCGCTTCACTCCAGCATTTATTATAATAAATATTTTTTAAAAGTATTACATTTATAATGGGGGTCGCACTCATAGGTTTGCTACATGAAAGGGTCACCACTACAAAAGTTTGAGAACCACTGATCTAACAGCAGCCCTCAGGTTTCCACTAAGTGTATGACGATGGTTGCAACCTACCTCAGATGTTGAAGCCTACAAGTCTACCCATACTTTGATCACTGGCTGATCAAAGACCGCTCTCAGGTTCAGCACAGCATTGGCGTAGTACGTGCCACCCTTTGGGCACTGGGTCTATTAATAAACTAACAGAAATCAACATTGGTCCTGGTGCAGACAATAGAGTTTACTGGGGCAGTGCTCAACTCCACCCAGGCCAGGGCCTACCTACCGGAGGCCAAGTTCTGAACTATGTCTGATCTAATCACCTGGGTCACAGCTCTCCCACTTATGACCGACCAGGTGTCCCTCAAACTGTTAGGTCACATGGCAGCATGTACCTGCATGATGCAATATGTGCACCTATGCCTCAGAACCCTACAGATGTGGCTAGAGTCAGTTTACTCCCTGGGTAGATGTCACTTGGACTAAGTTCTCATGATTCCATAACCTGTCTTAGCTTCTCTGACTTGGTGGAGAGATCTGTGTTCTGTGATGAAGGGGGTGCCTTTTGCTGCCCCGTATCCAACAGTAACCTTGGTTTTGGATACGACAGACATGGGGTGGTGAGCCCATCTTGGCAGACTCAGGCCCCAGGGTTTCTGGTCCCAGGAAGAACTCTCCTTGCACATAAACATCACAGAACTTAGGGCAGTATGATTGGCCTGCCAGGCGTTTTTCCCCCAGCTCTTAAGCAGGGTCATGCAGGTCTTGACAGACAACATGTCCTCAATTTTTTATGTCAACAAGCAAGGGGGAGCTTGATCTTCAGCCCTGTGTCAGGAGGCCCTCTGACTGTGGGACTTCTGCATGAAGCATGCCATTCACCTTGAGGCTTCGCACCTCCCGGGAGACTGGAATGCATTGGTGGATCACCTCAGCAGGTCCTTTTCCTCTTGCAGGAGTGGTCTCTTCACATGAAGGTCACCACTGTTATCTTCCAGAAGTGGGAGACTCCGCATGAGGACCTGTTTTGCCACCAGACAGAACAGGAAATGCCATCAGTTTTGTTCTTGCTTGGGCTCAGCAAGGGTTCCCTTTCCAATGCCTTCCTGCTGTCACAGACAGATGGCCTGTTGTACACCTTCCTACTGATCCTTTTGGTTCGCAAAGCCTTCCTAAAGATTAAGAGGGACAAGGTGAAGGTTATCATGATAGCTCTGGCATGGCCACCTCAGCATTGGTTTGGCATACTTCTGGATCTCTCAGTGGCAGCTCTCACCCCGTCTGGACTTGATTTTTCAAAACCACAGTTGGTTGGTTGCTTCACCCAAACCTCGTCTTCCTACACCCATGGAAGGGCTGAACCATGAGGAGCAGGCCTTCTCCCTACACCTATGGCATGGCTGCTGCATGGCTGAACCCTGAGGAGTGGGCCTGCTCAAATCAGTCTTGCAAGGTAGCAAAAAACATTCCACCAGGACTACCTACTTGGCTAAGTAGAAATGTTTCACTTATTGGGCCTTTGAATAGAATCTTTCTCCATCTCAGTCTTCCCTGCAGTCTATCTTGGACTGCTCCACCTGAAACATCAAGGTCTGGCTCTACTGTCTGCTAAGGTTCACTTGGCAGCCATCTCGGCCTTCCATCCTCCAGTATAGTGCAGATCAGTCTTCCCCCATGGGATGACTGTCAGATTCCTCAAGGGCTTGGAAAGACTCTACCTGCAGGTTTGTAACCCAATTCCCCCAGGGGACTTAAACCTGGTCCTGTCAAAGCTCTCGGGGGGGCCCCCCTTCGAGCCATTGGCATCTTGTTTCTTCCTGCTACTCTCTTGGAAGGTCTCCTTCCTGGTGGTGATCATTTTGGCCAGAAGGGTATCCGAGATCAAAGCCCTGACATTAGAACCCCCTTATATGCTATTCTTCAAGGACAAGGTCCAGCTGCCGCCCCACCCGACCTTCCTACCAAATGTAGTGTCAGAATTCCATAGCAACCAGGACATTTTTCTGCTTTTCTTCTTTCCTCACAGCACTGATGAGGAACGTTGGCTCCATACATTAGATATTAGGTGGGTCCTGGTCTTCTATATCGAGAAGACTAAGCCCTTCCGCAAGTCTATGCAACTTTTTGTAGCTGTAGCAGAAAGGATGAAAGGACTACCGGTGTCATCCCAAAGAATCTCATCCTGGACAAACATCCAAGTTTGCTACAAGCAGACAAAGGTTCCACTTCTGGCCATCGTGACAGCACATTCAATGAGAGCCTAGGCTTTGTCAGCAGAGTTCCTCACTGAGATACCAATCCAGGACATCAACAGAGCTGCAACATGGTCATCAATTCATACCTATGTGTCCCAATATGCCATCATCCAACAGGCCCTTGATGATGCAAGTTTCAGGAGAGCACTGTTGTAATCCACACATCCATGAATACCTCGCATGGAATGGACATGAGCAAGCATTTGAAGAAGGAAAAAAATGGTTACTAACCTTTCATAATTTGTTCTTCAAGATTTGTCATGTCCATTCCATGACCCACTCTCCTACTCCTCTGTCAGAGTTACTGGCAAGAAAGAACTGAGAGGGTGCGGAGCCGGCAGCACCCCTTATACCGGCTCATGTGTGCAGGGCTCCAGGAGGCGCTAGGGCTGGTCCTCTGGATATCACTAAGGGGAAAAGAAATCTCAGGCAACTGTGCATATGGCACGCACATCTAGCATGGAATGGACATGAGCAGCACATCTCAAGGAACAACAGTTATGGAAGGTTAGTAACCATTTTTTCCAAATGCAGAGTTAAAATAATTTCTCTACTCCTACTCAAGGTTCCTCTCTATATTCATGCAAGGATAGTATTAGCCCTTTTGGTCACAGTATTGCACCATTCAGCAGATTATCTACTATGTTCAGCTGATTATCTGCCACAACCTCCAAATCTTAAATTATCTTTTTCTTTTTTTTCTTAAAGCAAACTTTTTAAAGAAAGGTGCCAGTTTTTTTCTATTTATCTGTTCCAGGAGTGTGGAGTTTTTATTTTGCTGTAAATCTACAATCACAACTCATATGAGAATAGATTACTATTCAGTGTCATGAACTGGCCTGAGTAATCTTTGATCTTTAAATATTCAGGGTAAATAGGCCAAATCCCCTGAGATGGGATATTAGATGGATGGGATCTGAGTTACCCAGGAAAGAATTTTCTGTAGTATCTGGCTGGTGAATCTTGCCCATATGCTCAGGGTTTAGCTGATTGCCATATTTGGGGTCGGGAAGGAATTTTCCTCCAGGGCAGATTGGAGAGGCCCTGGAGGTTTTTCGCCTTCCTCTGTAGCATGGGGCATGGTTGACTTGAGGGAGGCGTCTCTGCTCCTTGAAGTCTTTAAACCATGATTTAAGGACTTCAATAGCTCAGACATGGGTGAGGTTTTTCATAGGAGTGGGTGGGTGAGATTCTGTGGCCTGCACTGTGCAGGAGGTCAGACTAGACGATCAGAATGGTCCCTTCTGACCTTAGTATCTATGAATCTGATCCTATAACTGAGTTAAAAGGCCATTTGCTCAGTTGACCTGTAAACCTTTTAGTACTTCATGAAAACTCTATAGTGACAAGCACCTTGATGTAATTTTCTGAGCTATATCTTTTTGTATTAGTTTCATTTTCATTACTTTGTTTTCTGCTAAGACACAGAAATGTCCCTGATTGTGGCTCCTAGGCACTTCAGTACTAGAAATAATAAATAATATAATTTGTACACGTAATATTTGCACTATTGTGAACACAAATTATATTTTGCATACAACCTATCTGTGTTTAGTTTGTGCGTATGATGAGAAGTCACCTACTACAGGACAGGCCCCACAAGGAAAATAACCACTGGCCATCATGTATAGCCCCCAGCTAAAACCTTTCCAGCGCATCATCAACGATCTACAACCTATCCTGGAAACAATCCCCACTCTCACAGGCCTTGGGAGGCAGGCCAATCCTTGCTTACAGACAATCCCCCAACCTGAAGCAAATAGTCACCAGCAACTACTTACCACATCACAGAAACACTAACCCAGGACCCAATCCCTGTAACAAACCCTGTTGCCTTCTTTGTCCCCATATTTTCTCTAGCGACACCATCATAGGACCCAGCCACACCATCAGAGGCTCATTCACCTGTACATCTACTAATGTGATATGTGCCAGCAATGCCCCTCTGCCATGTACATTGGCCAAACCGGACAGTCTCAACGTAAAAGGATAAATGGACACAAATCAGACATCAGGAATGATAACATACAAAAGCCAGTCAGAGAATACTTCAGTCTCCCTGGACACTCAATAACAGATTTAAAAGTAGCCATCCTTCAGCAAAAAACCTTCAAAAACAGACTTCAAAGACAAACTGCTGAGCTACTATTCATTTGCAAATTTAACACCATCAGTTTGGGCTTGAATAGGGACTGGCAATGGCTGGCTCACTACAAAGCAATTTTCCCTCTCTTGGTATTGACACCGCCTCATCAATTATGGGGAGTGGACCACATCCACCCTGACTGAATTGGCCTTCCACATTGGTTCTCCACTTGTAAGGTAGCTCCCTTCTCTTCATGTACCAATATATATTTATGCCTTTATCTGTAACTTTCACTCCATGTATCTGAAGAAGTGGGTTTTTTTTACTCCCAAAAGTTTATGCCCAAATAAATCTGTTACTCTTTAAGGTGCCACCAGACTCCTTGTTGTTTTTGTCCATATGATGAGTTTTTTCCAGGATTTATGTTAGTGTTCAGAAAGTATACAGGCAAGTTATTCAGTATTAAATAGTGTGAGGTCACTTTTTGATAATATGTCCACGTTTGATTAATCCTTCACTGAAAATTGACAGTGCTAAAATCACAATCCCCTTTTGTAAGACCTTGTTTTCGGCAGATTTCATATGGAATCCTCTGCACCAGAAGTATTCCAGAAAAATATGACTGAACTTCTGGAGGATGTGGTAGCAATACTGAGTGACTTTAGCGTAGACAAGAATAGAAATGGGGAACACAATACTCATTTGCACACTGCGCTGAGCATATTGGGTGGTGCCAGTAAAAACTGAACAAGGCAAAGTCTTAAATCAAGAAAAACTAGATTATCTTCAGCACCCAGAAGTGTGCTAGGTATTGAAGGACGACTGTCACAAGCTCTGCCCAGAAGATCTAATAATGTAAATTTATACACGAAACAATAAAAATATCATCTAATAAACAAAAAAGAAGGGAAAGGAGAGAGGTATGACAAAAGTTGCAAATATAGTTATGATAAAAATTACATGGATCAGAAAAATTGCATGGTTTCTCAGTAAGGCTCCAATTCAGGAAAGCATTCAAGCACATGCTTTCATGAATAGGGACCTAAGACAGTGTATAATTTTGGACATATGATTTAGTAAAGATAGACTTGATGGGCATGAAGAACTCTATCCAGTTGTCACATTTCAGCCTTCAAACATTGCGGCTGTTGCTTAGTGTATTGTCTTTGAAACTGATATGGCTTGTGGAAAGAAAAATGCACTTTAGAGAAACAACAAAGAGCTATGGTTTTATCTATTTACAGACATGCTTAGTTTAAAGTATGCTCTAAAATAAATAGTCATGTCCTGCCAAATATAGTGTCTTATATAATAATCATTGTAAATTCTTTGACCAAGCACTAGGGTTTATTATTCATGAGGGAAGTGCTAAGAAAAAAACAGAATGCCTATATTTATGAATAAAATACAATAATTTCTGGGATTTATTTTCTTTTTTTAAGATGCTAATAAATATTTTTCAAGCAATTATTTTTAAATCATAATACCGTTTGCTCAGATCAATAGGAAATTCTTGTGTGTTGTAAAAAGAACACATTTTAGATGAAGTTGCTCATTGTAATCTGACTTGTTAACAATCTGAATGATCTTCATTTCATACTTTTAGAGTTATATGAGAAATCTTGGCACTCATGTTTTTAAATATCAACTTTATAAATGTGACTGCTACAAAGAAAGGGAAAAAATCACACCAAAACTACTTTGCTTTGGCTTTCTGTTCTTTTTTTAGTGAAATAGCTGCCTACTTAAGTTCTAATAGTTCTTTACTTTCTATCCATAGATCTTCGAGTTTCTGTAATCTACTAGTAAATTCTGAATGTTATGGACTCTAATGATTAAGCTGTAATAGAGCTATTCATCCAAATACCTATTTGACTTGAACCCTGTTATTTGGGGCAGGAATAGAAAAAAAACATTTAAATTGGTTTGTCTTCAAAAATTAAGTGGACAATACATGCATAGATCTCCAAAATTCATCACAAGTTAGGTTTCAGAATCAGTACAATAAATTTCATACCAGCTCTGTTGCAGGTCAGTAGTTAAATCGGGTACATCAGAAATGCATTAGAAGGTTTGGGAAACTCATTAATGACTTCAATATCTTTAGAAAGTTGAGTGCAACTTATTTCTGATATCATTTATATGAAAATATGTTCACTAATTACTTGCTTGAACTGTGAGCTTTTCTCCTGATTGCTCCCAAACAAAAAACATTTTTTTCTTATATTAACTACTGTAAAGGAGTTTACTTGTTCCCAATATAATGTACCACCAATGCTCTAAGTTACATGACTCTCTTCACACTGTGCCAGTACTATCCCACTGGGGGGCTGTCAAGGGTACAGATGTGGGGACCTGCATGAAAGACCCCCTAAGCTTATTCTTACCAGCTTAGGTTAAAAACTTCTCCAAGGTACAAACTTTGCCTTGTCCTTGAACAATATGCTGCCACCACCAAGCGTTTTAAACAAAGAACAGGGAAAGAGACCACATGGAGACGTCTTCCCCCAAAATATCCCCCCAAGCCCTACACCCCCTTTCCTGGGGAAGGCTTGATAATAATCCTCACCAATTGGTACAGGTGAACACAGAGCCAAACCCTTGGATCTTAAGAACAATGAAAAATCAATCAGGTCCTTAAAAGAAGAATTTTAATTAAAGAAAAGGTAAAAGAATCACCTCTGTAAAATCAGGATGGTAAATACCTTACAGGGTAATTAGATTCAAAACATAGAGAATCCCTTAAGTTACAAAAAGACACAAAAACAGGAATATACATTACATCCAGCACAGCTTATTTTACCAGCCATTAAACAAAAGGACATCTAACTCATTTCTAGCTAGATTACTTGCTAACTTAACAGGAGTTGGAAGGCTGCATTCCTGATCTGTTTCTGGCAAAAGCATCACACAGACAGATGAACCCTTTGTTCCCCCCCTCCAAATTTGAAAGTATCTTGTCCCCTCATTGGTCATTTTGGGTCAGGTGCTAGCGAGGTTATTTTAGCTTCTTAACCCTTTACAGGTGAAAGTGTTTTGCCTCTGGCCAGGAGGGATTTTTATAGCACTTTATACAGAAAGGTGGTTACCCTTCCCTTTATATTTATGACAGGGGCCCTAAGCAGGAGTATTTTTGCCCGCTTCCTCCACAGCTCATACTAATAATTAATAGAGGGCACCATTGTGCTGCTTAGGGCCCTAAGCAATTGCTTAGTCTGCTTATGCCTAGCACTGGCTCTGCTTTTACAGATTCCAATTCTATTATACATTTAAAATGAACATGCGCCTATTTATCCATCGTTGTCTGTCAATCCTTATATCTGTTAGCACTTCTGAAATGCCTATTGCAATAGAATATAGGTATTGTACAAGGATAAGATAATGAGGACTGCCCAAAAGACCATGTTTTCTCCATTGTTATGCAGTTTTAAACATGGTCTGCTACTTTGCCCCCCTCCACCTCTTTCTCCCCCTTCTTCTTATGTTTTGGAGTGAGTGTTTGGCAAATACCGACCAAGTGATACTGGTTTAAAACCCTTCATACCTGTCTGGTGTAACTTCAGAGTGGACTAACTTCAGCTAACTAAAGGTATTTTTCTACTGTGTTATTTAAATAGGTATAAAAATTGTAGAGAAATCTTCAATCTTCAAGTTAACTGTATAAGCTATATAATAACATTTCAGGATTTTCACCTGTCTGTGTGTCGCTCTGAAGCTGGGAATGTCTCAGCCAGTGTAAAGTGATGGAAACAGGTACAAGCATGATTGAAAGCTCTTTATTTAGAATATCACAGGGTTGAATCATCACTGGGATTCGTGGTCTGTTACTGTCCAGTTTTAAGTTCTCAGCCATTAATGAATCAGATAAATTACATCTGTGCCATGACAAGGTGTGTTTATGTGCCATGGCAAGAATCCTAGACCATTGTGATATCAGGTAACTCAACTAGTCACAATCCTAATTTACTCTACACCCTTACTCTGTAGCTAATTTCTGTGCAACAGTTCATTGGTTGTACAAAGGAGACTGCACTGATGACAGATTACTTGGCCTTGCTGCTGCAGTTCTTCAAAAAAGGAAGTTAATATGTTAATAACCATATGTATTCTTCATGTATGTATGTCAGATTTAAGGCTACATAGTAGTTGATGAAGCCGGGGGTGTTAACAATGTGTTGTGGAAGGAAGGTAATAATAGTTGATAAATTTGATATCTGTGAAGATAGAGAAACAAAAATATGGTTTTTGGCCTCCACAATTTACTTGTTTTTCATTATGTGAGAAAAAGTTGTAAGTAGAGCAGAGCAACTTTAACTAATATTAAATGAATTTTCCTAGTTTTTAAACTGTTGAAATTGAAGATGAAAAATTGCAAGCAAATAATATGCTGCCTTATGAAGCATGGCAACAATATGGTGAATGCAGCAGCTGCAGTGAGGGGTCAGAGTGGAGAAATGTTGACATTAGCCTACAGACAGCCTTTGCAACTTGACAAACCTTGTCATATATGAAGACATAAGATGCTACTTAGCAAAGAATGTTGATATTCATAAATGTGGCACTTGAAATTGATGACACTGAAGTCAACATTTACATTAGAGTAAATGGGCCTGTAGTAATTTGAAACTGGATGCAATGTATGGACATAGATCTGTGCCTAGCAAACAACACCATCATATAATTAATGGGCCCTTTCAAATTGGCACAGCTCAAATAATTTATGAAGCATAATCATTTTTCTCAAATTCCAAAATGGGAAAATATAAAACTGGTATTTATATAAACTATGATATACAGTCATCTACATTGTAAGTTTAGTGTAGACTATCCATTAGTAATCTTTTCAAAAGGGTTCTGAAAAAAAGAGAAATGCTAGTGACCCAAATTATAAAACCATTTGTTTTTATTCTAACAATATTTTAAAATATTACTGCCCTAGAAATTATAATTATTTAGAAAATTAGAAGCTTTCTTATACTATAGTTTATAAGTTTTGAATAAAACAGCTAGCAGATGTTGCCATCTTGTCTCTTCTTAAACGCAATTCACTGATACAATCTTACCTATGGCTTAACCACTGCTAAACCATAATTGCATCATATTAAAGTTTTGTTTGGTAATTTTAAATATGAGTATGACTGAGACCATTGGCCATTCAAAGTAAAGTTTTGAATAATCCTTATTAGAGGCACATTAAAATTTACATGATAAAACAGAACAAAATTGAAGAATCTAATTAGCTGATAAGCATTACAGTAGTGAAATTAGTACACAGCAATTCTGTGGTTAAAATGCTTTAATTGTGTCAGCTTTTTTAATGATCACGTTTATAAAAGAGCACAAAAATTAAGTAATTCTAAATCCTGACAAGTTTGAAAATACTGGAAGTACAGTACCTATAGTCAATAGGAACTTTTATTTTATACTCAGTTTGAACTGGAGTAGCTGCTAGTCTTTTTTTGCAGCCTTTTTGAAGCAGGTGGTACTCGGGAGGGAACTGAGCTGTTTAAGAAAATCACTTTTTTCATATACAGCTTTTTTTTTTCTGACCGACACTGAGATGTAAAACCTTTAAAAGTCTGACTCTGATCTGGGGAATAAATGGTGGTGGTTAGAAGATTC
Source organism: Dermochelys coriacea (assembly GCF_009764565.3). Lineage (NCBI taxonomy): Eukaryota > Metazoa > Chordata > Testudines > Dermochelyidae > Dermochelys > Dermochelys coriacea. The sequence continues at coordinate 76,411,479 of NC_050072.1, read as the reverse complement.
CGTTTTTTGTTGTTTGTTTTTTTAAATGGCTTAGTTCCCTCTTGAGAGTTGGCAGCTTCTAAAGGGCTGCCATCGGTATGGTGTCTGCTCTGAAATTAATCTTCTTGCTGCTTCTTGGTGCAACAGTGTCTTAAAGTCAATAATGTTTCAAACTGAAATCTATGTAAAAACACCTTTTCATGTCTTAATACAAGCAATGACAGACAAGGGCAGAAATTATTATTTTAGTTATCTATTTTGTAACCAGCTTAACCTTCATTTAATTAACTTTTAATATGAAACATACTTTTTTCTTTTTATTTTGTATCACCTGTTCATTATTCTTTGTTCTGATGATGAATTTAATAGAGAAAGGTAAAAAGAAAAGAAACGAAATACAAAAAAACTATATTAAGGCATTGTTAAGGTTACACAGCTTAGCATTTAAACGTAAGGAAATGCAAAGGTGCAGGTTGAATACCTAACCATAACTCTATCCATTTGGACATAATCATTACAATAAAAATTTTATTGTATTGTATGTGTAGTTTAAGCTTTTAGAAAGAAATGTAGAATGTTTATATGGACCAAATTTTCCAAAGAGTCCCTCACCCAATTTCTTCCATTTGGGCAACTAAATGAATGGCATGACTTTCAAAAGTGTTCCACAGAGCAACTCCGATTATGAACATCTGGGTCTACCTGTGTGTGCTGAGTCCTTTTGAAAAATCATGTCCTATAGCATTATTTTGAGAAGTAGTATGTCATCATATAATTAAAAACTGTATAGTAATACTTCTGCACAAGGAGGCAGATCCAAAGGTTATGTTGCTTTCTGTAAAGTAGCTTTAAAAATGGTATTGTTTGAGGTGCATATTTGTGTCTCAGCAACTCCATATTATATTTGTTCAGTTTATAAGCAAGAGGGTATTTTAACTGCCAAACCCACACACTGTAATTTAATCTGTAAATCAAGTTCTTTCAGTTTCACCACATCAAAGAAAGGCATAGTTAGGTGCAATTGAGGTGTACACCTAGTAAGTCTCACTCAAAGTGTATTTTAATAGTGATGATGCATGAGAAGAAAAAGGCCAGCTGACGTGCACATCTACACCAAATTAATATAAAAAACAAATGGAACTAAAATATACTTGTTACAAAAACATACAACCTCATAAACTTATTTTGTGTTAACCGTGTCCCTCTGTAATCCAACCACCAGGTTGTGTTTATGTTGATCTCATCTCTTTCTATGCTATGTTTATGAGGTCTATCTGAAAATCTTGCTAGTGCTGGGCATGCCTCCAATAAGGCCATTCATGGTAGTGAGAACTACAGTGTCTGGTAGTGGTTGTGTGATTGGCCCATTACCTGCAAGTGTTGAACACCTCCAGAGAGCTGTTCAGCCCCCTCCCACTATGTAAGTGATGGGTGCTGAATATCTCTAGAGGCTCACTATCTGGTAGGATCAGGTCTGTAGATGGTAAGTTCCTTAGGGCAGGGACAATGTCTTTCATTTGTCTGTAAAGCAACATGCCCAGTTACGACACTATATAAGTAATAATTAACTTTCAAATTCCAAGATTTATTTATGGAAGTGGGACTTAGAAAAATAATCTTTTTCATTTAAATGGACCAGATGTCAAGTGAAGTCACTGTAACCATTTTTCATTGTCAGCTGTCAATCCAAACTGGATCATGGTATATGCATAAGAGGTCTAATCAGGCGCCTGATGAATTCGCTTATGGCTAACGAGCCCAATTCAGGAGCAACACAGTTTGTTATAAATTTCACATGTGTTGTCTGAGTTACAGTCCAAGACTACAGTATGCTGCTGTCGTCTTTCTCACTTTGCTCCATTCTCTGGGTCAAAGCCTCTTCATGTTGAGTGGCACCCAGTGCCAGATATTCCCTCCAAATTGGATGGGATTCTTTGCGCTCCTCCCATCTTTCTACATTGATGTTGAACAAGTCACTGGAACTACTGAGACAATTAACATAGAATCTCACAGTTCCTTTTCATAATGTAACTAAACCAAGGTTCAGAGTTCAAATGTAACTATCACGTTTCCTAATGTTTCAGTTCTTAGCCGTGGAACTTTAATCCTGCATTATTAGTAATACTATTAAATATGCATTAAACTTGGATTTTTGTTTCTGGAAACATTTTGAAATGCTTTTACTTACATAATGGAAAATGTTTTCTGTATTAAGTATTCACCCTCAATCTGATGAAAGTATTCGTAGTCCTTTGCTTTTTATTTATGCTGAAACTCTTTTGTATATATGTTTTTTAATTATTTGTAAAAACCTAATAATACTTTAAAATCCGTAATAAATAATTAAAATATTCAGTGATGTCTGCTTGACTATGAACTTTCCCTAAAGCAAATAAACTGAATTTAGCTCTGTATCTAATGAAAATTATATGCTGTCATATGGGAGATCAAAGCTCTGTTCCTGGTTCTTGTGTCTTGCTCACTGGGCTGGCAGGAGCTGGGAGTATTGCAGAGTCGGTATCTTTTGGCCATTATTTTCAAGTGTCCATTAAGTTTTCCGTCTCTGTTGGTGCCCAACTTGAGATGCCAAGACCACTCTGATTTTTTTTTTAAAGAGATGCTAAGTACTTAAGTTCCATTGACTTCAGTTAGAGTTGTGGGTTCTCAGCTTCTCTCCAAATCAGACGCTAAAACTTTCAAGTTGGACACCCAAAATTAGTAGTCACTTCTGAACATTTTGCCCCTAGGCCTTTTGTAAGCTCATGGTAAAGTAGCACCTCTTAGTACTCTGCGGATTCCTCTGCCTGAGTAAGGAGCAGAATTGAAGGCTATAAAAGGGAGTATAGTGGGTTGGATAGTTGAAGTTGGAAGAAGATGAATTTGAAGAGTCAGTAAACTGGCAGAGCTATGGGAATGAGGCATGATACACATTACATATATTTTCCCTTTCAGAAAAACAAACAAAAACGTCCTCTCTCTGTTCATGGTTGTAGGTATCCTGAATTAGCAGCTGTGTGCCGAAATTCTAATACTCTAATTCTGTATCCTGGAGCTGAAGCAGCTAATTTGGAAGAAGTGGCTTTGATCTTCCCAAGTCCATCCACAATCATCATCATTGATGGAACATGGAGTCAGGCTAAAGATATATTCTACAAAAACTCTCTTTTCCGGCTTCCTAAGCAGGTAAGATGTAATGCTTTGACTTGAGAGTGTAATATATGTCTTCTTTTTTTCACTGGAAGTGTTTGGATTAGAACTGGTTAAAAACTAGAACTTTATCCTGTATAAAATTTGTATGTTTCAAATTTTGTCCCAATTGAAACAAAAAGTCAAAATACTGACATTTTTCACAGAACATAAAGTTCAAAAAATTTGGATTTTGAAATGTCAGAATATTTATGTTGACATTGCTGAATTGAAATGTTTCATTTTGCTTTGTTGAACGGACTCAAAACATTTAATTTCAGTTTGATTCAGCACTAATCCACATCCACTTGAGCCTTTAGTGCCTCATGGTTGCTGTAGTTGGGGTTCCACATGCTCCCATCCTTCTCTGTGAGCTGAGTTCCCAGGCCAGAGTACTTTTCTCATGATGCACAGTGGACACTTGAATCCCATGATTCACCATACTAGTTCAACTAGAGGGGAGACTGTGGTGCATCCTTGGAAATGTAGTATCCTGCCAGGCAGACTGTCCTATAGAAGAAAGAATGCAGTCATGAGATATTAGAACTGCAGCTCCCATGAGGCATTGTGGCAGCTCCAGCAAACTCGCACAATGTCAAGCGGACCTGAAAAAAAAAATCAGGTTGGCATGACAAATTGAAATATTTTCAGTTTGACTTGAACTGAAATGAAATTTTGCCAATGGAAAATTTGAAAAATGTCAGGGAGGTTTTCCATTTTGTGGAAATGGATTTTCTGTCCAAAAAAAGCTTCAACGGAAAATTCCAAACCATCTCTAGCTTGAACTCAGGACTTCCAAAAGGTTGTTGTTGGTAGTAAGGCCTCTTAATAAAATGTTTGCAGTGGTGAAGTCTACATTTTTTTTATCCTTTTTCCTATTTCCAGGTAAGTGTACGAATCTGAGTGTGAAAGTAGAATATTGTGGCCCTTCAGTGCAAATTCTCAACTCTTCTACTCATGTCCAAGGGAAAGCTTGTAAAAATCCAGAATGGTTGTCAAATCATAGCTACTGAATATGGAGGGAGCTTATAATGAAATATATTAATAACATCACATTTTCTCCAGATATTACCATTAACAGCAATAGGTTTTCCCCATCCAAGTACTCCAGATTATAATGTTTGAATATAGCACTAACAGTTAGTGCTAATAAAATTAACAGATGTAGGTTCTAGTCCTGCTCTGAGAACTGTGTGAGCACAGCCCTGAAAAAAAAATTGTGTATATCAGTGGTGTTGTGTAGGATGCATACACGTGATTCTCAGTGCAGGATAGAAGACTTAATTTATTGTTGTTACATGATTAACCACTGTTATTTGGGCAGTTATTCCATCCTTTGTATAACAAGTTTCAGTCTAACACAAGTTACTTGTTATACACAACTTGTCAGCCTGTATTATTTTCTCCTAAAAATACTTTATATGAGTTAATCAGTTTAGTTGTGGATTTAACAAAGTGGTGTTTTGATCTACAAGTCATGCTTCATCCACAACCAACTGTATTTTATCCTAAACCCAGAGACTATGAGGTTTTTAAAAGTGATCTCCCATAAATACTTTAAAACTTTATAAATAGTCATAAGCAATATCTTTGGGGGTAGAAATATAAAACGTGAAACCTTAATGCAATCCTCTCACAAGTAATTTGTGGTTCCTATTAAATTATGCAGCAAGTGGATATTTTTAAATAAATAAGACCTGCAATAAGAGATGGCTGTTTCATTCTTACATATGCAGAGAGAAAGAGATAAGTGTTGTTGTTAAAGCCAGGTCTGGTTGGTCTTCTGTATTAGTTTGCAAAAAGAAAAGGAGTACTTGTGGCACCTTAGAGACTAACAAATTTATTAGAGCATAAGCTTTCGTGAGCTACAGCTCACTTCATCGGATGCATTTGGTGGAAAAAACAGAGGGGAGAGGCGTGTATATCAATCTCCCCTCTGTTTTTTCCACCAAATGCATCCGATGAAGTGAGCTGTAGCTCATGAAAGCTTATGCTCTAATAAATTTGTTAGTCTCTAAGGTGCCACAAGTACTCCTTTTCTTTTTATAATTCCCTACGATCTCAGTAAAAATGTAGACTATAGGCAATTCCCATAATCTTGATGCTTAAAGCATTTACTGCCTTAAACTTTTAATTCCAACAGAAATATTTTTAATTTCAGGGCAGAAGAAATGCTCTTCTGTTCCGAGACAGTATGAAGAATAAGAAACCAACCCTTTTACAGGAGAATAGAGTAGGCAGGTCTTTAATTTGTTGAAATACACTAAAAATAGAGAATGAAATGTTTGCATTTGTACAGCTTGTTTATTGAAGTTGATAAAACTGTAGAATAAAATCTGATTTACAAAATTCAAATAATTTAATACTCCTGTGCACAACAAAGGCCTTTCAAAAACCAGACATTCATGTTTTATAGTGTTACAGTCATCGCATTTCAGTGTGATTTAATATATTATGGACCAGATTATGACCTTCATACAGTATTTATTTTTATGAGCAGATACTCCCATAACCAGTCCCACTGAAATCATAATTAAACTGTGTCAGTCACCAGTATAGCAGTGGACACTTCCTAGGCACTCAGGTGGTGGTATGTCTTACAATAAGTAGCTGGAGGCATAATCACTTCGTAAGACATGGTGCCCCTGAACACTGGAGAAGAGCATCCTTGGAACTGCCCACTAGTACACCTGTTTATCCTTATAGTCAAAGTTATGCACTCATCTCAGTACAGGAAAGGATGGTGGTCTGAATCTGTTCGATCGTGCCTCCTCCAGGACTGTTAGTGCTATTGGCAGCATTAACAGACACGTTCTTACCTGATTCCATCTTTTACATCACACACATTCAATATGTTTAGATATATTTATGTAGATTAAACTAAATTTGAATGATTTTTTTTTCTAAGTACAAATAATTTGGTTAAGGTAGATTGGCCTACTTTATCAAAAGAGTTTGTTATACATTTTCAAAAAGTCCATTATTTCTGGTTTAAATCAGATGAGAAAGCATTCTACATATTTCTGAGTCCACAAGTGCTGGTCAAATGATCATTTACACGACACTAGAAAAATGCTAATCCGTTTTGAAGATCAGTTTTAGATTATCATTGCTTTTTTCCTTATTAATTAATGTTTGTATGGAACTTTACATTTTCAAAGTGCTTTGTGAGTGCTAAATGTTATGAGTTATTAAAATCTTGCATTCAGATAATATATTTTAAAAGTTAACATATTGTATGTATTTGTGGAATGATATTGTTTCACTTATACAGCCAACATCTTTTTATGTTGTTAGTGAGCTATTAGAAGCTGTTATATCTATTGTCATGAATTAGGAGTAACGTTTATTAAATTTTTAATTGGAAAAATTAGATAAAAGTCACACATATTTAACCATTAAAATATACGTTATTCTATTCATACTGGACCAGTAGAAAGCTCATAGTAGAGGTTAATTTAGTCCATCAATGCAAAAAAGGCAGCGGAGGGAACCTTCCCATTATTTTCATTATTCCAGAAGTAATTCCAGTTGTTTTAATTGTCTGAAATATAGTTCAAATCCCTCTTAATTAAGGCCTCAAATGAGCAAGTATTTAAGCATATGCTGAACTTTAAATATGTTAAGAGTCTCGTTGATATCTGTGCGACTCCTCACATGCTCGAAACTGGGCATGGTTTTAAGTAACTTGGTGAATCCTTGCCCAAAATACTTGTGCAGCGTTTTCTTGTTAGGTAAAGTTTAAAAAAAAATCACATTTTCTCTCTTGGAAATAAGTCCTGGAGATCCTCTGGTGATTGTTGAATAAATGACAGCCAGACCATAGTTCTATCTCATCTTTAAAGCGTATCCCAGGAAATCCAGTGGTGTTTGCTGCAAGGTAGCGTGTAGTCACTATCTGAAGGTGGGGATTCTTTTACAGTTCCTTAGTATGCACTTCCATGCTAAATATAAAACAGTTATGTCATCTACCAGACCTCTCTTGGTATGTGAGCAAAACTGCTTTATAATCCAAAAAAATGGAGAGACAATGTTTCATTCCCTAGTCCACAATCCAGGAGACCTTTATATTAGGTGATATCCAAATACATACCAGCCCGGTATAGAACTCTGACCAACACTTGCCATTCATTATTATTTATTTATTTACATATTTGCATTGTGATAAAGTCCAAAGCCCCTAGAATTCTGGTCCTGTTGTGCTAAGTTCTGTACAAGCACATATCTATGATTCAGTGCTTGATCCAGAGAGCTTGGGAAGATGGATACTGGGGAAATGATTTTTCTCCAACAGTTCCCCATATAAGCAGACACTATCAGAAACTGTCTAAGTGGGTAAATGGAACTTGCATATCCTTCACCACAAGTTTTAAATATTGACATTTTGAGCTCCAATCTTTCTTCTGCTTGTAACTTGCTTGAAAGGACTTTTTTTAATTGCTTCTTGAAATTCAAAGACTTTGCAACTGTTAATATTTGCAGAGGCAAAACTTAGCTAAGGCCTGTGAAGTAATGGGATCTTCATTACTGGAACTATGGCTTTTGGGCTTGTGGGGTAAAGGCTTGGCAAAGTACTCAGGACAGGTATAGGTGATCTAATAGATCTTTTCATTTTCTTACTTCACAGGAAAAAAAATCAAACTTTGTCATTAATCCAAACTATCATAAATCTGGATTTAAATCCCCTCTTCTCAGCCAGAGAACAGACATGAGCTGAGATTCTCTTCACCCAATATGTACATTACATAGATATTCATAGATATTCATAGAATATCAGGGTTGAAAGGGACCTCAGGAGGTCATCTAGTCCAACCCCCTGCTCAAAGCAGGACCAATCCCCATTTTTTGCTATGGATCCCTAAATGGCACCCTCTAGGATTGAACTCATACCCCTGTGTTTAGCAGGCCAATGCTCAAGCCACTGAGCTATCCCTTCCCCAATGCATAAGGAACAATGAAAACCTGTTCCTGTTTCCCTTGATTAACAGATTCATTGCAGATTGCTAAAGAAGAGCTGGTTTACATTTGCCTTTGAGCACCTGATTAGCTTTGTGGGATGCCTGCAGAGAGTCACTGGATCCCAACTGGGATTTTTTGCTGGTTAGCCATGGAAGATGGCCAGTTCTAACATAATTTATTGTCCTTTTTATAGTTATGAATGATGCAATAGACCATACAAATTGCATTGTAACTTGTATTTCTGTTACTTGGTTTTGCAGGGAAGGGGATGAAAGTAGCTGAACATCCTCAACAGATTTTCAGTGACTTTGGGGGTGTGGGGGAGGTGATATCTACATTCATCCACCTCTTACTTTGTGTAAGAATGTCCTTTACAAAATCTGTCAGGGTTAAAAGGGTTTTGAGGGACACTGCTATGGGACTGATACACTGTGTGGCATTACCCCTTGGAAAAACGAATTAAGATAAATGTAGATCTTGTAAGCATTAATTCCTGTGGCTCTGTCCCTACTGGAAAACCCTCTCAGATTCAGGATAAGACACACATAGTGGTATTAGAGATGGAGCCATTGTACCAGGGAGCAAAATACTTTGTTCTTTGTATCAATCTCCTTGCTTTCTGCTGATGTCTTGTGATCTGTAGGATTTTGCAGATACTGGGATAGCAGTGGGGCTTAGAGGGCCATGACTTCTGCTCACCCCATAGATATGCAAACATTGCATGCTGAATAGATGTAAACTTGGGGATTTTGCTCTCTTGCCGAATTTTATGTGGGAAAGCATGATTGTCCTAGTATAAATTACTTGTCATTCTTTATTTAATATGTAGCCGATATATACAATCAAGGTGTCATGTTGATAAAGTAATCTTTTTCACTTAGAAGCATTGTTAAAAATATATTGTGCAGAAAGATTGAATAAAAATTTTTAATAATAGTTTTCCAAGGTTTACTCTCTGTATAACTCCTTTTCATGAGCTGGAAGCTGGTGTCATTAGATGGAAAATTGTGACAATTTGAAAGCCCATTATGTTCGGCAACATTAATGAACCTAATGTGAAAAGAGGATACTTTGGAATGGTGTTCGTTCAGATAAGACCTTTTACAGGTTTAGGTTGTCTGGTTCATTTATAGAGAAGTTTATTAAGAATGTGTGTTTTCTATTTTCTATTTTCCTCTATCTTGGGAACTACCCACAACATTGCAGTCTGGTGTGACAATCAGGCTGTGTTGGTGTGGCGTGATCCCCAGAGTACAGCCTGAGACTGTGGGACCGCTGTGCCCCCTTAACTTTCCAGCCTTGGCTGTCTCTCACAATACTTTGACAAGCAGCAAATCTGTCCAGGTGCTGTTTCACTCAGCACAACCACATGTAGAGCCGCACACCCAGTTAGATTGCATGAATGCTCACAGAGCCACTCATGAATCACACAGAGAAAGGTGCCAGCCAGCTGCCCTCCAGCTCCCAGCCTTGCACATCAGGAGTATACCGTTTTGCACTGCTCAAGACCCTTTCTTGAGCAATGCAAGTTTATTAATTGGTTCACCACTTCATCAATGGAAAGTGGATATACACCAGCCTTTGTAAACCTGAGCAAATTTACCAAGCACTTCAGGCAAACTCACTGGTAAAGATAAACAGTAAACTAAGTTAATTAATTACAAAAGATAGAATTTAAGTGATTTTAAGTGATAAGCAAAAAGTCAGAGTGGTTACCAAATAAAATAAAATATATGCATGCAGTCTAAACCTTAAACCTTATCACACTAGACAGTATTTAGATCAAGCAATGTTCTCATCCCACTGGATCTTACAGTCCTTAATGTATAGGTTTGTCTCTTAAACCTGGGCCAGTCTCCTCTGTTGAAATCATCAGTCTTCTGAGCGTCCTTGTTGCTTGCAGCATAGGTCATGGGGGGAGGAGAAAAGGCCCAGCATGGGGGCACTGTATTCTGTTTTATATCCTTAGTCCATGTGCTTGGAGAACACAAATCCAGGCATGTCTGGTGGGCATTGCTGAGTCACCAGGCGAGGTTGAGCAATTCCCCTGATGTGGCCTTGTGCAAGTGAGTCATTGCATTGTATCACCCTTGCTAGACAATGGCTGATGGTTGTTCGACACCCACCTGGGAGTTGGTTATCTCCCTGATTTATTGTCTTAGGGAACCTAGTATCTGGGTGCTTCCCAAACCCACAGCATATTTTAGTGACAATCGTACAATACAATTCTCATAACTTCATATGCATTAATGATATACATATTTAGCTAGAAACCGTGGCTTTCAGCAGATCATAACCTTTCCCTCAGGGGTGTGGATTTTTCATGCCCTGGAGAGATGTAGCTCTGCTGATTTAAGTTCCCAGTGTAGGCCAGCCATTTGTTGGGAAGAGTAGGAAGAAGTCTGCATCCAATACTTTCTCCAAGATGTGGGATATCTTCTCTCAGGGTGGGGCAAGAGAAGAACATTGACATTTTCTCCTGCTCCCTTAAACATATCCTTGAGTGATACTGGCAGAATGTAAGAAAGGCTGCAAGGTGAATTATCTATACGCTTTGGCAGTTTCTCATATCTAGGTTAGAGATACTGGATTCATCCTTTCACATGTCAATGATTATATTCAGTAAAACACCAGCAAACTATTCCACAGTGATCCCTTTTGTAAGTTTTCAATGTGGTTATGGATCCCATATTTGAACATAAGGGAAATTTTCCCCCTCAAGAATGTCACTTTCAAAGATGTGTGTTTAGTTGCCGGGACTTTAGCTTGAGTTCCTTCCTTTATATCACCTCCCTGTCTTCAGATTTTTTCTGGATCAAACAATATTTCATTGTCCCCCAGAGTTTATTCTAAAGGGCAATAGACTTTTGTATTAATTAAACAATTGTTCTATTGACCCTAGGCCTAGTGCCTTCTCCCTCACAGGGGGAAAAGTTTTCTGTTCTGTACATAATGTGACTGATTAAATTTTACCCCTTCATGCACAACCAGTTAGAGAACATGTGCTGGTTTTCATCTGCTTCCAGCAATCGAAAACAGCATGCAGTGCTTCCATTGTCTGCTAAATAAAAGATTGCATCCAGTTGGTTTAAGACTACCCAAAGGTTGCATCTGCATCCTTACAAATGTTACTCCTCCTATACAGCAGCATGTCAACCTTGTGCTTGGAGGGATGAGGCACTGGCCTCCCTGATCTGTATACCTGGTCCTCCCCCAACACATTTATTTGTTATTGTCAGTTGGACCTGTAGTAGACTCTGAAGTCAGAAGAACTGTCATGCAAGCTACACTGAAGCTGCTTTACTAGAGCGTTTATTAATCGCTACGCTTCTGATAGTCAGTGCTTTCAGCTGATCACATGGAAAGGGCAGTGTGACAAGGGACACTCACAGATTATCCAGTTTATTGTGGCTCTCTTCTAGCCTGCATTCTTTTCCGTATCCCCTCAAGCAATGTTGCTTAGAATAGCCAATTTATTCATCTCTTTACTTATTCTGTAGCCTATTTCTTGAGTTGGAAGTTTCTCTGAAGAGCAGGACTGCGGGAGTTGGCTGACAGATCTTGTTTTCCATTTTCTCTTTGTTGGAGCTGTAATGCTGATAGTCAGAGTTATTGCCGTGTAGGATGAGATAAATGACAAATCAAATTTCTTGGTAGCACCCTGGCATTATTCTATATTATACTGTATTCAGTTTTACTTTTGTTTAACCATTAGCTTTAAAGATACAAACTATATTTAATACACAAATGCCTGCTTGGTTTGAAAATATTTATCTTGTATTCTTAACTTGGATGAAAAGAAATTAATAATATCTCTTCATTTTTAAGTACAATACAGTGTTGTAAGCAATTGCTATTTAGAAAAGAACTATACAGGTCTTCAGATCAGAACGTCAATAAAGCACCCAAATATTTATTATGTGTAAACAAATTTTTCAGCATTTTTAATCAGATGCCTGCTGTGCACTAATTTCTCAGTGCTCCTATTTATAAAAAAGTAGCCCTAGCCATTATTATTAACAAGGATCTTCATTAGAGAGTTCCCCAAACAATTGGTGAGTGCCATCAATAATCTGTTGCCAGATTATTGTTGTGTTGTTAAGAATAATTAAGAGAATTATGAAGCTCTAATGGAAAGTTTAAAGGAAAGTCTCGTCTTCAAATGGAAGAGAAATTGAGGGTTAAGGAAACAATTTTGAAACTATAATATTTTAACAACTTTCCAGCTGGAATTTCATTGCTACTGTTATTTTTCCATGTTCCATTGAGAAAAATGCAATTGTTGGAAGGTACTTGGTTAGCACAGATGACCATGCTTATACTAGAAGGGTTCAGCAACAGGTAGAAAGTTTTGTCAAATAGCTGGAAATCATAGTTCTTTAGTCACACAGCTTAAGCTCTCAAAACAAATTTGAAATGTCCTCAAGATTTTTCATATAAAACCACAAACAACAAAGGGGTTGTATCTCTTCCTCCTCTGTAACCCTGGGTGCTGATGTGTTGTGAAGCTTTTTCTCATAGACCTGACATCAGCGTCCTGCTCACAGTACAATGGCCTCACCCTGTCTTCCTGGTTACTCCTTGCAGAATGACACCAACAGCCATTACAGTCCCAAGGCTTCCCCAGTGCATTTTCCCTGCAGTTTCCAGTCCCTCTCATCAGATGTTAAGTTCGCTGCCTCCAAAGAGACAAAGTGCACACACTATCCTGATACTTTAGCTGAGGCTTTTACTCAGGCAACCTTAAGTCTGCACCCATAATGCCACCCTTACAACAATCAAACCCTAACCCTAGACCTTACTCTTAATTGTAATGACCTTCTGTGGGGACAGAGAGAAGGTTATTGAGTGAATATTACCTTCATCACCATAATAGAAAAGCTCAGAACATTCAAAAGAAAGTGTACCTTTACTTCTGATTTCAAGGAATTTTAATTTGTCTGTTTTCAGAAAAATACAATGTTCTCCTGGGTATTTTGGCTGAAGTTAAGTGATTTATAGATTCCTTCAGCCATAACTCCTGATTAGTGAAGTGTTTATCCTGCCTGGGAATTTCTTTTAGTTTGTATAAAAGGTTTCAGAATTACTCCAGGAGAAAAATCCCTGGAGACTTCTTGAAAGCTGCCTGGAGATTCTAAGCCTCGAATCTTGCAAGGCTTTCAGGAATGTATCCCATTTTTTTTTCTCAGACAGCCTCTTTCCTTTGTACGTGACTTCTTTCCTCCTGCTTCCCATATAGGACCACATATCTCCCATGTGGCTTTCCCTCTTCTGTTCTTTCCAGACCACATCCAACTATACCCCAAGTGGTATCTCCTGCCAGTCATTCTCTCCATGTTGCTTATACATGCTCATAAATTGCCTCTGGAGCTATGTGCCTTTTGCAAAGCATGCATAAAATGATGCTTATATATTATTCCAACGTCAGATTGTTCATGTACTATCAAACTGATGAGTATTATATGCTTCTATCCTGTATATTCTGTACACTTCAAAATATAGATGTGTATTTGCTTAAAATATACATATTATTTTTAAGCATCTGTGTGCGTTTGTATTCTCATAATCATACCTTTTAAATACTTCCATAACTTCCATGTTCGCTTCTTTAAACCTATGAAAATATGTCTGCTTATTAGGGACTCCCTGAAGAGTGAAGTTTAATGTTTGTGTGTGATCTATTTAAGGGATAGGAACCAAAAATTGAAAAATTTTGAAAAATGAGTAACAAGAAGAGTAAAGGATTTCAGCATGATAGGTAAATCCACAAACTCACAAACAATGATCTGGTACCTCTGACAATTCTTGATTTATTCATGTATATTATTTCATCTATCGTCTATGTTACAATCAGAAAATCATACCATAGTTTATTGCTCCAAGATTATGAGCCAAATTCTCTGGTGTAAATATGCAAAACTTCATTTAACTCTATGGTCCTACCCTCATTTTACACTAGCAGAGAATTTGGCCCTATATCTGTGTAATAGGATGGTTTGTTTCATTAAGGGCTGTAGGGGCTGGAACCGGCTGGCCTTGTTTTGAGGCAGAACCGCTTTAAGAACCAGTGTTTGGGACTGATAGGTTGCAGGTTGTATTTATCAGCCCCAGCAAGGAAGGGATCATGAGACTGAGTCTCCTGATTGCTTGCTTTCTGGGGAGATATAAAGGAGTGCTCCCAGCTCAGCAGGAGGAGCTGGAAACAGGTGAGATCTACAGGGAGGCTCTCATTTAACAGTGAGCGAATGAGTGCTGCAGGGAGTAGGAAGGCTTCTGCAGGGTCAAGTGAAAGAGTCCAGTTTATATATGACTCAGGATGGCCTGCAGAGTATAATCCTGCAGGCTAGAAAAGAGAAGGCAGCAGAAAGGCTCATGCTGACTTCCAGAGAGAGGGCCTGTGGAGTTTAAGAACCACAGGGAATGAGAAGGATATGATAGAGATGCTGAGCTAGTGTTAAATAGCTTTATTTTGAAGAAATAAAACTCTGAAGCCCTGAAAAAAGGGGACTTGAAATCCAGAGGATGGAGAGTGTTCTGTGGTACCGGGACTGGTGAGTTAGTCCACATTCTCTACTAGTAATATTAGTTAATCCTCTTTCTCTGGAACTTAATTTCCAGTGTGTAACAAATTAATTCCTTGCTGTGGTAAGCATTTGGTCAGTAAAACTTCTGACTTTTAAAATACCTCATACCATGTCTCTGCCAGTCCTAGTAACTTCCTGGACACTTCATTGCAACCATGCATTAACTATTTTAAACTACTTCTTAGAGGCTATGACAAACAAAAGAGGTCACATAATTAAATCTATTTTAAAATTACACAGCAGTGCTCCTTTACTGAAAGTTTGCCTATGATGTTTGCTCTAAAGTATTGTTGCCTATCATTAAATTAGGGCTGTCAAGTAATTAAAAAAATTAATCACGATTAATCGTGCTGTTAAAAATAATAGAATACCATTTATTTAAATAGTTTTGGATATTTTCAACATTTTCAAATATACTGATTTCCATTTCAATACAGACTACAAAGTGTACAGTGCTCACTTTATTTTTTATTACAAATATTTGCGCTGTAAAAAGCAAAATAAATAGCATTTTTTAATTCACCTAATACAAGTACTGTACTGCAGTCTCTTTATTATGGAAGCTGAACTTACAAATGTAGAATTCTGTACCAAAAAAACCTGCATTCAAAAATAAAACAATGTAAAACTTTAAAGCATACAAGTCCACTCAGTCCTACTTCAGCCAGTTGCTCAGACAAACAAGTTTGTTTACATTGCAGGGAGGTAATGCTGCCTGCTTCTTGTTTACATCACCTGAAATTGAGAATAGGTGTTCGTGTGGCACTGTTGTAGCTGGCATCACAAGATATTTACATGCCAGATGCGTGAAAGATTGGTATGTCCCTTAATGCCTCAACCGCCATTTCAGATGATATGCGTCCATGTTGACGATGGGTTCTGCTTGGTAACAATCCAAGCAGCGCAGAGTGACGCATGTTCACTTCCATCATCTGAGGCAGATGCCACCAGCAGAAGGTTGAATTTCTTCTTTGGTGGTTCAGGTTCTGTAGTTTCTGCATCAGAGTGTTGCTCTTTTAAAACTTCTGAAAGCATGCTCCACACCTCACCCCTCTCAGATTTTGGAAGACACTTCAGATTCTTAAATCTTGGGTCAAGTGCTGTAGCTATCTTTAGAAATATCACATTGGTATCTTCTTTGCTTTTTGTGAAAGTGGTTCTTAAAACGAAAAGCATGTGCTGGATCATCTGAGACTGCTGTAACACGGAATATATGGCAGAATGCAGGTAAAACAGAGAAGGTGACATACCATGCTCCCCCAAGGAGTCAAAAATTTAATTAACACATTTTTTTTAACGAGAGTCATCAGCCTGGAAGCATGTCCTTTGGCATGATGGCCGAAGCATGAAGGGGCATATGAATGTTTAGCATATCTGGCATGTAAATACCTTGCAATGCCGGCTACAAAAGTGCGATGAGAATGCCTGTTCTCACTTTCTGTTGACATTATAAACAGAAGCGGGCAGCATTATCTCCCATAAATGTAAACAAACTTGTTTGTCTTAGTGATTGGCTGAACAAGAAGTAGGATTAAATGGACTTGTAGGCTCTAAAGATTTACATTGTTTTATTTTTGAGTGCAGTTATATAACAGAAAAAAATCTACATTTGTAAGTTGCACTTTCATGATAGAGATTGCACTGCAGTACTTGTATGAGGTGAATTGAAAAACACTTTTTTTTGTTTATATTATTTTTATTACAAATATTTGCACTCTAAAAATCATTGTGAGCACTGTACACATTGTGTTCTGATTTGTAATTGAAATCAATATATTTGAAAATGTAGAAAAACATTCAAAAATATTTAATAAATTTCAATTGGTATTCTTAGCAGTGCGATTAAACTCAGATTAATGATTAATTTTTTAAATTGCGATTAACTTTTTTGAGTTAATCGTGTGAGTTAACTGCGATTAATTGACAGACCAAATTAAAATTTATAGCTGCATAAAGTACAATTTATTTTACTGTCAAAATATAAACCAGATATAAATTTAGGGAATATTTTCCAAATTTTATGCCATTAATACAGAGGTTATCTTATTGTACTATTTTCTTAGTCGGAATATATAACTCTATGAAGATGAACGGCAAAGTTTAAAAAAAATAAGTTCCTGTTTTATCTTTGAAGCATTCAGATGGCACTATAAGTATTAAGATTTTAAAAAAAATATCTGCTGGCTTTTTAAACATATAAAATCTTGACTCTTTTTCTTGGAGGACTTTTCAGAGGACTGGACAGGTATTGAGATTATGACATCAGGGGAGTTAAGTCAATAGAACCTGAGCAGTTGAGAAAAGAGGAAGAATTATTGAATCATGCTGTTTAGAACTCTTTGTGATATCTTTTGTGTATGGTTTTTTTGTTAATACCTGTTTAATTCAGATCAGAAATGAGGATATTCACAGCTGAACCCAGCAACTCCATCAGTACTGTTTTGGTTTTGGTGATTTCTTGGTATGGACATATTATTAGCATGGAACACGAACAAATTACGAAGCATGTTTACGAAGGGATGCCGCTACATGACCGATGATCCTGTGGTCACCAAAAGTTTTGGTGATGCAATAAGATTGTCTTTCATGGACATAAACTGAATATCCAGCTAGTCACCTTAAAGACTTAGCTAGACATAAATTCAGTGGCATTCGATCTGCAAGGAGGCTTTGTCCCTCTAAGACTTATTACAAGTTTTGTGATGATAATGACTTACTTCAAACACCTGACAGACACTTGAAGCTCTCTGAAAGATTCAAACCTGTTTTTTTTTTTCAATTGAGGGTGAAAGCTCCCACACCTTTAGGGAATCTTCCAGTAAAAGCAAGCAAGTTAAGATTAAAAAAAGTAGAAGAAAAAACGACTTTTTAAAAGATTGCTTCATACGTAATCAAGAAGCAATAAAGGGGACAAGTTTTGGCTTACAGTCCCACAGCAAGTTTGAGAGAGCCAGAGGTGAGCTCAGATCTTCTGAATCCTAGTCCAGTCCTGTAACCAGAAGACAATCCTTCTCTTCTTTGCCCTTTGGCCATCTCTGCGTTCTGTGCCTGTGTTTTCAGTCAAACTTGTCATGGGACTCCATGACCTGGAGATGCTCTTTTTGGATGGGGTATGGATGATTATCATTTAGGAACTGTTGCTCGAGTGTCCTTTATTAAACTGTGATGTTCTGATTACAAACCTAGGCCCCAAACCGAGAACATACACAAAATGCCTTTATTGGTCCAGGAAGAGTTTGTTTACATCTCCCTGCTAGTGGACTTCCTCCTACTCAGTGCTAGCTGCTCTCCACCCAGTGAATGTAGGGAGTCTCTGCCCTGGTCCTCCTGGCCCCTGGTGGAGTGTCTCTCAAAAACCAGGATTTTGGTGCTTGTGAGCAGGTGCATTCACTCCTATTTGTGCACCCTTTTAGGAGCAGCCACCTTCTTGACTTAATTTAGCTCTTCATTTTTTTACTTCGGTTTACATATTTTCAATGTCAGTAATGCAATTAGCAGCTTTGTTTTACTAAAATAAATATTGATAGGATCATGGCCTCTAACTCCTCTTTGTAGTCATAAGGGGAAAAATATCCTCCAAATGAAATCTTTATTGATGTACTGGACCATAGGTAGTCTTAGAAGCAGGTAAAGCTACCATTTTGGCTGAATGGGTGTGTAGGGAAGCAGACAATTAATGGCAGAGGATATGTGTTATGTTTGTGCTTTAATTTATAAAATGTTACAAAACTGAAAGGAAATGGGTGGGTGGGTTTGTAAAAACAAAACCTTTAAAAACATTTTTTCTATAATTTTAATTGTATTATAATTAATAGAAACAGATGATTTCCCCAAAACAAACTAATTGCTGACCTACTAACTTTATCCCCTCAGGCAACAGCTGGGAGATTTCTTGCATACTTTGTTAAAGGTCAGCAAACTCTGGTCTTGGACTAGCCGTGGAAGAAATTCCATAGTTGAAAATCTTCCACTGAGGAACACTTCCACCAGCCCCTGGATATTTAAAGCTGTGGATTATATTTAAATATATATATTATATTTAAAGCTGGTCTCAAAGGCTGTTGTAGTACATTTGGCGACACCTCTCATATCCAGGACTCAGACTGAATAGGACTTTAGATTGCAATCAATACTTTGAATTTCAGTCAGAAACTAATAATGAGTCAGTGCAAATCTTGGAGAGCTGATGTGATGTGTTGCCTGTGACTAGCCTCACTTTAGAGAAGCAGCTGCATTTTACCTCTGCTGTAGTCTCCAAGTGGTCTTCATGGGAAACCCTGTGGAGAGCATGTTACAGCAATCCAATATGTCACAAAAGGTAGAACTGAGAGAGAGGTGAAGATTTTGGGGTGGAGCAAATTAGGCTACTAGTTCTTTCTGAGATGCCCAAAACAAGCAGAGGTCCAAAAATACCGGGAAGTTGCAAACCCCTTGGGCAAAGAATGGATAAAATCCCTTCACTAGTTGGAGTAGAATCCAATCTTATATTATCAAACTGCTCCGCAATCCACAACCTTCCCTCTATATTATCATTTCAGATAAATGCCAGCCACATATCTCTTATACCCACTGACTGAAGATTTTAATCTGGTATGTTGAAAAATTCAACCCTTTCATTTTTAAAAAATCAGCTTGTAGACCCTCCTGAAAACATTTGTGACTAACTGAAAACATACAGGACAATAGACTTACATAAACAGAAAGCATGTGTATAGGTTGAAAAAGAGAGAGAGAAAGGAAACTAGGAGAGATTATTAGTCTATCCATTCTATGCATTTGAACATCATGTCACCTTAACTAGGAACTTAATAGAGATTTCAGTGGACTTTGGGTCAGACATCTGAGGAGCATGTACTGTGATCATCATCATTTCAATGCGACCTATGTATGAGGGATAATGAACAGCCTCATCATTTACAGCATGATCATTTGCAGGCTCCTCATCAGTGATTAACTGACAAAAATTTGTAGACATGTGACCGTCACCACATTCTAAAATGTGATTATGGATTCTCACTTGTTACTGTTCAAGGGATGTATATGTCTTAACTGTGAACATTATAAAAACCATGATGACTGATTAATAGAAATATCCATAGCAGATACAGTCAAAGATACTGCTGTGACAAGAACTTTTTACTCATAGGATCTTGTAAAGTAATTGAGAAAATAAAAGGAATTGCTTTTTCCTTCCACATTTATAGATTGAATATATGAAGCAGTTCACGTCTGAGGTCAAAACATGCAGATTAATTAGCCATAGTATGTGTTTTAAGACAGTAACAAAATTCAGAAGATGGAGCCAGCTCAAGGCTATAATATGATGTCAAACATACAAGACTACCAGATGTATAAAAAGCTATTAATGTGGTATAGCTATATATTCATAATATCTCAGTAAATTATAAACCTACAGCATCTGTTTCTTTGATATCATTCCCAGCATTTCAGTCAGTCAGATTCTCAAGTCCCATATGGTATTCTCTGTGTGTATACCATAGAGCATTTTCAAATATTATAATGCAAACCTGTCTACCACTAAGAAATGGAAGATATTGCCAAGCTTGTGAAAAAGGATTTTGCAGAAAGACACAAGAAAAGCCTTCCTTTTCCAACCAACTATGTACAAAGAATAATTGGAATAGATGCTCATTGAGCCTGGGATCGAAACAAAATCCTCTCCCCTCTTATGCTGGATAGGAGAAGGATATTTTAAAAATATTTTGAAGCCTCTTCAAATGGTTAATTAGTATGATTGTATCATTGATTTAGAAAATCAAATTTTGATTCTAACTAGAAATAGGGGAAATAGAAATCTGAATGTTTGC
The DNA here is from genome assembly GCF_009764565.3 of Dermochelys coriacea. NCBI lineage: Eukaryota > Metazoa > Chordata > Testudines > Dermochelyidae > Dermochelys > Dermochelys coriacea. The sequence continues at coordinate 76,390,943 of NC_050072.1, read as the reverse complement.
ATACACCAGTAAATTTAACAGCCAGTCAGTGTTTCTGTTATTAATATGGGCTAAGCCACATTTTGGCCATTTTAATTTACTACTGCTCACTCTGAGGATTAGGCCCTTAACTCTCATAAAAATAAACACCAAGAAATGAATATAGTATAAAGGTTTGGTTTTAACTCAGATATCTGAGGGCATTCTGAATGACAGCTGCTGAGTGAGGGGGTGAATTCCATGTATAGGGGGTGCAAAAGGTATACCGAAGTGACTAAATTAGGTAGCGGAGACTCGAAAATTCTTGTCATTGTGAACTAAACTGCCATTGAATTTATGAACATCCTATTCTCTTTACTTAGGGAAATAATCACATTATCTGCTGTGTTTGGGATCTTGTGGGTAAGAACTAATTTTTTGCTTTCAAAGTTGTTAGTGTCTTTGTCTTTACCTTTAGTCACTTTGACTTAAATGTGCCCAAAAAACAAACCAGGAGTCTAAATTTCTTCTATACGAGGTATATCTCAAAAGGGAAAAAAACAGAACATAAATTATTTTATAGTACACCAATGAAAATGGATATGCATATATAGCTGGATTTCAAAACCCAAGCACTCTGCACCTAAATTGGTAATTGTGTGTAGATATCAGTGAATAGTTTTTGTTAAGAAATTTCAGATGTCATTTTAAGTATCTAACTGTTCTGAAAATCCATTCATGGTTACGTGCACAGGCACAGAGTTGTGTGGTCATCTAAATGCACTCAGACTAATGTTTGTGCATGTAATGAGGATATTCAGAAAGACTTAAGGAGATTTTTTTTTTTGTCCTTGGTGTGTTGATGTTGGATTAGTTTGGTGGTGCTCTGGGTCTATGGGTATATTTTGTGACTAAATAACCCGCTTCATTGATGGATGCTGTAGAATTTACAATGTCTTCTTTTACTTTGTACCCAGGTAATATCAATTGTAGGAATGTGCCCACTGCTAATTTTTGCATTTTTCTCAAGTACAGCTTCTGTTTTACTGATCTGGCACCAAGAATAATGGTCCAGTGCCTAGCCACTGCCCTGCACTGACATAATATTTTCATGCTTGATATAATCTCCCAAATGTGAAAATCTCTGTGAGGAAACTGTCCCCATGGATGATCATGCTGCATTGCCCCAAAATGTGCACCCTCTTCCTAGAACACAGGGCCACTTTGCAATCGGCTCACTTTTTGAAAACCCTTAGGCTCAGAAATTCTCCTTGCATATCTGGTTAGTCATCTATGCAAATCTATCCTGGCCACAGTACATAAGATACCTCTTTCCCAAATGCTTGCAAAAATGAGTAACATATACTACTTAACAATGCGTTAAATAAAGGGGGAAAAAAATGGCCCAGGACCATGGAAAATGCTTCATATAAAGTAGTAAACCATTATAAATGTGTAATCATTGAAGTGTTTTAATGTGGACACTTGTCTTGAAACTGAACCAGTAGTGGAACATTAACTACTGAAGGGGAGAAGGTAAGCCTTATTCATAGGACACTTCAACAAGTTTGGGTGCAGGAAACATCAGGTCCACCCACTGCATGTGGAGGTAGATAGCTAGGTGACTGCACAAAAGCAAAAAATAATACATCTTGTTCCCCAGTTTATAAACAATTATTGGGAATCAGAGTAGCAGCCGTGTAAGTCTGTATTCGCAAAAAGAAATGGGGTACTTGTGGCACCTTAGAGACTAACAAATTTATTTGAGCATAAGCTTTCATGAGCTACAGCTTACTTCATCGGATGCATTCAGTGGGAAAATACAGTGGGGAGATTTATATACACAGATACACAGAGAACATGAAATAATGGGTGTTACCATACACACTGTAAGGAGGGTGATCACTTAAGATGAGCTATTATCAGCAGGAGAGTGAGGGGTGGGGAGAGAAGACAACCTTTTGTAGTGATAATCAAGGCGGGCCATTTCTAGCAGTTGACAAGAATGTCTGAGGATCAGTGAGGGTGGGGGAAATAAACACGGGGAAATAGTTTTACTTTGTGTAATGACCCATCCACTCCCAGTCTTTATTCAAGCCTAAGTTAACTGTATCCAGTTTGCAAATTAATTCCAATTCAGCAGTCTCTCGCTGGAGTCTGTTTTTGAAGTTTTTTTTGTTGAAGAATAGCCACTCTTAGGTCTGTAATCGAGTGACCAGAAAGATTGAAGTGTTCTCCAACTGGTTTTTGAATGTTATAATTCGTGACGTCTGATTTGCGTCCATTTATTCTTTTACGTAGAGACTGTCAAGTTTGACCAATGGACATGGCAGAGGGGCATTGCTGGCACATGATGGCATATATCACATTGGTAGATGTGCAGGTGAACGAGACTCTGACAGTGTGGCTGATGTGATTAGGCCCTATGATGGTGTCCCCTGAATAGATATCTGGACAGAGTTGGCAACAGGCTTTGTTGCAAGGATAGGTTCCTGGGTTAGTGATTCTGTTGTGTGGTGTGTGGTTGCTGGTGAGTATTTGCTTCAGGTTGGGGGGCTGTCTGTAAGCAAGGACTGGCCTGTCTCCCAAGATCTGTGAGAGTGATGGGTCGTCCTTCAGGATAGGTTGTAGATCCTTGATGATGCATTAGAGTGGTTTTAGTTGAGGGCTGAAGGTGATGGCTAGTGCCATTCTGTTATTTTCTTTGTTGGGCCTGTCCTGTAGGAAGTGACTTCTGGGTAATCTTCTGGCTCTGTCAATCTGTTTCTTCACTTCAGCAGATGGGTATTGTAGTTGTAAACATGCTTGATAGAGATCTTGTAGGTGTTTGTCTTTTTTCTTATTGGCATTCAGATTCTGATTCTCAGATAGTATAAATTAGCATAGAAGCTACATGGACTTATACTAGCTGAGAAGTTAGTTGGCTCATTGTGTAGAGAGTATGATGTCCCTCACTCTATCAGCAAGAAGTAAAAGTTTTGATTAAATGACTAGAACCTACGATGATGTGCACATGTTTCATTTTTGTTTCATATTGGAGATGTAGAAAGTAGATTTCTTCTCTTTGCACAGATAAAAGCAAGATTTAGGCTATTTCAGCAAGTAATAGAGAGGATAATTTGATGGCCAATAAAGCAAATACATGACTCCTGTTGTTTTCTTGCTCAAGCAAGAAAATATTCTGTTTTCAGAAGATCATAAAGCATATGTGTGGGGTAGGGAAACAAGTGAGATTCCTCATTTTTTTTTCCTGTTAGTGTAAACTATTTGGGTACATTTTTTTTATTTCAGAGCAAGAGCAGTTCTAAAGTGCTGGTTTTGCAAATAATATTGCTTGCATATAAGATTACCGGTTTGGAAAATATGCCTATTGTATGATAACAGATTCTGCTGGATTTTTCTATTGCTTATTTCAAGTACTTTTTGCTGACCGTGGGTGTGTTCCTAACAGTCTTAACATTCCTGATTCCTGCCCATTCCTCCCTTTTTGCCTGGTTGTCCTGTTCATTAATATGGTATGAAGAAAACTACAGACTAGGACAAAAAAATATGGTTTTCAAAGGAGAGTATTGGGTCAGATGCAAAGGAAAATATTTAGGATGCTTCAAGTATAGGGTCAAATTTTCCCAAACTTGAGGCTTGTTGCATCTGAAAAAACAAAAGCAGATTTTTGCAGACAGAGTTGATAGATGTTTATAAATATGGGTATTTTTATGTGGAAGTACCTTACGCACATAGACTTACTAGCTTCTGTTTGCACATGGGCCTTAACTATTAGAACATGTTAGTCCACAGATTTGGGGAGTGGGGGAGGGAGGGGTTTAACCTTCCTGGAGAGGGAGAGACAGGTCTGAGGCTCAAACCTTAAGAGTAAACCCAAGAGTTAGATGTCTAATTCACTTCCAATATCTTCAGATAATTTAGAGCTGCTTTTTTTCTTCTTGCAGTCAAGGCTTGTTGGAATGAAGGAAGTATCTTTCAAAAAGTACAGATCTTTTCTACCTTGTGCTGTCCATAGTCAGTCACCTGACCTTGGCTGACACTGTGTACGCTCATGTGTTTTTGTTCACTACAAAGCAACTGAAACTGTTCACTCAGTTGCATTATTTGATTTGCTGATTATCCTGACAGTACCTTGTTTTATGATATTATCTTTTTTGTGGTGAATTACTCCATGAATTTCTACAGTGTGCTGTTAAAGTGAGTTAAAAATAAGTAAAAACCTGTTGTGGCTAACTGGTTCCTGCCATTCATGCTCCGGCTTTTAGGCCTGAAGTAGCTGTTGTTCCAAAATGGGAAGGTGGTGGGTGGGCATTCTATTAATTTAGATGGAATATATGGGCCAAAGGTGTTAGCATAACCCAGTCACTGTCTAACATTAAACAGCGTTAAACAAGGCTCAGGGTTTGGTATATAGAGACCTCAGCCTGCTTAGTACCACGGCAAACACACCATCAAAAATCCTTTTAACCTTTCATTAAAGATAAAGAAGAGGGAAAACAGTGAAAATATTTGAAATGTAAAGTATTAAATGAGGCTCTCATTTTAGCAACGCCCCTTATTCCTTTTTTCTTTAGCTAGGAGAGGGTTTTTAGAAGAGAAAACTCCCTTGAGGGACAGTCTCTTAGTTGATATCAAAGATGGTACTAACTGCCCTTTTGAGGAAAAGAGAAGATATTAGTTGAGATGGGCTCGAGCTGCTGCTGCTGTTAAAGTCCAGTCCACTTTCATCCTAGGTGGTGGTTGGGAGTCAGCTGAAGCTGGTTTGAGGTGGCAGTGTCATCTGGGTCAATTTCTCTGGCCCAGTCTGGACAGGACATCTCTCAGGATCAGTTGGACAATGGCTTAGGGTTCTCGGAGACAATGGAGAGGGCAGCAATGATGGTGCAGTTTGCTCCAGTATCCCATTTTCCTCCTGAAATCTTTTGCTTTAAGGATAGACAAAGGGAGTGCTGGGCAGAATAGTCTATCCCACTATTTTGTCCATCAATTAGGCATAGTTTCCGATGCACCCATTTTGGTTGATCGATTTCTGATTCTATGCTTTTCTTTTTTATCAAGAATTATATCAACTCACTCCTTGAGTTATATCAGTAGGCCTTTTTGTTTGGACTAATTCAGTCTTTCTGCCTCCCTTTCGTACCTTTTCCCATCAATATTTGTTATAGATTATTGTGCATTTTATGAACCTTCACTCACTTGTTAAAGTTGAACTCACAATTAGGGTAAATTTGTAGGCCCACTTATCACAACAGCATTACTGAATTAAAAAAATGCATGGTGTTAGAGTACATTTGCAAAGCTCTTCTGCCTCTGGCTCTCTGGTATTACAAAGGCTTTCACTCCCATGTCTGGGCACTTTGAAGTATCATTTAACATTAGCATCCTCCAAACAGATCCAAGAAGCACTTTGTCAGAGGACAGGCAGGAGACCTGGTATAACTATATAATGATGATGATCGTGTTTAGATACTGAAGTGTCTTTGGAATGCAAGCTGGTTAGTACAGACATTCATTGTAAAGAATGGCTGTGCACAAATGTGATACAAAGAGCAGCTGGTCCATGTGCTGTTAAATTGGTATTTACTGCTGTGCTCATTCTTCAATCATCTTTAATCAGACTTGGCATTCTAAATTACTGTAATATTTTTTGTGAATTTAGCTTTCTCGATTTTAAGCAGCTCAGAACAGTGGTTTTCAACCTTTTTTCATTTGCAGACCCCTAAAATTTTTTGGAAATCTTAGACATAGTCTGTTGACTTCCAGGGGTCTGCGGACCACAGGTTGAAAACCCCTGGATTTCAACATCTATATGAGGTGGGGAAGAAAAGAAAGTATGCACCTTAAGAGTAAGGTGAACTAGATCAGGTTTTCTCAATCTCTGGGTCGCAACCCAAATTTGGATCACCAGAATGTGTCAAAAGGTTGGGTGGGAAGCTGGGATGGGTGGGTGGGGAGGATTCAGTCCTGCCCCTGGGCTGGGTGGTGGACATCCTAGGGGGTTGCAGAGCCCACCCTGCACTTACTCCACAATGGCAGCTCTGGTCCCGCAAGACTGGCTAGGCTTGGCTACCCACTCCAGGCTTTGCAGCCTGCTGCACAAGGTTGCTGTGCCATTCGGGTTTGACCCCGCTGCCCATCCGTCATGATGATGGAGAGCTGGATGGACCAAATTTGACTGAGTAGTGCTATGATCCCATGTACCAGGCCGTAATGTCACAACACCACTCTCAAAAATTTGGCCCATTCGGCCCTGATTTCTGAGTTATGTGAAGTGGCAAATAACACTTGCCTATTCACTTTCTCCATGCCATTCATGATTTTATAAACTCTAGCATATCCCTCTTTGTCATCTCTTTTCCAAACTGAGCAGTCCCAATCTTTTTAATAAAAAGAAAAGGAGTACTTGTGGCACCTTAGAGACTAACAAATTTATTAGAGCATAAGCTTTCGTGAGCTACAGCTCACTTCATCGGATGCATTCATCGGAAATGCATCCGATGAAGTGAGCTGTAGCTCACGAAAGCTTATGCTCAAATAAATTTGTTAGTCTCTAAGGTGCCACAAGTACTCCTTTTCTTTTTGCGAATACAGACTAACACGGCTGCTACTCTGAAACCAATCTTTTTAATAACTCCTTGTATGGAAGCTATTCCATACCTGTAGTAATTTTTGCAGCCCTTCTCTGTACTTTTTCCAATTCTAATGTATTTTTCTTTAGATGGGGCTACCAGAACTGCATGCAGTATTCAAGATGTGGTCATACGATGGATTTATATAGTGACATTATGATATTTTCTGTCTTATTATCTATCCCTTTCTTAATGATTCCCAACATTCTGTTCGCTTTTTTGGCTGCCACTGCACATTGAGTGGATATTTTCAGAAAACTATCCACAAAGACTCTAAGATCTTTCTTGAGTGGTAACAGCAAATGTAGACCCCTCATTTTGTATGTGTTGTTGGGATTATGTTTCCCAATGTGCGTTACTTAGCATTTATCAACATTGAATTTTATCTGCCATTTTGTTGCCCAGTCACCCAGGTTTGTGAGATCCCTTTGTAACTCTTTGCAGGGTCAGCTTTGGATTTAACTTTCTTGAGTAATTTTGTATCACCTGCAAACGTTGCTACCTCACTGCTTACCCCTTTTTCCAGATCATGTGTGAATATTTTGTTGAACAGCACTGCTATTTATCTCTTCCCACTGTGAAAACTGACCATTTATTTCAATCCTTTGTTTCCTATCTTTTAACCAGTTATTGATCCATGAGAGGACCTTCTCTTGTATCCCATGACTGCCTACTTTGTTTAAAAGCCTTTGGTGAGGGACCTTGTCAAAGGCTTTCTGAAAGTCAAAGTACACTGTATGTTCTAGAACATCTTTGTCCATATGTTTGTTGACACCCTCAAAGAATTGTAATAGATTGGTGGGACATGATTTCCCTGTACAAAAGCTATGTTGACTCTTCTCCAACAAATCATATTTATCTACATGTCTGATAATTCTGTTCTTTATATTATTTCAACCAATTTTCCTGGTATTAAAGGTAGGCTCACCTTGCATGGTGATTGCCAGGATCACCTCTTCAGCCTTTTTTAAAAAGCAACATTACATTAGCTATTCCCCAGTCATCTGGTACAGAGCCTGATTTAAGTAATAGGTTACATACCACAGTTAGTAGTTCTGCAATTTCACATTTGAGTTCTTTCAGAATTTTGGGGTGAATACCATCTGGTCCTGGTGACTTATGAATAAATTAAACAGTAATTAGTTTCAAAATCTCCTCTGACACCTCAATCTAGGCCTGTGCCTCAGATCTGTCACCTAAAAGGAATAGCTCAGGCATGGGAATCTCCCTCACATCCTCTGCAGTGAAGACCAATGCTAAGTATTAATTTATCTTCTCCACAATGACCTTGCCTTTTTTGAGTGTTCCTTTTAGCACCTGGATTGTCCAGTGGCCCCACTGATTGTTTGGAAGGCTTTGTGCTTTTGATGTACTTAAACTAACAGCAAATAATTTTTTTGTGTCTTTTTTGTGAGTTCCTCTTCAAATTCTTTTTTTAACCTGCCTAATTATACTTTTACACTTGACTTGCCAGAGTTTATGCTCATTTCAGTTTCCTCACTAGGTTTTTAAAGGATGTATTTTTTGTCTCTGATTGCCTCTTTTACTCTCTTCAGCCTTGGTGGCACTTCTGGTACATCTAGTGACAGAAGAAAGAGTGACCAAAATGCTACTTACATAAAATTATAGGTTCAAGGTGATTTCTTGTCTCTTTCCACTCAAAAATATAATGTGTTCACCTGGATGGCGGATGTCCTTTTGCAGTAACACCTTTGAATGCTAAAATGAGTTTAACTGTCAGAGAAGCAATATTAAGGCCTAAAAAGACTGACTGGTGGTCAGAGTCAATATGGCTTCCCTCTTAATCAGGGCTGTGTGGCCTAGTGGCCAGTGGGGAAATGGCTTTCCACCAAAGGGTGGCTGGTGGCTGGGGTAGGGAGACCCAGGTCCTCCCAACTCACTGGGTTCCAATCCGGAGCCTTGATAGCGGTGAATGGATTCATCACTATGTCAGCAGGGATCTATCCAAAACACGCTGCCTTTGTCCCGGTTCCACAACCAGATCAATATCTAGTTCCTCTAGGTTACTTCCAAGCCACTTTTCTAGAGTTGCTGTACACAAGTCTCCTGGGTCTGGGGTCATCGGCTTGCAAAGCTCCCAATGACTCTGTCTGTCCTTGGGCTGGAGTGGGCAGCTGGGTATCTACCTGGATCTTGGCATTCTTGGCCTCCACAATCTGGAACTCCAGCAGCTCCCGGGAGGGAACCTGCAATATGTGTCCTCTCTCCTCAGCGGTCAACCCTGACTGAGATGGGCTGCTTTCTTTTATACTGTGGGTCCAGTTGGAGTATGCCCAACAGTGGTGACAGGACATGGCTTCCTCCACCCATAATATGGGTTTAACCCCTTCTTGTCCAATGCGGGGCCTGTACATCCCATCACACATTCATTTTATCTTCCAACGCTGCAGTCTACTGTATCTGCACTGCTTTCAGACAGAATTGGAGATTTTTCAGACGATATGAAGGAGTAACCAAGTAGCAGTGAGCCTCTAATATCCCCTATCTAACATAGCATAAAATACAACAGGTATAGTAGCTTGGTCCCTGGCAGCCAGTATTGTGGTTTGCATATTGATTTCATTGAGCTAGTGTTATTTTTCATTACTTTAAAAATCTTATTCACTTTGAAATTGTAAAGAACTATCTACCAGAGCTCGAAAGGAGCATTCTAAAGTCCCAGTTAGAAAAAGCACTTAAGTATGTGTGTAAGTCCCAGTAACTTCAGTGGGACTTTAAGCAATTGCTTAAGTTCCCTTCCTAAATAGAATTGTTTTCCTAAATCAGTGCTGCCATAAATATAAAGGGAAGGGTAACTACCTTTCTGTCAACGTTCCTTCCCTACTCTGAACTCTAGGGTACAGATGTGGGGACCTGCATGAAAGAACCCCTAAGCTTATTCTTACCAGCTTAAGTTAAAAACTTCCTCATGGTACAAACTTTGCCTTGTCCTTGAACCCTATGCTGCCACCACCAAGAGTGTTAAACAAAGAACAGGGAAAGAACCCACTTGGAAACATCTTTCCCCCAAAATATCCCCCCAAGCCCTACACCACTTTCCTGGGGAAGTCTTGATAAAAATCCTCACCAATTTGCATAGGTGAATACAGACCCAAACCCTTGGATCTTAAGAACAATGAAAAAGCAATCAGGATCTTAAAAGAAGAATTTTAATTAAAGAAAAAGTAAAAGAATCACCTCTGTAAAATCAGGATGGTAAATACCTTACAGGGTAATCAGATTCAAAACATAGAGAATCCATCTAGGCAAAACCTTAAGTTACAAAAAGACACAAAAATAGGAATATACATTCCATTCAGCACAACCTATTTTACCAGCCATTTAACAAAAGAAAATCTAATGCATTTCTAGCTAGATTGCTTACTAACTATTTACAGGAGTTCTGAAGAGCATTCCTGATCTGTTCCCAGCAAAAACATCACATAGACAGACAGATCCTTTGTCCCCTCCACCCCCCCGATCCAGCTTTGAAAGTAACTTGTCTCCTCATTGGCCATTTTGGTCAGGTGCCAGCGAGGTTATCTTAGCTTCTTAACCCTTTACAGGTGAAAGGGTTTTGCCTCTGGCCAGGAGGGATTTTATAGTTCTGCATACAGAAAGGTGGTTACCCTTCCCTTTATATTTATGACAAGTGCCTAAATGATTTAATGCTCTGTAGCAAACCCAGCATGATGTATTGTAATTATGTCAGATTTTACAAATTAAGTAGATAATACTAGCTCAGTGTTAAATAGCAATCTTTGAAGGAAGGCCTAAGCAATTACTGCTGGAGGTGGTATTGGTTATACAGTAGGAATCGCTTTCCCTTAGAGTCAATACTCAATTAATAACACTGTTTCTGGTGATGTAAAACTGAGGAAATGATATATATCTGAGATCCTGTTCACTTGTGTCATGAAACCTTTAAACACATTTTGTAACAGCTCCACTTACCTCCAGTATGCTGGTTGAATTTTGACTTGGGTAACTAAACTCATACTCTATCTACTTAAAATCCGCCCCCCTGCAATTCCAGCAGGGTACAATATTGTTCACTCTTTGTACTCTTGCTCCTTGAACTAAACAACTGTGTAGTGTTACTGTTAATTGTAAGCAAATATCTGCTGCCCTCTATCCAGGGCCGTCCTTACCCATACGCAAAGCATGCAGCTGCGTAGGGCACCAGGAAATTTCGTGGTGCCCTGAGCAGCTGCGTGGTGCTCCAGCCCCTGCTCTGGCTCTTCCCACAGGGCCTCCGCCATTCCTCTGAGCTTGGCAGCTGGGCTGGGCCCGTACTCACCAGTGGTGGGAGTGCAGTGACCCAGCTTCAGCCGTGCCGCCGGTGAGTGCTGTGGGGTGGTTCTCCCTGCCCCCGCAAGCCAGCCCTGCCCCCCTGCAGAGCCCCCCCCCGAGGCCTGGGGCCAGTCCCCCCGCTCTCCCTCCTGCGGAGGCCTGGAACCCCATACACATACTCTGCGGGGGAGCTGTGTAGCGCCCCAGAATTGCTAGGGACGGCCCTGCTTCTATCCCTGAGGTGGGTGCATTTCAGTGGTGGAATGATCTTACTCTCTCCAAACAGTGATGTTGTATTGCTTAATTAGTTCATGTTTGCAAAGCCCCCTGAGGTACTTGAATGCAAGGTGCTGATTAAGAGCAAGGTATTATTATTTAATATATTTTTAGACTGACATTATGAATCATGTTATTTTCATGTTATAATTATCATTCTCCTTCCTTAAATCTTCACTTTTGGATTCATTGTTTTGAATTTAGTGAGCCAGCTGTGTGTTTCCCAGACCTTCAGATCTTCATAGGAAACAATGTTATGTAAGCAAGTAATATACTATTAAAGATCATCTTTTTAAAAATCAAATAATTTATTACCTGCCTTTTAGAATGAGAAGTTACAATGAGTTAGAGTATGCAAAATAATTTTTTACCTTAGAAATCCTTTTCTTTCTTTATGTACATTATAGGGCTGTCAAGAGATTAAAAAAATTAATCGCAATTAATCCCGCTGTTAAACAATAATAGAATACCATTTATTTAAATATTTTTAGATGTTTTCTACAATGTCACACTTTAGAGCCTACAAGTACAATTAGTCCTACTTCTTGTTCAGCCAATCGCTGACAAAAACAGATTTGTTTACATTTGCAGAAGATAATGCTGCCTGCTTCTTGTTTACAATATCAGCTGAAAGTGAGAACAGGCATTTGCATGGCATGTTGTAGCCAGCACCACAAGTTATTTACATGCCAGATGCTCTAAAGATTATGTCCCTCGATGCTTCATCCACCATTCCAGCAGACATGCGTCCATGCTGATGATGGGTTCTGCTCGATAATGATCCTAAACAGTGCGGACCGACACGTGTTCATTTTCATAATCTGAATCAGATGCCACCTGCAGAAGATTGATTTTCTTTTTTGGTGGTTAGGGATCTGTAGTTTTCGCATCAGAGTGTTGCTCTTTTAAGACTTTTGAAAGCATCCCTCTCAGCTTTTGGAAGGCACTTCAGATTCTTAAATCTTGGGTCGAGTGCTGTAGTTCTCTTTAGAAATTTCACATTGGTATCTTCTTTGCATTTTGTCAAAGTGTTTACAGTGAAAGTGTTCTTAAAACAAACAAAATGTGCTGGGTCATCATCTGAGACTGATAGAACATGAAATATATGGCAGAATGAAGGTAAACAGAGCAGGAGATGTACAATTTCGCCAATTCGGAGAAGGATCGGGATATTATACAGGAGGATCTGAATGACCTTGTAAACTTGAGTAATAGTAATAGGATGAAATTTAATAGTGAGAAGTGTAAGGTTATGCATTTAGGGATTAATAACAAGAATTTTAGTTATAAGTTGGGGACGCATCAATTAGAAGTAACGGAAGAGGAGAAGGACCTTGGAGTATTGGTTGATCATAGGATGACTATGAGCTGCCAATGTGATATGGCTGTGAAAAAAGCTAATGCGGTTTTGGGATGCATCAGGAGAGGCATTTCCAGTAGGGATAAGGAGGTTTTAGTACCGTTATACAAGGCACTGGTGAGACCTCACCTAGAATACTGTGTGCAGTTCTGGTCTCCCATGTTTAAAAAGGATGAATTCAAGCTGGAGCAGGTACAGAGAAGGGCTACTAGGATGATCCAAGGAATGGAAAACTTGTCTTATGAAAGGAGACTTAAGGAGCTTGGCTTGTTTAGCCTAACTAAAAGAAGGTTGAGGGGAGATATGATTGCTCTCTATAAATATATCAGAGGGATAAATATAGGAGAGGGAGAGGAATTATTTAAGCTCAGCACCAATGTGGACACAAGAACAAATGGGTATAAACTGGCCACCAGGAAGTTTAGACTTGAAATCAGACGAAGGTTTTTAACCATCAGAGGAGTGAAGTTTTGGAATAGCCTTCCAAGGGAAGCAGTGGGGGCAAAAGATCTATCTGGTTTTAAGATTCTACTTGATAAGTTTATGGAGGAGATGGTATGATGGGATAATGGGATTTTGGTAAGTAATTGATCTTTAAATATTCAGGGTAAATAGGTCAAATCCCCTGAGATGGGATATTAGATGGATGGGATCTGAGTTACCCAGGAAAGAATTTTATGCAGTATGTGGCTGGTGAATCTTGGCCATATGCTCAGGGTTTAGCTGATCGCCATATTTGGGGTCGGGAAGGAATTTTCCTCCAGGGCAGATTGGAGAGGTCCTGGAGGTTTTTCACCTTCCTCTGTAGCATGGGGCATGGTTGACTTGAGGGAGGCTTCTCTGCTCCTTGAAGTCTTTAAACCATGATTTAAGGACTTCAATAGCTCAGACATGGGTGAGGTTTTTCATAGGAGTGGGTGGGTGAGATTCTGTGGCCTGCACTGTGCAGGAGGTCGGACTAGATGATCAGAATGGTCCCTTCTGACCTTAGTATCTATGAATTTTCCCCCAAGGAGTTCAGTCACAACTTTAGTTAACGCATTATTTATTTAACAAGCGTCATCAGCATGGAAGCACGTCCTCTGGAATGATGGCTGAAGCATGAAGAGGAATATAAATCTTTAGTGCATCTGGGAACGCCAGCTACAACAGTGTCATGCGAATGCCTGTTCTCACTTTCAGATGACATTGTAAATAAGAAGAGTGCAGCATTATCTCCAGCACATGTAAACAAATTTGCTTCTCTTAGCGATTGGCTGAAAAAGTAGTAGGATTGAGTGGTCTTGTAGGTTCTAAAATTTTACATTGTTTTGTTTTTGAGGGCAGTTATGTAACCAAAAAAAATCTACATTTGTAAGTTGCACTTTCACGATAAGGAGATTGCACTGCAGTACTTGTATGAGGTGAATTGAAAAACACTTTTTTTGTTTATATTATTTTTTTATTACAAATATTTGCACTCTAAAAATCATAGTGTGCACTGTACACTTTGTATTATGTGATGTAACTGAAATCAATACATTTGAAAATGTAGCAAAACATACAAAAATATTTAATAAGTTTCAATTGGTATTCTATTATTTAACATTGCAATTAATTGCAATTAAATTTTTTTAATTACGATTAATTTTTTTTTAGTTAATTGCATGAGTTAACTGCGATTAATTGACAGCCCTAGTACACTATCTTTGAATAAGTAACAGTATAAGAATTTGTTGCCTTGGCAATAGATGTAGAGAAAATTCAGAAGGTTGTATAGAAACTTAATCTTCCTTTTGGATGACTGTTTAAAATATTTTATTTCAGTATTACATATAATTATACTGTACAGAGGCCACGACTTATCCACTACTGGAGTTCAAGGATCAGTCCTCCAAGTTGCTGATAACCTCTGCAAAGTCTTGGATGCCTTCAGCTCCACCGAAGTAGAACTTGAGAGCGCTCAGCACTTGAAGAGTGCTCAGCACCTTGCAATATTGAGCTTTCAAGGCCTAAACCACAGTAGGGAAAAATCATGAAGTTCCTTGCTGGGATGAGTGTACAAACCTTGAATTAGGAGCAATGCTATAAGCAGTTATCTGAGGTAGAAGTGGAAATATGAGCAGACTGGAGGACTGGCAGAGGCATAGCCCATAGATTAAGCAACAGTGAGAATTTACTCACCCGAAATTCTGCATATGATAGGCGCCGAGAGTGTTGTAATAGTAACTACAGTCTGAATAAGTGCTCTTCATCCTTCCTCAGGATTTGGGTGGGAAAGAGGATTCTGTTGCACCACTTTCCTGGCTATTTCCCCTATGCAAAGCCCTTTCAGTGACTGAATCAAATGTTTAAATAAACTGTGGTCACTTTGGTAAGATGCAAGAATGTTGTTAGTCTGACAATGGGAGTCATGTTTAAGTTATTACTTTATTTCTCAGTGCTAACATTAGTACAGGGTTATTACTATATATAGTGGTCTGCATTTTCTGTTTTTATTTATTAAAAAAACAATCTGGGAATTTTTCAGAGTTTGGAAAATAAACACGAAAGCCAGAATGAAATCAGGTTAAAAATAAAAATAAATCAGGGGGAAAAGAAAAACAAAAAACTTTAGTAATATATGCATTTTACTACAGTATATTTGAAACTTTTTTTAATGTACAAAGATATATTTTGTCTCTCTTGGAGCTAGTAGTTTTTCCAGAAAGCCTGGTTTATGTACGCTCGCATAATCTTCTTTAAAATATCCTCACTCATTTTGAGCCTCCTGCTCTCTTGGAGGTAGTCCAACTTTGAAAATATGTGTTCTGCATCAGTAGATTTAGGGGTACACTTATAGCTCAGTGCTACTTTGCTGAAGTTGGGAAGTGTGTCTTGATAGCTGTCCAAAAAGCCAGCACATCCCGTTTCACATTGTCAGGGTTAGGAAAGTTAATATAAGTAATAAATTCCCCTTTCAGATTTGAAAGTTAATCTTTAGTGGCAAATGCTTGAAACACTCTAGCATAACAGTTATAGTCAGCTGCAAAATTCACCTTGCGAAAAGGGTACAACACCTGAATGACAGTCCAAGAAGAATCTTCAAAACCAAACACTTCGGGGTTGAAGGTTTTGAATGCCCTTTTGGTTTTCTTGTGTTCCAGAGTTGGAAAGATTTGAAGAAACACCTGGGTTTTCTTGATATATATCTTTCCTTGCATGTTTTTTGCTTAATTCAGTTGATATTATGGTAGTCAGAATCCAGTAAAATCTGTATTGGCAAACATGTTGGCAGTAGTCAGAAAAAATGCCATTGTTTTCTGTGTGTCAAGTTTTCAATAATGAACATTTGAAAAGTCATGGAAGACGGGAGACATTCCAGAAGACTGGAAAAGGGCAAATATAGTGCCCATCTATAAAAAGCGAAATAAGGACAACCTGGGGAATTACTGACCAGTCACTTTAACTTCTGTACCCTGAAAGATAATGGAGCAAATAATTAAGCAATCAAAAGCAAACACCTAGAAGATAATAAGGTGATAAATAACAGCATGGATTTGTCAAGAACAAAACATGTCAAACCAACCTGATCGTTTTCTTTGCCAGGGTAACAAGCCTTGTGGATGGGGGGGAAGCGGTAGATGTGGTATATCTTGACTTTATTAAGGCTTTTGATCCTGTCTCGCATGACCTTCTCATAAACAAACTAGGGAAATACGACCTAGATCAGGAGTGGGCAAACTACAGCCTGAGGCCATATCCGGCCCATCAGACGTTTTAATCTGGCCCTCGACCTGCAGCCAGGGAGCGGGGTTTGAGGCTTGCCCCGCTCCGGGTCCGCACGCCTCCCGCAAGCAGTGGCGTGTCCCCCCTCTGGCTGCTACATGTAGGGCAGCCAGGGGGCTTCACATGCTGCCCCGCCTCAAGTGCTGCCCCTGCAGCTCCCATTGGCTGGGAACCCAGGCTAATGTGAGCTGCAGAGACGGCACCTGTGGACACGTCAGCATGCAGAATCGCCTGGCCGCGCCTGTGTAGGAGCCGGGGGGGGGGCATGCTGCTGCTTCTAGAAGCTGCTTGCGGTAAGCGCTGCCTGGAGCCTGCATCCCTGGCCCCCTACCCCGCCCCAACCCTCTGCATCAGCCCTGATCCCCCTCCCACCCTCCTAAACCCTCAGTGCCAGCCCGGAGCACCCTCCTGCACACCCAACCCTTTATACCCAGCCCCACCCCAGAGCCCGCACCCCCTCAACCCCACACACATCCCAACCCTCTGTCTGAGCCTGGAGCCCCCGCCAGCACTGCTCATTTTTGGCTCCACTCCAGACCCTCACCCCCCCACACATCCCAATCCCCAATTTCTTGAGCATTCATGGCCCACCATACAATTTTCATACCCAGATGTGGCCCTTGAGCCAAAAAGTTTGCCCACTTCTGACCTAGAAGTAACTACTATAAGGTGGGTGCATAACTGGTTGGAAGATCGTTCCCCAGAGAATAATTATCAGTGGTTCACAGTCGCGCTGGAAGGGAGTGGGGTCCCGCAGGGATCGGGTCTGGGTCCGGTTCTGTTCAATATCTTCATCAATGATTTAGATACTGGCATAGAGAGTAGGCTTATAAAGTTTGCGGACGATACCAAGCTGGGAGGGGTTGAAAGTGCTTTGGAGGACAGGATTAAAATTCAAAATGATCTGGAAAAACTGGACAAATGGTCTGAAGTAAATAGAATGAAATTCAATAGGGACAAATGGAAAGTACTCCACTTAGGAAGGAACAATCAGTTGCACACATACCAAATGGGAAATGACTGTCTAGGAAGGAGTACTGTAGAAAGAGATCTGGAGGTCATAGTGGATCACAAGCTAAATATGATGCAACGCTGTTGCAAAAAAAGCAAACATCATTCTGGGATGTATTAGCAGGAGTATTGTAAGCAAGAAGTAATCCTTCCGCTCTATTCTGCACTGATTAGGCCTCAACTGGAGTATTGTGTCCAATTCTGGGCACCACATTTCAGGAAAGATGTGGACAAATTGGAGAAAGTCCAGGGAAGAGCAGCAACAATGATTAAAGGTCTAGAAAACATGACCTATGAGGGAAGATTGGAAAAAATTGGGTTTGTTTAGTCTGGAAAAGAGAAGACTGAGAGGGGACATAATAACAATTTTCAAGTACATAAAAGGTTGTTACAAGAAGGAAGGAGAAAAATTGTTCTTCTTAACCTCTGAGGATAGGACAAGAAGCAATGGGCTTAAATTGCAGCTAGGGTGGTTTAGGCTGGACATTTGGAAAAACTTCCTAACTGTCAGAGTGTTAAGCACTGGAATAAATTGCGTAGGGAGGTTGTGGATTTCCATCATTGGGGGTTTTTAAGAGCAGACTTTGACAAACACCTGTCAGGGATGGTCTAGATAATACTTAGTCCTGCCTTGCGTGCAGGGGACTGGACTAGATGATCTCTCGAGGTCCCTCCAGTTCTATGATTCTATGATTAGCTTGGTGTGCCTAATCCAGCTGTCATTTTGGTTATTTTCTAGTCTCTTGAGTGTTTCTGCTTTACTACTAACAAACTCAGGATGATCTAGGAGACACATTAGCACAGTCCACACACTATTTATATGACAGGCAGTGAAATATAAGCTCATCCACCGACGTGGCACAACAGGGATACTTTAATTGGCAGCTGGCTCTGCACTTGTCTCGCACTGTGTAAAACAAAGCCTTCAGTTTGTTCACGTTCTTGAAAATGGCCCAGAATCCAATGATGCAAGATTTCCTGTCTTTCATTTCTTCTGTAGCAGTAGCTGCTGACAGTGTAATGTTAATCAGATGAGCAGGACAGGTAATAAATATCAGCTCTGGTTTCTGATTGAGTTTATGCATGCAAACTTAGCCTTGTAGGAAGCAGAATCTGTATTAGTTGTGGCCACATTTCCCCAAATTAGTTGGTATATCTCGCACATGTCAGTTATTCCTGCATCGATAAAGGAGCTGTCAGCTGAGGGGATGAATGTCACATCAGCAGAAAACAATGAGGATTTATTCACTTTGAAATTTAAAAAAAAAAAAGCCAAGAATCGGATGGTGCAAGCATCAGGAGCCTTGTCAAAAATCAGACTAGATACCACATTTCCATTAATTCGTTCCATCAGTTTAGATACTAAAGCATCTTCTGAGTGAGGTTGTCTGCATTAGGAAGTATTTTTGCTGCTGGACAATATTATGCACAAAGTCACCAATAAGCCCCTCTGTGATTAATAGTGATTGTCCAGCGAAACAAAGAGCACACACAAATTCATTAACACAATCGAGCTGTGTCCTCACTTCCATTAAAGCCCTGGTGGAAGCTCCTGATATTGACTGTTTATCCTGAAGGTCACTTCTTTAAGCTTCTTCTGTCACTGACTTTCAACGTTCTCCTTTATTCTGTCAGCATAAGCACCGACCACAGTGCTGCAGTACTGGCAGCTCAATGCATCCTCTTCATTCTCGTCTTTATTTTTCTTGAAAATGTCTAAGCACTGATTTCCTTGTTGATATTCAGGCATAGATTTGCATTTTTGTCCCAAGTTTACCTTTTTTGCTTTATCTATCCGTAACCCCCAAGGAGTTTACCAGGGTTCCTGGGGCTCTGTGTGCTGGTGTTCAGCGAGCCACACACTGTCTCCGATAGGAAGGGAAATCCAAGGGCAGACGCGGAGTCTGCTACGCAACCCAGAGGAGGAGGGGAGAGGAGAGAGACTATGTAGACAAGAGGTGCCCCTGTTGGTTGGCGAAGGATCACAGGCGTGCCTGCTCAGAGGAGGGGGCAGAGGAAGTGACTGATAAGGGAAAACTCAGGAAGAAGAGCTAGCCTGACCAGTAGGAAGTGAGATGCCCTCCCCAGGAGCCTTGGAGGGGGGAAAAGCCATTTTGGGGGAAGTCTGGAGACAGCCACAGAAAGGGCAGGACTGGCTGTGTAGGGATCCAGAAGAACCCAGGCCTGTCGATCCAAACCCGTGAGGAGATTGGCACTAAAGGAAGTAACCAGGTGAATAGAGCACAATACATATCTTTATCTGTGGAGGATTGAATCTTTAAATTCAGTGCCATACTAAATGGACACACAGAAGTAGTCAGGCAGCAGGGGGGTCAACAAGCATGTTGGAGAAGGGGGATCCAGTGTATATAGTGTACTTAGATTTTCAGAAAGCCTTTGACAAGGTCCCTCACCAAGCAATGTAAGCTGCCATAGATAAGAGGGAACGTCCTCTCATGGATTGGTAACTGGTTAAAAGATCAGAAACAAAGGGTAGGAATAAATAGTCAGTTTTCAGAATGGAGAAAGGTAAATAGTGGTGTCCCTCAAGGGTGTGTACTGGGACGAGTCCTATTCAACATATTAATAAATTATCTGGAAAAGGGGGTAAAAAGTGAGGTGGCAAAATTTGCAGATGATACAAAACTACTCAAGATAATTCAGTCCCAGGAAGACTGTGAAGAGCTACAAAAGGATCTCTCAAAACTGGGTGACTGGACAACAAAATGGCAGATGAAATTCAATGTTTATAAATGCAGAGGAGTGCACATTGAAAAACATAATTCCAACTATACATATTAAATGTTGGGGTCTAAATTAGCTGTTACCACTCAAGAAAGAGATCTTGGAGTCATTGTAGATAGTTCTCTGAAAACATCCACGCAGTGTGCAGCGACAGTCAAGAAAGCACACAGAATGTTGGGAATCATTAAGAAAGGGACAGATAAGATGGAAAGTATCATATTGTCTCTATATAAATCCATGGTAGGCCCACATCTTGGATACTGCATACAGATCTGCTCGCCCCATCTCAAAAAAGTTATATTTGAACTGGAAAAGGTTCAGAAAGGGCAACAAAAATTTTTAGGGGTATGGAACGGCTTCCGTATGAGGAGAGTTAATAAAACTGGGACTTTTCAGCTTGGAAAAAAAATGACTAAGGGGGGATATGATAGAGATCTATAAAATCATGACTGGTGTGGAGAAAGTAAATAAGGAAGTGTTATTTACTCCTCCTTATAACACAACAACAAGGGGTCACCAAATGAAATTAATAGACAGCGGGTTTAAAACAAACAAAAGGAAGTATTTCTTCACACAATGCACAGTCAACTTGTGGAACTCTTTGTCAGAGGATGTTGTGAAGACAAACACTAAAACAGGGTTAAAAGAAGAACTAGATAAGTTCATGGAGGGTCCATCAATGTCTGTTAGCTAGGATGGGCAGGGATGGTGTCCCTAGCCTCTGTTTGCCAGAAGCTGGGAATGGGCGACAGGGAATGGATCACTTGATGATTACCTATAGTGTTCATTCCCTCTGGGGAACCTGCATTGGCCACTGTCGGAAGACAGAATACTGGGCTAGATGGATCATTAGTCTGACCCAGTATGGCCGTTCTTATGTTCTTAAACTTTAGTGTTTAACAAAAATAAGTACCCCCAAAAATACTGAGTGGATTGATAAATGGGTAAAAATCAGTAAAAACTTAACTCATTTACTAAAAAAAACCTGGTAATTTATCAGTGAAAATCAGTAAAAGCTGAAAATGTGGAACACTACCTATATTATACAGTCACTGAGAGGTGCATTTCAAGATCGAGATGTTCTGATTATTAATTCAGGTATTACCAACCAGAGATTTAATAGGTTCTATACAGGTTGCAAGAGGCAGAAGTAAACTTTACTGTAAAGCCATCAATTTCTATTTACTTATTAAAATGGAATCAACTGACTGATTTCAATCTCTCCCATTCGATCGACTTTACGGACAAAGTAACTACTTTAAAATACGTAGTTTAATGATGTTTGGGTTGATCCTGTGGCTTGTTCTGCAGAAATGCAGACAAAGAGTTCCTCCTCCTTCCCTGCCCCCCACTTTGCCAGACAGGATAGCAACCGATTGCTGTCCAGGCTTTTCCTGACTCCTAAAGCTTCTTTCATTGATTCCCATCCCACTGAGAGCAGTATGTGGGGAAGTGACCCCTCTGGCTTCCAGCTGTTCAAATTTGTGTATGTTCAGTTGTTTCCTCCTTTTTTAATGTGACTATCTTTATCTTAACCCCAAATATTTTAACCGCCAGTTGAATAATTATGTAGTTTTGGTTCTTAATAGCTTTCCCATTGGATGAACCTGGTAAGTAGCAAGTTCTGGACCCTCATTTCCCATTGCCACAGTCCTATGGAAGGTCTAGAACAGAGGTTCTCAAACTGTGGTCCATAGACCACCAGTGGTCCGCATCCTCTACTCAGGTGGTCCGCAGATAGTTCCCTCTAAGGTGTGTGCCTGGGCGGTGCCTGGAGAGACCCCCCCTCCTTCCAAGCCCCAACTCGGAGGCTGCTGCAGCAGGGGAGAGAAGACATATCTATCACATTAGAAAGGTAAGACTATTGATATTAAAATGAGTTGTGTGCTTTTATTTGTAGAACAAAAAAACTAATTATTTTTTTATATAGTGCTTTTATCCAAAGTGCTTTACACTAGTTAGCTAACAGTACAAACAACATTTGGAAAGATCATTAAGTGGTCTACCAAGAACCTCAGCAATTTTCAAGTGGTCCGCAAAAAAAAGTTTGAGAACTACTGGTTTAGAATAAAGTATATTTGATGTTAGAAGCATGAAAGAGAACAGTTGTAGATAATTCATTCACATATCAGATGCATGTAATAGTTACATTCCAAGTATTTGAGGTCAGACAAGATCAGAGATGAAGAACTGTTATATTACAAATTTTTGATGCTTAATAGAGGCTTAAATGTGTTGGAAGTGGCTGTAGTTCCAAGTATAAGCTAACAGTTATAGGCCTAGCCTGCAGCAGTCAGTCTCTTGGCAACCTGATGAGCGCAGCTGGCCTTGATAGAAGTTGTCTTACTGCATCACTTGATTGGTTGAAGGAGTTAGCAGGCTGAGACTTAAGCTCAGCAGCAGCAGCAGCAGCAGCAGCTGCCAGTGGCTGCTCAGTGCATTCCTAGCCTGCAGCTATGCTTGGTTCGGTCCCTACAAGGCTGTCTCTGGCCTTGCTCCTGCCCCACTCTGTACCTGCTCCTACTCCAGCCTGTACCTGGCTTGGTCCCCTGGCTCCTCCTTCTGACTGTGACACCAGTTAATGCTTCGGTTTCAGCTTTGGCTTCTTGAATCCAGCCACAGCCCTTGACTTTGCCCAGGCCCTGCCCTCTCTGGGTTCATCGCTGACTGGTAGGCCAGATTCTTGCTTCAATCACTAGGACAGACCATCTTTAACTCAGTCATCGACACTAACACAGTAACTTCGCTTTTGAAATATAGGAAACCAGTTTTAGTGCCAAAAAGGGAGACTGAGGCAGATATGACAGCAGCTGAAAAAGAGGCATTATAGGAAAAGAAAGTGAGATTGCTATAAGGGCTGAATTAAAAAAAAATTAAAAGAATTAAAAATGGAAAATTGTAGAGGTCTCTAAACTGTCATGCTTGAGATTTCTACCACATAGCACTTTTGAAAGGCAGAAAAGTGTTTTACCAAAAAATTGATTGGTAATATTTTTAATTGGATAACTAACTGTAAGGCTAACTAATATATATTGTGTACATTGAAAGGTCAATTTCAGTTGTCAAAAGGACATTTCTTCACAATGTTGTTGTAAATATGTCAGTCCCAGGATATTCGAGAGACAAAGTAGGTGAAATAATGTGTTTTACTGGACCAACTTCTCTTGGTGAGAAGTAGGCCAACAGAAGTTGGTCTTGTAAAAGATATTTACCTCACCCACCTTGTAATTTTTTGACCACTACAGCCTTGAGTAATATGTACAGCTGCACTTTCTTCTTTGTTTAAAGCTAAAGCAGGATTTTTATAAACTGTTTTTTTTTCCAATAGAGTAAGCATTAAAAGCTGGTGCATTCAGTTACCTAAGTGGGTTGAAAAAACAGCAAGATACACTTATTAAAGGAGAAGTTCTATTCTTTAAGTTCAAGGAGTTTCTGCATAATTTTTGCATTCAATATTTTTTTACCTATGACTGCAGCAGATTTAACTTTTTACCAAAATTTTTGAATTGGAGGGTTAATGCAGTTTCAGGCCATACTGAATGGTAGTGCTTTGGTGTAGAATCATTTATATTTAGCTCCATCAATATAGGCAGTAAATAGATAAATGGGGGGGTTGAGAGAGACAAAAGTAAAAACATATATGTATGCCAGGCATGGCTTATAAAGTGATTTTTGTAGTGAGCCATATGATTTTACTGATTATGTTTACTACTCCATGTGCTGGCACCCTTTTAGAGGAGCACATTACCCTGATATATCTTGCATAGCCACAACTGAGGCTGAGTCCATAAGCATCAGAATATACACTGCAGGCTTCCTTGCAACATCTGTCACAGTTGGCAAAGGTGATACCAAAGAAGCAATACATTAACTTGGCCCAGTGTACACAATCAGTTCAGAGAGAAGAACAAGCTGGTTTGCACAACAGTCATGCTTGGCACAGTTAGGGAGCTGGTATATTGTATGAAGCAATCACAGAGCACTGAGAATGAAACTGCCTCTGGTTATGAAGTGATATGAATGGCATACTGGTAACAGATGGATAAGAAACATTTGACTTTCTAATACTTCACCCAACTAAAAATAAAATAAAATAAAGGGTTTTTTAATAGGTTGGGACAAACATGACTGCAAATGGCAAATTGAGGATCACAATACTGTTAGAATAAAATTATATTACTATTGTTGGTGGTTGTTGTCTACTTTTGGTAAATAAGTAAAATGAGTTTTAAGTGATATGTTGGTCCAGTTTTATTTTTAATCTAAGAACCTGCTGAGGGAGTACCTGCAAAGACTCCAACTGTAACCAGTTTTTATGTTCTGTTTGGTGAATTAGCTGGAATAGGACTCTATATGATAGGTATGATACTATTTGTGTTGCATATCTTAGAAAAAAGTTACCCACTTAAGACACTTTACAAAGCAGTGCACAACTGATGCTGACAAATCAGTAGCGCATCCACTATGTCAATTTGCCCTACCCAACACATAGATCTGTGTATATAATAAAACTAAAACATTGTAGACATTACAGCACAGCAGTTCTAATTGCTGCATTGAGTTATTGAACCTTTTCTTATAAATGATAGCTTTAGAAAACACTGGTACATTAACAATTATAAAACAAGTATGTAAATGTTGTTAAAATCTTGACCTAAAGATTGTGGGCTAGATCCTCAGCTGATTTCAGCTGGAGCTGTAAGAACTAGTTCTATAATTATAACATTGTCATGTAGCTGACTTTGTTGAGAGAAATAAAAGTTAAGATAATTGGGGAAGAAACAAAGTAAATTCATACAAGGACATCACTTGTGTGTATAATTCCTTTTATATTTTGAATTTTTTTTCTTTTACATAGTTTCTTAAGCTTTTTTTAAAAGAATCTGTACATATTTTTAATTCTTTGGCAATTTACCCCCCCATTAACATTTGAGGAGCTCCTTATGTTTTCCTGAAGTCAAAGTATTCCAGCAGTTGTAATATCACCATTTGCATAGGTTACATCAGTTTTTGCTTCCAGCTTTTATTTTTTTTTTTTTTACTCTGAGTGTGATGCTTGCTTGTGCATAAATAGGCACAGTTTGAAGTGGGGGGACTTCACCTTCACTGTCACTCTCTAATGCTTCACTGAAGCTCCCCTTTGCTACTTATTCAGATATACAATACCTTACTTTCTTTTCTCCACTGAGTTTTTCAGCAACTTCTATCACAATCATTTCTTAATGCTTATATATCCAAGTTTGAAGTTATTGTCTTTATATGTTAGTTGGGATCTTCAACTTAAATATGATCTACCACAGCAAGTTTACAATATTTCCATTTTACCTTTTCCCACTGAATGCAGCAATCTGCTAGGTGTGAGCATATCACCCTGTTTGTCCAGACACTGTCCTCGGTTTGATTCCAGTCCTCATCTTCAAAGTCCTCAAATTGGCTGAGCCTAGGCTATGCTACCTCAGATCCTGCATCCCTTTCTTTGCAACCATGACTTCTACAACAGCCAGGTTCCTCAGAGACAAGGGTGTGGACTTGTGGAAATATGAAACAAACCTTATGCAGTGGCTTGCTTAGGCTTTACAATGTTCTTTCCCAAGAGAATAGGAAAACAAATCTCATGGTCTTCAGGATGAGACTCATCTCTTAATAATAGCTTTCTCTTGATCAAACTATTACCAATATTAATATTTTACATTTGTCTCCAGTCTGATGAAAAAAGTAAGAGATCCAAAGACCAACTTTAGCCCATGTGGTAGAACCCTGTAATTATGTTATGCACTTGGTTACCATGGTGATAAGTGCATCATAATAAATACCTAGCTGGATTGTTGCGCATAGATTATTTTTGCAGGTATCCTCCACATTAATTTTAGGCACTGCTTGAAGATTTCAGAGTCTGAAGTTTGCTGGATCAGTCTTGAGAACATCTGTTTGTGATAATGCTTGAGGAAAAATAAGCTTTAGTGGTCCAAACTATTGTATAAAGAAAACACCATCAGCTCAGGTTACTGTACATTGATTGATACACTGATTCGATGTTAGTAATAAACAGGCAAGATTATTCATGTGTGCATTCTCAAAACCTCTTGTTAATATAGATCTTTCTTAATTTTTTTTTATCAACAAACAATTATAGTCATCAGAAGCTTGGCATAACAGTTAAAATAGTGTTGCAGCAAAAGGTGCTTATGACACATTAGGATCATAGATATATATAAGCACACACAGGCCCTTGTTGAGGAGGCTGTGTGGATTGGAGCACAAAGTCTATGCTGGTTGAGGTGATATCTTTTATTACACCAATTTTTATGCAGTCAATTTTTTCCTGAAACAATCAATACAATGATCAAGATTGTGGTTTCGTCCACTCTGTGGCGTCCAGATTATTCTTTTTTTTTTTTTATGATGAAGCAAGTTCTCCACGTGTTCGTATGGTATCAGGTTCTGTGGTGAGGCAGAAATTCAATCAGCTCCAGCAACGGGTAGTCTTGATATTACCTCACCCACCTTGTCTCTGTAATATCCTGGGAACCACACAGCTACAATTTCACTGCATACAAAGACCTGGCTGCCAGTTGAGCCTCTGGTGCTCTTTTGTGTTGTGTATTAGGCTCACAAAAGGAGGGTTGACGTTCAGAATCACCTTGTGAGACCATATGGTCCCAGGTGAGGACCTTGAGCCAGGGGATTTCCCAGTTGGAAAAACTCAGGGGCAGAGGCAGGAATAGAAAAAATATATGTCAAGTAAACAGATAGAACTGAGAGTCCAAGTAGGGCAGGCACGAAAACAGCTACTTCTACAGGCTTGTCTCCGTTTACAGTACTGCAGCAGCGCTGCTGCAGTGCTTAGTGAAGATGCTACCTACCCCAATGGAAAAGCTTCTCCACTTTTCCGAGAGGTGGTAGATATGTCGATGGGAAAAGCCCCATCCCGTCAACATAGTGCTGTCTACACAAGGGAGGGGGGAGTTTGGTCAGAATAAATATGTTGCTCAGTAGCTTACACCCCTGAGCAACGTAGTTATACCAACATAAATTGGAAGTGTAGACCAAGCCTCTGTAACAGGGCAGTGGTGTTTCAGCTGTGATTTCTGCAAGAGACAGTTGTCTTTATGCAGTTTGTGACCACCTTTGTTTTAAGGAAAGAGGGCTTGTGTACATTTTACAAATAAACAAATTTTCTTAGTGCAATGTCACTGATTTCTGCTCCAAATGGGAAACTGACCTGCAAGGCCCACATTTTGCTACTGCTTGTCAAAAGGGCAACAATAATGGCTTTTTTTGTAATTTTAAAGTCATGTACTACATTCTCAGAGAGAGTTAGCTAGTGAAGTTTGGGGAGCATGCTGCTAGTAAACTCCAGGTTTGCAGAGAAGGTTGAGCAGAAGAAAAGCATTATACATTTTTGGGGTAGAGGAGCTTGATTTTTTTTTTTAACATCTGAAATATCAAAAATCTGTTATTTCCTGCAGACAAAGAATCATCCTTCACTTTCACTTCATGCGGAAAGGAGAAACAGCCTCACATGACTTTACTATTCAGGTTCCTACAGATCTCTTGAACAAAGAGGGATGTGAGACTCTAAAATTTCAACTGGGGCAAAAACCCAGCAGAAAATAACTCGGAGAAAATCTTTTTATATCCTAAGGATGCAGTAAAGCTCTCACTCACTCACTCTCTCTCACACACACACACACACACACACACACACTTTTTTTTTTAATGAGGCTATTGTGAGAGAGAAGCTGGCTGAGCGTAACTGACACTTTTTCACTGCTAAGATTAGAGTTTGGGATTTTGTGTTTAAGTTGAGAAAATACTTGTAATGCAAGTTAAAACAGCTCAGAAATAGGTTTCACTTGTGCCATCTCAGATGGGACAAATATTCAGAGAGAAATCCATTTGAGGACAGACTTTTGCACTCCAGCTCATGTGGAGTAGTGCCTTATATGCAAGTAGTGTTGTTGATTTCAGTGAGCCTATTCAGTATGAGAAATTGTGGCAGAATCAGGCCTAAGGGTATGTCTACACTACGAAATTAGGTCGATTTTATAGAAGTCGATTTTTAGAAATCGATTTTATACAGTCGATTGCGTATGTCCACTCTAAGCGCATTAAGTCGGCAGAGTGCGTCCTCACTGCCGTGGCTAGCATCAATTTATGGAGCAGTGCACTGTGGGTAGGTATCCCGCAGTTCTCGCCATCTCCGCTGCCCATTATAAGCTCCCAATGCCTGAAAGGGCAAAAACATTGTTGCAGGTGATTTTGGGTATATGTCATCAGTCACCCCTCCCTCCGTGAAAGCAATGGCATACAATCGTTTTGCACCTTTTTTCCGTGCAGATGCCATACCACGACAAGCATGGAGCCCGCTTAGCTCAGCTCACCGTCACCGCTTGTTCTTGTGTCCTGGGTGCTGCTGGCAGCAGACAGGGCAGTATGACTGCTAACCGTTATCATCCACCACTTCCGCTGCAACTCTGCTCTCCTGCTCTTGTAAATGAACTCAGTCTCAATAGCAAATTTTTCCATTTTGTTCTCATCCACCGCTTCCACAGCAACTCTGCTCTCCTGGTGCCATGAATCCACCTCACAGGTCCTCTTGTCATTCTGTATAAATATCAATTCTCGTGGCATCCGTCGTCATCCACCGCTTCCGCTGCAACTCTGCTCTCCTGCAGATGCCATACCACAGCAAGCACGGAGCCTGCTCAGCTCACTTCTGCTATTGTGAGCATTGTAAACACTTCACGCATTATCCTGGAGTATATGCAGAATCGGGCTAAGAGACGCCAGCACGAGGCTGATTATGATGTCCGATTATGAGCAGCCAGGCACCAGGGTGATTAGAAGAGCACAGCAAGGCCTGCTGCACATCAGAAAGGCTTTCAAAACCAGTTTCATGACTGGCCAGGCTTTGCTGTGACAGTTGTGTGTATTTCTCCTTGATGCAAACCCGCCCCCTTTGTTGATTTTAGTTCCCTGTAAGCTAACCACCCTCTCACCTTCGAAATAAAGTAACTATTGTTTTGAAACCATGCATTCTTTTTTTATTAATTAAAAAAAAAGGGGGAGATAACTTGCAAGGTAGTCCGGGTGGGGTGGAGTGGGGGAGGAGTGAAGGACAAGGCCACATTGCATATTGTAGCCACACTACAAATCAAACTGTTTGAATGACAGCTTTCTGTTGCTTGGGCCATCCTCTGGAATGGAGTGGCTGGGTGCCCGGAGCCGCCCCCCGTTCTTGGGCATCTGGGTGAGGAGGATATGGAACTTAGGGAGGAGGTCAGGCGGTTGTACAGTGGATGCAGCGGGGGTCTGTGCTCTTGTTGGCTTTCCTGCAGCTGCATCAGACGCTTCATCATGTCCGTTTGCTCCCCCATTAGCCTTAGCATTGCCTCCTGCCTCTGCTCTTCGCGCTCACTTAATGAAGCCTCTAACACTGAATGCCTCCATGCAGTCAGCTGTGCCCTATCAGTACGGGAGGACTGCATGAGCTCGGAAAAGATGTCATGGTGAGTGCAGTTTTTTTCGCCTTCTAATCTGCGATAACCTCGGAGACGGAGATAATAGGGGGAGCCTAGAAACATTTTCACCTAGGAGGAGATAAAAAGGGAGAGTAAAATTTAAAATGATACATTTCTGAGAACAAAAGAGAGACTCTTTCACAGTGAGTCAAGCATTTCACAGCAGACAGCATATGTGCTTTAGGTACAAGGTCGCATTTTGCCTTTTATATTGAGCGCCTGCCGGTATGGTGACACATCACACATGGCTGGGCAACAGAATTCGGTTTCCATGCGGCCATGGTAAGGCAAAGGGTATGCGGGGTTGGCTTCTTACGCATAACATGTGGGAATGGTTTCAAACTGCAGCCCCATCCTTTCCCATAGCAAGCAATGAGCTGGGTTTCACATTTAAAAGGAGGAGCTGCAGATTTCAGGTGGATGTGCAGCACACATCTCCTCCCACCCCACTGCATGGCTGTTCTCCGGGATGATCCCTTTTAGCCAAGCGCGAACAGCCCAGCATGAAAGGGGTCCTTTTACTGTTCCCTTACAAAAATTCCCCTATTTCAACCAGGTGACCATGAATGATATCACTCTCGTGAGGTTTCAGAGTAGCAACCGTGTTAGTCTGTATTCGCAAAAAGAAAAGGAGTACTTGTGGCACCTTAGAGACTAGCAAATTTATTTGAGCATAAACTTTCGTGAGCTACAGCTCACTTCATTGGATGCATTCAGTGGAAAATACAGTGGGGAGATTTATATACACACACAGAGAACATGAAACAATGGGTATTACCATACACACTGTAAAGAGAGTGATCACTTAAGATAAGCGATTACCAGCAGGTAGGGAGGATGGGGGGAAGGAAGAAAACCTTTTGTGGTGATAATCAAGGTGGGCCATTTCCAGCAATTTATAAGAACATCTGAGGAACAGTGGGGGGGGGGGAAATAACATGGAGAAATAGTTTTACTTTGTGTAATGACCCATCCACTCCCAGTCTCTATTCAAGCCTAAGTTAATTATATCCAGTTTGCAAATTAATTCCAATTCAGCAGTCTCTCGTTGGAGCCTGTTTTTGAAGTTTTTTTGTTGAAGAATAGCCACTCTCAGGTCTGTAATCGAGTGACCAGAGAGATTGAAGTGTTCTCCAACTGATTTTTGAATGTTATAATTCTTGACGTCTGATTTGTGTCCATTTATTCTTTTACGTAGAGACTGTCCAGTTTGACCAATGGATATGGCAGAGGGGCATTGCTGGCACATGATGGCATATATCACATTGGTAGATGCGCAGGTGAATGAGCCTCTGATAGTGTGGCTGATGTGATTAGGCCCTATGATGGTGTCCCCTGAATAGATATCTGGACAGAGTTGGCAACGGGCTTTGTTGCAAGGATAGGTTCCTGGGTTAGTGGTTCTGTTGTGTGGTGTGTGGTTGCTGGTGAGTATTTGCTTCAGGTTAGGAGGCTGTCTGTAAGCAAGGACTGGCCTGTCTCCCAAGATCTGTGAGAATGATGGGTCGTCCTTCAGGATAGGTTGTAGATCCTTGGTGATGCGTTGGAGAGGTTTTAGTTGGGGGCTGAAGGTGATGGCTAGTGGCGTTCTGTTATTTTCTTTGTTGGGCCTGTCCTGTAGTAGGTGACTTCTGGGTACTCTTCTGGGTCTGTCAATCTTTTTCTTCACTTCAGCAGGTGGGTATTGTAGTTGAAAGAATGCTTGATAGAGATCTTGTAGGTTTTTGTCTCTGTCTGAGGGGTTGGAGCAAATGCAGTTGTATGTAGAGATTGGTTGTAAACGGTTGTAGTGTGTTGTAAATGGCTTGTGTAGTTTTTGTAAAGTTCAGCCACGAGGAAGTTTGTGTGGAAGGTTGTTTTTTTTATGAGAGTATCTAGTTTTGAGAGCTCATTCTTAATCTTTCCCTGTTTGCTGTAGAGGATGTTGCTTGTGAGGCTAACGCAGAAAGATATAGACCGAATGTTGTTTGAATGTGACCAAAATCCAGGACCGTTCACTGCCGTGCTTTGTGCTGCAATGATTCCAGAATACTTTCAGAGTACCTCCAGGAGAGCTTCATGGAGATGTCCCTGGAGGATTCCCGCTCCGTCCCCGGACATATGAACAGACTTTTTCATTAGCTGTACTGGCTGTGAATGCCCATAACCCTGTAGTGTAGACCAGGCCTTAGATGAATACTAAAATTGAGATTCTGCCACCTTAACCCACATGGAGCTGTATCTCATGTAATCCATTGAAATCAAGAGAACAGAGTAAGGTACTACTCATTGTGAGTAAAGGTGGCAGAACATGCCCTGAATCCTTCGTAAATTACACAAGAGACATGTTACAAAAAACTTTAACATGCCTGATGCAAAGAATTGTAATTTTAGAGAATTAATCATTTGTGATAGGGGCCTCAGTAGAACAAGCAGGGATTGTTCATAATTAATGCACTTCTTTTATACAGAAGTTTTCACTTTTTCATTATCTCATTTTACATGCTTTTGAACTCAACCTCTTCAAATCGAACCTTTTTGTTCTATAAGTTTAATTGTTCACTAGTCCATTAATTGCCTACACAAACATTGGAAATGTGATTGTAAGATTTTTTACCTTTTAATGTTCAGCAATTCAAAACTTATTGCCAGGTACTTGCTATACTTCATATGCTATCTGCTGTTCAACAGACTGTGTAAGGTAACAGTCCCATATTACGTTTGGAAAAAATATCCATCTTTACCTGGTCGTTCCACAGATCTTCCTTTCACTGCATTATGGGTATATAATTCTTCTGTGATCTAGCTGTCATTGCTGTTTTACAAGTGCCTCATCTGCATGAACAATTCCTGGTCTGTGACTTTCTGTAGTAATTATGGGACAAATTATGGCCATTCCATCATTGGTGCACAAGGTATGCAGGCAGACTCTTTTTACAACCATTGCCCTCCTGAACAACTATAATTTGGCTACTTGTGCTTCAGGAGCACAAGGGGGAGTCAGCACCACCTCAGCAGTACATATTGTCCAAGAAACGAGCACATTTTGTACAACACCTAGAACAATGGCATTCTGGTCCATGACTAGGGCTTCTAAGTACTATAGTAATACAAATAGTGGCTGGGAGGGATTGGGAATTCCCCTGCTCTGTGTCAGTCATCAGCTAAAAGGTTTACTGGGGGAAGTGCAAACGATGTCTGTTAGGCAAGTAGCATGAGATAACCAGTGAGCACACTTTTCCCCCAGTGTCCCTTGAAACAATATATATGCTCCTGGCTACAACAGATGTAACACTTCAACAGCACTCAGGTACTATTCCTCTTCCTGCCATCCTACTACATCTTGCTTTGTAGAAGCCTTAATTTGACCTGATATTTCCTATTTCTCTGCCACAATTCAGTGTTAGTCTACTGTTGAAATAGTACTTTCCTGAACAGTACTGACTGCCTCTTCCATATATTGTAAATTAAACTATTTACCCGAAGCTCCTACCTTATTTTCCTTCATACGTCTCTTGGTAATGCTGATTCTCAGTAAAATGGTCTCCAGGCAATATTTTTGTTCTGCATTTCCTAAACTCCATGGTATTTCTGATCTTCCTGCGTCTAACCTCCACAGTGTTGTATCTTT
Source organism: Dermochelys coriacea (assembly GCF_009764565.3). Classification (NCBI taxonomy): domain Eukaryota; kingdom Metazoa; phylum Chordata; order Testudines; family Dermochelyidae; genus Dermochelys; species Dermochelys coriacea. The sequence continues at coordinate 76,357,787 of NC_050072.1, read as the reverse complement.
TCAGTGCTCTTTTGTGTTGCTTTGACTAATGAACTTTAGTTTTTGACTTATGAAGTCATTTCTTCTATTTCCAAGATTCTTTTGTTGATCACATTCCTTATCTTGTTTCACCTTCGCCATCTTACACAAGCTGGATTTCACCAGTCTCCCAGTATCATTTTTCTTGTAGAGTACCTGCATTTCTCTTTTTTCGGGTTTTCAACCTATGAAAACGTTGCACCCATTTTGTTCAGCCCACCCACCTGAAAGTTCACACAGTGGGAAACTTTGATATAAATGATATATTTTATTTGACAATGTTTACTAAAGTTGTTGCTGTTGGTAATGATTATACTACTATCCCTTCAACAGTGTAGTATACCCACAAAGCAAATTTCTGCAGTGTACTGGGGGACTGGTGGCTGATGGTTTATTTTATTGTTTAGAGCAAAAATTTGTAGGTGCATTTCAACATATAAAAACTTATGACCGGTGTCTGTTCCTCTCATTCATTTTGATTAATGATTCAATGAAATTACTTGCAAAGTATTTTTACATGCATTATTTTACTTAGTCTATGTAAAGGCTGGTCAAATCTGGCCCTTAATTTTAAATTCTAGTTTTAAACCCCTTATTCACATTAGTGAGCAGTTACTTGCAGGAATAATCCCTTTGACTTCAGTGGGACTACTCATGTAAGTAACTGCTTATCAGTGTGCATATGGGTTCACAGTCTGACCCTTTTATTACATGTCCACCTTTTTTTTTAATATGGACAGCTTTTTGAGCAAACAATCAAACAGAGCTACAGTATAGGGAATGGTTGATCATATTTCAGGAAAATAAATTTCTCGTTTTACACAAATAGTTTAAAAAGTAAAATCCAGGTCCAAATCCTGAAGTCCATATTGTGCTTAGGGAAAACTCACTGAAGTCAATGGGTAAACAAGAATTTTCATTCATAGTAAATAAGAGATTTGTTTTCTGGTTTGTAAATCCCTTCAATTAATGAGAAAGAATGCCAGACTGTGTAGACTACAGAGACCTTCATGCATTAATTAGGAATTAACCTCAAAGGCTGGAGCAGTTACCTGCTATGATTTGAAGGAAGAGAAAAATAAAATTATGTGCTAAAATTTTATCTATGTAAAATACTTTCTAAAACCTGAAGCCTGGATTTTCCCAGTTGACAGGTGTTTTCACTTAATTCTGAATCTACTGGAAATAACTAACTAAAAGTGATGAGTGAACCTCAAAAGGTTTAGGGGTTAAACTCATTTAAGACTCCTACCAAAAATCCAAATCCAGTGGGAAACTTATTTTCATGTGCATGTGACACAGCACTCTCTCTGGCTACTACCGTTTGCTTTCCAAACTCCAAACAGCAGCTGGATGATCTTCAGTCTGTGCCCCACTGTGACTCCAACCTTTCTGCGATCAACACTTTCCACCCTTGACCCGCTCTTCCTGGGCTTCTGTTTCCACTAGGAATACTGGAACATTAACCTTGCCGTGTCAGATCAAGTTACCACATCTGGTATCCTGGCTTGGAAGTGGTTGGAAGATGGGGAGGGCAGGAGAGGAGGGGGAGAGAGACTGTAAGTCAATTGCCAGTTCTGAGGTGCTGTACATGGGTGAGGGTAAATTTTCCTTTTGCCCTGTGACAAACAGCTTATGTCCTGAAGCATAAAATTGATTATGTATGTATAACTATGGCTAGTGGGCCAAGTCCCGGGCTTAGGAACATTGGCTACACAAATACCCTAGGTCCTTCATGGCCTGCCTTCTTTATGCAACAGTGGATGACTGCACTGACCCGACAGGGCAACCCAGAACAGCCCCAACTAGAATTAATATTTCTGTTGACATTAACTGAACGTGATCCTACGTTCTCATATCATGGGACAGCATTAAAAGAAGAGACTGCTCAGCTTTAACCTTACCCTTTATAACCTCATTTCTATCTATATCTTCTCTTTTCAAGGGTTAATAATCCTAGTTTTTTACATTTCATCAGAAGCTCCATTATGACCATCTTCATTGCCCTTCTCTGGTATTTCAGCTATCTTTTTAAGGTGAAGCTATTAAGTTTGAACAAAGTACTTCATCAGGATTCTTTTAGTGGTACTTAGTTAAAATCTATTGATGGTGCATGAGCTACAAAAGAATCTAGCTGACACTCTTCTCTTTATACTGCCTCTCTAGCACTAACAGGAGTAGAAGCTTATTTTGAAGAACTGAAAGATCTTACTCTGAATATACACAGGGAACTGAACTGTAGAGTAGGACAGTGTAATTTAAATAGTCACTTGTCTGAATATGTTTCAGAGTAGCAGCCGTGTTAGTCTGTATCCGCAAAAAGAAAAGGAGTACTTGTGGCACTTTAGAGACTAACAAATTTATTTGAGCATAAGCTTTTGTGAGCTACAACTCACTTCATCAGATGCATGCAGTGGAAAATACAGTGGGGAGATTTTATATACACAGAGAACATGAAACAATGGGTGTTACCAAACACACAGTAACAAGAGTGATCAGATAAGGTGAGCTATTACCATCAGGAGAGCGGGGGAGGGGACCTTTTGTAGTGATAATCAAGGTGGGCCATTTCCAGCAGTTGACAAAAACGTGTGAGGAACAGTGGGGGGAGGGAATAAACATGGGGAAATAGTTTTTTGGTGACTTTGTCCTCACCCATAACTATTTCACATCTGGGGACAACGTATACCTTCAAATCAGCGGCACTGCTATGGGTACCGCATGGCCCCACAGTATGCAAACATTTTTATGACTGACTTAGAACAACGCTTCCTCAGCTCTCATCCCCTAATGCCCCTACTCTGCTTGCGCTACACTGATGACATCTTCATCATCTGGACCCATGGAAAAGAAGCCCTTGAGGAATTCCACCATGATTTCAACAATTTCCATCCCACCATCAACCTCAGCCTGGACCAGTCCTTACAAGAGATCCACTTCCTGGACACTATGGTGCTAATAAGCGATGGTCACATAAACACCACCCTATACCGAAAACCTATTGACCACTATGCCTACCTACATGCCTCCAGCTTTCATCTAGACCACACCACACAATCCATTGTCTAAGCCAAGCTCTGCAATACAACCGCGTTTGCTCCAACCCCTCAGACAGAGACAAACACCTACAAGATCTCTATCAAACGTTCTTACAAGTACAATACTCACCTGCTGAAGTGAAGAAACAGATTGACAGAGCCAGAAGAGTACCCAGAAGTTACCTACTACAGGACAGGCCCAACAAAGAAAATAATAGAACGCAACTAGCCATCACCTTCAGCCCCCAACTAAAACCTCTCCAACGCATCATCAAGGATCTTCAACCTATCCTGAAGGATGACCCATCACTCTCACAGATCTTGAGAGACAGACCAGTCCTTGCTTACAGACAGCCCCCCAATCTGAAGCAAATACTCACCAGCAACCACACACCACACAACAGAACCACTAACCCAGGAACCTATCCTTGCAACAAAGTCCGTTGCCAACTCTGTCCACATATCTATTCAGGGGACACCATCATAAGGCCTAATCACATCAGCCACACCGTCAGAGGCTCATTTACCTGCACATCTACCAATGTGATATATGCCATCATGTGTCAGCAATGCCCCTCTGCCATGTGCATTAGCCAAATTGGACAGTCTCTGCGTAAAAGAATAAATGGACACAAATCAGATGTCAAAAATTATAACATTCAAAAACCAGTCGGAGAACACTTCAATCTCTTTGGTCACTAATTTGTTAGTCTCTAAGGTGCCACAAGTACTCCTTTTCTTTTTAGGCCTAAAAGTGGCAATTCTTCAACAAAAAAAACTTCAAAAACAAACTCCAATGAGAGACTGCTGAATTGGAATTAATTTGCAAACTGGATAAAATTAACTTAGGCTTGAATAGAGACTGGGAGTGGATGGGTCATTACACAAAGTAAAACTATTTCCCCATGTTTATTTCCTCCCCCCCCCCCCACACACACACTGTTCCTCAGACGTTCTTGTCAACTGCTGGAAATGGCTCACCTTGATTATCACTACAAAAGGTTTTTTTTCTCTCCTGCTAGTAATAGCTCACCTTACCTGATCACTCTCGTTACAGTATGTATGGTAACACCCATTGTTTCATGTTCTCTGTGTATATAAATCTCCCCACTGTATTTTCCACTGAATGCATCCGATGAAGTGAGCTGTGCTCACATAGTTCATGAAAGCTTATGCTCAAATAAATTTGTTAGTCTCTAAGGTGCCACAAGTACTCCTTTTCTTTTTGTCTGAATATATCCACTAGAAGCAGCAGGAGAAATCAGGGTGGTTGTGGGGAGACACCTTAGTGCAGGTCTGGAATTGTATGTTGAGGAGGCCAGGGCTGGCCAGTAGAAGGAGTCAGTGGAAGGGACATAAAATAAAGGGCTCCTGATGCAAACACTGAAAGTTTTGCAGATTCAGATCAGGTTTAGGGTTGCAATGTGAACTAGTTCTTAGGTTCAGTTCACTCATCTGTAGTCAAAAGGTGTATTTATTGGAGGTTACTGATGTAGTATTTGCAATTTTTTAAAAAAGGGGGAGATAGCGATAGAGGCCTAACAAATATAACATCCCTCATAATTAGGAATTTTACCAATTGCTTCTGATTGAAATAAAAATTTTGTCGGTCCTGTTTTGATTTAAATCATTTTGTGGATTACTAACAATTGGAATGTGTGAAGGGGAAAAAAAAAACAAAAAATAGTTTTGGATTGCATTGATACCAAATAAACAGACAAAAATAAGTCCATCAAGGAAGCAGGAAATATACTTTGTTTTAAAATCCTAGAGCTTCTACAGGAAACAAAAATCATTAATGTTCTTGTAGCTTTGAATAAGGAGGGGTGAGAAATATTTATTGCTTGTCTCTCTGCTTTCCTTCCTGTAGTTCATATTCTTGTGGTTAGTGCAATATCATATATATGGAGAATATGCTTGTATAAATTTGCAAACTACAGATTTGTAACCCTTATCTCCACTATTCTCAATCTTCCTTACTCATTACTAACAAAACCATAAATATTTGTAAAATTCATAGTACTGTCACTTGCAGGTGTCATCATTTCTTGGTTTTATTTATTTTTTGCCTCTTTTTTTACCATTGGAAGGGATTTTATCTCCTCAGACTGGCACTGATAGAGTTTTCTATACAAAACCTGGCTATGGGCTTCTAAGAGGAAATAAAAATTTGTTGTCATCCTGGTGGTCACTAGATGGAAAGATTATTTTCTACTTGTGGTTACTGATGTTTGATAAATCATGTTCATTTCCAAAGATTACTAATAGTTGTAAGTCTGAACCTTACTCCTTATAAACTCAACTTCCATGTGACAACTGAAATGTGTTTTATTTTTTATTGCAATAGATCTTCACGTGCCCTAATTACTGATGTACGGTGGAATAGAAATCAAAACACACTGAGTACATGTTCCATGTGCACAGCCTTTGTTGCACCTGAAAAATAATTGCATATTTTGCTGATGTATTGTGGCTTTTATTAATATAAGAAAGCCTTCAAAAATGATATATAGGGCCAGGTCTTTTTGTTTTTAAAGTAGATTGCAGGATTGGAGCTTTAGGTTCCAATTCCATAAATGTTTGAATGAAATTAATTTTACAAGCATGAGTAGTACAAATGAGTTCAATGGAACTAGTCACGCTGGTAAAGTTACTCATATGTGTTTTCAGGATCAAGCCTTAGTCATATTCATGAATATTTAGTTTTTATGAAAATGACCATGTAGTTTTTGGTTGGAAGGAACCGTGAATTATTTTCTCATTTTATATTTGTGAATATTAGACACTTTGAAAAAGCCTAATATTTGTACTTTAAATGTTTATTTAATTTTTTGTATCGATTTGTATTAGGTAGTACTCATTAGGTAGTAGGATACATTCAGAGCATATTAATATTCAAAATACTCTGACTCAGAAGAAGCCAAATACAGATTTATTGTATATACCATCATCTGTGCAGAGGTTGCACAGCTGATCAGATCACTATTATGCACTACCCCTACGTAACTAGAAACTGTAGAATCTGGGAACTTAATTAAAATATACAGAATTATCCATAGTGGAGCTAATGGAAAGGCTGTGCCGGGGAAATGCTAACATATAGTGGTATTCAGCTGTGGTAGTTCAACCAGAGAAAACTTAAGATCTGTGATACCCATTTTGTATAAACATCTTTTATTCTTGAAGTACAGAGATAAATTACTGTTAATAGTAGGACTGTTGTATATAGCCTGTTACACATTCACTTCCTCTTTGTCTTCAATATTCTCTTCAATGAAAGCCTTGATTTTGGGGTTTTTTTGTTTTTGTTTTTCACAGTCAAACGATCCCAAAAGTCCTCTCCCCACCACCACCACCACCACTTCCCAAGTATAAGAGAGAGACCTCAGTCACTAAATCCAGAATGATTTTTTACATGTTGGCATTTTTTTTTTGCCTATGTTGAATCTCT